>NC_087349.1:40952587-41255618 GCF_030014295.1 Loxodonta africana
ACTGAAACTTTTATTTTTTTTTAATCTAAAATGGCTAGAAAACCCTATTTTTTTCAGTATGAAATGAGGGTATCTCTGTGAAAAGTAAACTGAAAAATGCCAGACTAGGGGGCATTATTTTCTTTTATCTCTGTCATTGACTGGAAGCTGACAAGTCTTAGTCATCTTTGCATCTCTGGTGGCTCCCAACATAGCCCTTGACCCTAGTGGGGCTTCAACAATACTTAATGAATGAACAGTTTAATAATTCGACACAGCTGAGAAAAAAAGAAGCAAGCCAAGAAGGCTTCGCTGTGGTCAACATGATGTTGCTGTTGTTAGCTGCTGTTGAGTCAACCCCTAGACTTGTGGTGACGCCATGCCCAAGAGGATCGGACCATTGTGACTCATAGGATTTTCATTGACTGTGAAGTAGATCACCAGGCTTTTCTTCCTAGTCTGTCTTAGTGTGGAAGCTCTGCTAAAACTTGTTCAGCATCATAGAAAAATGCAAACCTCCATTGATAGAAGGTGGTGGCTGCGCTTTAGGTGCATTGGCTGGGAATTGAACCCAGGCCTCCTGCATGGAAGGTAAGAATTCTACCAAGGAACCACCAAATGCTCCCATGGTCAACGTCCACCACCACCACCCACTGCTGTCGAGTCGATTCTGACTCATAGCGACCCTATGGTCAACATAGATGAGGTGAAATCCACTCATATGCCCATATACTTTCTTTATAGACTGGCCCATCAGGCCCTCCTTCAGAAGCTTTCCAGTGTTAGTTTACACTGAGTTGGCTCTGGGTAGACCAGAAGCATCCAGTTTGAGCAGTGAGAATGGGTTGGTCTGCTCTGGCAGACACAATGAGGCTGTGAGACAGAAAACTAAGAAAAGCAGACGTAAGAACTTAAAAAATCCTTCAGTGTGGGGCCTTTTAGTGTAAGGAAAGATCCCATGGGGTTTACTGAAAGCTAAATTAGACGAAGCAGTTGACATCTTCTTTGGAGAACAATTTCACTTTGGCAGGGCTAGAACAGATGACCTAAAATGGCAGATTCTGCTAATTTTCATGATTGCCTCAGGGAAGTTACTTGGCTCTGTTTTTGCAATATGTTTCTCAAACATAACTTCTTGGTCTGCTGCACAGGTAATTAACTACAAAGTTCATATCGCCAATTATCTCCACTATGACCTCATTTTCTCTAATGATGCCAAAATCAAATTGTTCCGGGTTTTGCAGCCTCTACCCAGTAAATATTAAAGCCTTTATCTAGCAAATGATTTGCTTGGTGATGTTAGTTTCTGCAGCTATTTGTATTTTCAAGATGATTCAAAATCGTTTGGAGAATTGGTAACTATTAATCAGTAATAACCCTAGGCACTAAAATGAATATTCATTTTTCTTTAGTAGCAATTTAGTTTTTACTCTGTTTTTATTTTTTTTAACTGATCTTTACTCTGTGAAATAGTGCCCAGTTCAGTGTTTTTATAAGTAGCGTGGATGTCAGTCTAGATGGCGGGCTCATCTAGCTTATGGATGACATGACAGAAGAAGGCATAACAGATATTTTGGAAAGACAGAACTGGGAAGCCGAAAGTATTTGGCATGTTGGAATAATAGGCGTCAATCTAAGAAGGTGAAATATTAATGGGATAAAAATAAGACCTTCCCTTGATTCTAAACAAAAAAAAGAAAAGGCAAGGGAGATATTATCAGTGTGATATGCAGCCATAAGAACAGGCTGGAAAGTGAGGTGCTGTAATCTTAGTTCCTGGGTGGTGCAAATGGTTCACATACGGCCGCTAACTGAAAGGTTGGAGGTTCATCTCTACCCAGAGGCACTTTGGAAGGAAGGCCTGGTCAGCTACTTCCAAAACATCAGCCATTTGAAAACCCTGCGAAGCACAGTTATAACCTGACACACATGGGGCCGTCATGAGTTGGAGTCTAGTCAAGACACGACAGTAACTGGTTTCCTGATTAATCTTGTTCTGTATATATTATGCACTTTGGACCTTAGGGAATACAGACTCAGTCAGGACACCGTAAGGAAGAGGGACTTACTGCACAGCTTCCCTGTTGGGACTGGAAAGTGGGGAAGCTGTCAGGGTCTCAAGCAACCACAGGAACTGACTCCTTTCTCTCCTGGTTCCCTGGCCTTTCCACTTGTCTCTGCATATTCAATAGGTTCTTCTCTGACTCCCAGGTATTCAGTTCAAGTCCCAGAAGGAGCTGGTGTGATTGACTTCATTTATTACCATCTCCTCTCTGGAGCAGGAACATTTGCACAAAGCCACCTCTGGATCATCCGCCAACCTCTGTGGGACACCCTTGAGTCAGGTGCTTACTGCTGGCTAAGCATTGAGCTCTCTTAAAACAATGGGTTATCCCTGTCTTTCTGAAGGGGGTGGGGGTGCTGTGGTTGGGGAGGTTTAGACTAGAATGAGAATCTGGGGTTGGCGCCAGGGGCCGGTGAGGATCAGAATGAATGAGTGAAAACTATAGGAAGAAAGATTCGTCTCCATATCAAGTTCCTTAAAAATGGAGTGAGCCATAGGCAGATGGATGGTTGGATCTGATGACCTTCCAGGCCCCTTCCAACTATCAAAACTGTACGTCTATTTTTTTATATTGTTCTTTTATTTCTTCTTAGAAATGTTTAATGAAAACCATCTTCTCGCATTATTATTAAAATGAGCCATGAGGATAATTCTGTCACTGTATAATTAGGATATGCTTTTTTAAGGTGTCAGAATCAGTAATGCTTTTGCATTAGGCTCTTAAATAAAATATATTGCGTATGTGAAATATTTGTAAATTAGGTTTTATTATAGTCAATAGCAGTGCTATTCAAAGAAAGGAAATAATTTACATAATGTAAATTAATGGAGCAGCAAACTGCAGCAAGGATACTTCTCTAAGGTGTTTGGATATGTGGTAAAATTTTTCCAAGTAAATTGTTAATGATGTTTCAGAGATTTCTCTTGGACTTTTAATCTCAGATGTCATGATGGACTGAGTCGTTTCAGTGATGACTCTCCTGATAGGTGCCGGAGCTGGAGTCTCCAAAATAGTGTACATTTCACTGTTCAAACTCTACTAATTTAGAATTGTGTGTGTGTGTATTTTGTGTATGTGTTGTGAGGGGAAAATAAAAATCATTCCATAAAATGTTTAATGCTCTGCACAAACAACTGAAATTAGTTATTTATTCTGAGAACTTTCTGAAGGCACTAGGGAGACTCTAAGATACTTCTGTTTCCATTTTCCAACTCGAGAATATACTGTGACAAAGGAAGGACATAGCAGATAGCAGGCAGATAGTCTTGCCTCGGTCTGCCTGGTAGCTGTATTCCCTTGAGGCAATGGATGGTCAACTGAGAGGGGAACTATTTACAAATACTGCAACCACCACTTTGGGGACAAGAATCTCTCTTAGCTTCGATTTCCTCATTTATAAATTGGGTATGATAATAGTACCTAGGTAAGCACTACTTAGCACAGTGTCTAGTTCATACAAAGTGCTCAGCAATTTGACTACCAGAATTATTACTATCTTTGTTATTCCTTAAAGAGTGGAAACCCTGAGGTTATGCTCTGCTCTGCCCAGGGAGCGAAGAGCAACAGTCCCTAGGCAACAGAGTAACTTCATGTTTTCCCATTATGCCTAGCCCAGCCCCGTCTGAACTAGATAGAGTTGCTCCTGGCTCCAGCGCACGATCTGGCTTTATCCTCCACAGGAGTGGCTCTGTCCTGCTACTGCTATTTACTAGCTTTGAAATTGCATAAGTGATCGCACCTCTCAGAATCTTAGTTCCCTCATACCAAAAGTTTGGAGACTATTTAATTTTATAGAATTAAAAAAATTTTTGGACGTTGTTAATTTAAATTGTATTTGTTTTACAACAAACTTGAGCGGTCAGGTGCAAAAGGTATAGAAAAGACAGAATGTTAGAGCTAGAAGAGTCTTTGAAGAACATCCTCACCGACTTTTCTCCCTTTTGAACAAATACTGCAATGGTGGATACCCTTCCACTTGACATCCTGGTGTAATGGGTCAGGGAGTTATTTGCTCTGAGGTGGGGCCCAGGCATTGATACTTTTTAAAAGCTCACCCAGTGGTTTCAGTGTGCAGACAGGGTTGAGAAGCACTTAGCAAGCCTAAGGTCATACCCTTAGTGGTGGAGGCAGGTCCAGAACTCCTGGCTTCTGCTCTTCTCAGTACAGACTGACCCCAGGTTCTGGTTTAGAAGAGGTCTTCTGAACAATCCTTTCTGTGATTTTCCTTTTTTTCATAAAAGAAAGGTATTAAATAAACACACCTTTCAAGGGCTTTTGTTAGTTTGCTTCCATCTAATTACGGTTTCATTCCATTTAGTTCTACCTTAACCTTACGCTTTTTTTCTTACTATGTGTTCAACAACCCCTTTATTCTCAGATGTCGTCTTTTCTCACTGACTTCAAAGCTACCTCTAAAATGTAATTTCGTTGCTGAGTTCCTCTTGACATTGTCAGCCTTGATCAAATACTTAGTTCTTCACGATTTGTTCTCTTTGGTCTGTATTAGATTTTTCCCAGCCGCGCCTGTGTGTTGATGTGATTGTAAAGCACTGTGTATTCCCATGAAGTATTAGAGCAGAACACGATCAAGCGCCTTTTTTCCTTTTTTGATTTGTGTGCACAGTTGTTCCCTGCTATTTAGGGATCATTCAGGCTTCTGTCCTACACCAAAATGTAATTGGAATTATGTTACCTTTTTTCATTACCTGTTTCCATTAAGTTGCTTAAAGTTTCTTAAATATTGATGTGCTTAAGTACAGTAATGGTTGGCTGAAGTTAATAATGGAATTTGATATGAATTAGGTTCCCTCTTGTTAATTTTACTAGAATTGTAGAATGAAATCTCAGCTTAATAGAGTTAACCCAGCCCAAACAATTCACACTGTTCTGTGTTCTTTTTCCTTCTCAGGAATCTTGTGACATTCTTCCTAAGCGCCCCTGCCCCTGTTTGCTAAAGACTTAGACCAAAGCTGCTCTCAGCTGTTGGCATTATCCTGAGAAAAGGACAGCTTTGGAAATCAGGGAAACTTTCAGGAAGCTCCTGGCCCAGTGGACCTTCTGAAGGTGAGAAGAAATCAGTTATCTCTGCATCTTAAGATGTCTAAATCAGTGGTTCTATCTTCCAGAATCTGCTTCTTGGAATAGAGTGACTAGTGGAATAAAAAAATAGGGTATTGAAAATATATATAAATGATTGAGAGTTTTCTTTTTCAGGAGAATTTTGGATTGTTTTGACCTAACCAGAATTTATTTGAACTTGGAGTTCTGATCTATGAAGACTTATTTGACTTCTCTCATTTTTTTTCTCTCTTTCGCACACACACATCCCAAGAAAAAAAAAAAAATCAATAACCTTTCTGCTCTCACTGCAAAGAAATTTCTTGTGTGTATAGCATCTCCATCAGCCTTAATGCCTACCTTACCCTGCCTTCTTGGATATTATAGGAATCAAACAATATAACTTATATGAAAGTACTTTGCAAACCATGAAGTACTTTTTTATATATGTAAGAAAAACAATCACTACTATTCCCAGTTATTTATAATCTTCCAAAATACTCTCATACCTCCAATCTGTTCCCCTGCATCGATTCATTCATTTTCAGTTCAATAAACTTTGCTAGGCTCTCAGGAAGCAAAGGTGACAAATCCTTGTCTTCAAGGACTACCTTGTCTAATGCAAGAGACAGACACATAAGTAGATATGAGCAACTCCAGTATGATCGGGAAAAGGCACCTGATGCAGCCTGGGGCCAGAGAATGTGTGTGTAAAAGTGGGCTCCCTGGAAAGATGTATAGGAGTTAGCCAGGTAAAGAGCAGGGTGGGGTGGAGGAGGGCATTGTGGGCAGGGGCAGTGGGGTGGAGGTGTGAAACCCGCATGTGGACATTGTGAATGGTTCAGGATTGTTGGTTTGATTGTTGGATTGGTTGTTTAAGATTGTTGAACTGCTAGCAAAGTAAGTTGGAGCCAGATTACACAGGCATCTGTATTCCCTTCCACAGTATCTGATATGTGTTGCTACCTATTGTGTGTGTATGGGGGGGACAGAGGTGGGTGAGAGTGGGAGAGGGGAACACTGAGGGGTTGTTTAAGCTGGAAAATGTCATTAGCATTTTAGGCGTGTGATCCTGGAGAGAGTGTGAAGGATGAACTAGAGATGGGCACAAGTGAAGGAAGGAAGGTTCATTTTGTAGTGATCTGGGGAAGAGATGGGAGGGCTAGAACTAGGGTAGAAGCAATGAGAAATAGAAAGGGAATGAGGAATTTGAAAGAGCTGGAATAACCTGGACTTGGTGATTACAGTCATTGAGTATGGGAAGTGGGAAAATACTATGACGTGGAATTCTTAGGTTTCTGATTTGAGTGACTGAGAGTGTGATGATGCCACAAAGGGAATTTAAGAGGAAGCTGGCTTATTCTTGGGGAGGGGAGAATATGAGCTGTATACTGGACATCTAGGAAGTAATGTCCACCAGGCAGCTCAAAGTGTAAGTCTGGAGGTAAGGGGAGGGGTCAGGGTATAACAATTAATTTGGGAGTTATAGGCAGTAGTTAAAAATCTTTTTTAAAAAAATCAATATTAATTTCATTTTATACTTAAGCCTTCAATATCATTCATCCATACACTTAAGGCACAACTTGCTACATTCTCGTTACATTTTATTTTGGCACTATCTGCTGTTCCATTAGTAGCTATAGTTGTTGGACTTGCTTTCTTGGCATGATAAATTAGAATTTTTTCCTAGGACAAATGTGGTGACTTTTTAGTTTGATGAAATTTAAATCAGTATTTTAAAAGCAATGTAAATCTAAAAATTTGGGAGCGTTACAAGCCAGTGCCAGCCTCCATTTTAATTCATAGTCATTACAGAAATTATTTGAGAAAGGTGCTTTGCTTTCCAAAGTATAGTTCTTTGTTTGTATAAATCATGGTTTCCTGTCGATTCCTCAATTTCAGTGCTCTGCCCAGCATTCTAGCATTGCTTCCGGGAGACTGAGCAGGGGCTTTCTTGCATTCTCCAGTGAGGTGGTGCCAGAGCCCCTCCCTTTGGGTCTTCCCAGCATCCACCCAGAATGTTCTTAGGGAGCCTGTGATAACAGAAGCTGCACTGTTTGAGATCAAGTCTACCCAAGTTAGACTTTTGCAATATGTTACTCAGAGCCTTCTTTGAGGGAATGTCATGGGTAAAAATTTTAAATTCAAATAATACTTACAATAGTACTATTTTGAGTGAATTTTATTTGATGACTATGGCCTTAATTAACTACTGATTTTTTTTTCCTTGAGATCTGTTGGAAAATTGCAAAAGGCTCCCCTTTTATTCTTCATAGTCCATTTCACTACCATCTTTCCAAGAATTTGAAAGATCAGTTAATCTATCACTTGCATTTTTATATACAAGAGAATGAATTTTAAGCAGAATTAAGTAGCTTAGCATGAAGAGCTGGAGCCACAGCTTTGGTCCCCTGAAACTCACTCTGCCCTTTCCGCTTCATCATTTTTCCTCATTCCGAATCTTTATTGACCTATGAAGTTATCCATATGCCTTAAAATTGGGAATTGAATTAAGAAAATCAGTTCACACTGATGATTAATCACTGATTAATTACTCTAGAGTCAACAAACAAAACAAACAGGTTTTACTTTAATACTTTCGGCTGTGATTAAGGTTTTATTATTATTGCCTTTGTTAACATGGATGTTGTTATTGGCATCCTTTACTTCCTACTGGTTCCACCCCTAAGATGAGGATTGGAACAGAACCAAAACCACCTATATTTAAATTCCAGTTAAGACACTCATCAATGATTTTGAAACCAACACTTAGAAGCACTAGACATTTATGATTTGGTCAAGTCCATTTCAACCTTCTGTGACTAGTATGTATAAAAAATGAATTCATGGAAACGCTGAGTTGGTGTAACTTAGAATGACAGTACATGCATGCAAGTTGTAGGTGGTCTGGAAGACAATGAATTGTTCTTTGAAATTCACAGAATGGCCAGTCATTGCTGTGAAACCAGTGGGCTGTAAATTATCAGGGTATGTGTACAAAACATGATTCACTCATCCGAAAGCTGCCAGGAACAAAGGAATTTCTACTCATTTGTGTGCAGGATATGAGGACTACCTCTCCCTCTTTCAGTCTATCTCTTTGCCTATCTCTTTCTGCTTCTCTTTTTCTCCCTCTGTCTCTGTGCCGTTTTTCTGTCTCACTCCTATTCTCTATGTGATAGACACATGACTCTTAAGAAAACATGAGACCTTGACAATATGCGTTTATGGAACTGGCAGTGGGAACAGTATGTTACGGATGCGTGAAGCAGCTTTGACCATCCTTCATTTGGTGAGGGGTGAGAGTTGTAGGGAGACATTGTCCGACGTGTGTTAGATGTTTGCACTTTGCATAGCTTGGCTACATTGGGCAGAAGGACAGCATGAACAGGGATGAACAGATATGGAAACAACTGCAGAATATGAACCGAAGATGGTATGATGGCTGCAAAAGGGCAAGTCAGCTTTCACCACTGTTATTTGACTCAGTGGTGGGGTCTTCTGAGCTATCGTACTGTGAGCAAAATACAGAATACAACAGTATTGGGTGGCTCCTTTCTGCTCTGATTCCAAAGTGAATGTGGCAAGTACCATTATGCAAACAAAGCAATGAATAGAGTTTATGCTAGCTGTAGAGTTGCTACTTAAAAGTATTTGGAGTTTGAAATGGCATTCGAAACTACCTTCTACCCTGTGGTTACAGCACAGAATTCCCGGGAGGAAGGGAGTGGGGTGAGGGGGAGGGAGACTTCTGTTGGAAAGCAGAAGCCATGTGTGAATTGCCAGGGTGACACTTTTGAATGGGCAGTAGTCCAACAGGCCTCAATCGTACTTAAGAGTAAAATGTGTTACCCTGTGCCCTTCTGTAGTACGGGATTTTAAAAAGAAAGGGCAGAGGAAATGCTGAGCCACTAATTTCTGATACAAATTCAATCCCACCATTGAGGCCATAGACTTCCCATCAGCAATTTGTAGTCCATTTTGGTGGAGGACAATGACAATGGATTTCTAGTCAGACAATGTCCTGCTACATTTGAATTTTCACTCTCCACTGCCTTTTGTTGTTGGGTATTTTTGAAATTATTCCTGATTCAGTTTTATTATTAACTTTTTGAACCCCAGCTACTGCACTAATATCTTGCTGGTCATGTTAAAATGAGGATGGTGACAAGGGAATTTATTTTTGCATTAGTTAATAGAATAGCAAGGCAGCATAATATGAATTAATGACTCTTCACATTTTCTCTTAATATAAGCTGCATTCTTTATTCCCTGGGGATCTACTTCAAATTCATGCCTTAATAAACCTTTGATGGTTGTTGATTTTTAGCTTTTGAAAGCTTCTGCACAATGGATAAATAGATAAGACAAGTAATATTGATCTTAAACTTTAAAAACATTTAACATTTTCTCATTATAAAATGGGAAAATGAAACAAAACGTTTCCCAGTCAAGAGATGTTAAGTACTTATGCTATTTACTTTAGGCAAGAGCCACTCGGAGGCAATGGTTTTTTTTTATTATGATTTATAAGATAAAGTTTATGATGAAAAACTGAAGATAAAAAAAAAAAAACTATTGAGTTTGCAGAACTATTGACAGAGGATTTATTCACCCTCTATAACACCTTTCATTTGGAAGGCATGTAGGTTATCATTGGTAGAACTATTCAGAAATGGCAGTATCCACTTGGGTAATATTACCTGTGTCCAGTATTTCAAGTTATTCTCTCTCCCCTTTTGTTTCCCCTCTTTGCAGTCAAGGGTCTCCTGTTTTCTTTGGTGTCGTCCTATTAGTACGTGTGTATCACACAAGTATGTGAGTGAGACAGAAAAGAAGACAGTGAAAAAAAGAGACAGAAAGAGTCAAAAAGAGAAAGACTAGAAGGGGAGAGAGCAATTTCTCACATTAGGCACGTAAATCAAAGCAGCATTGTTTAAAATTTTTCCATTAATCTTATTTCTTTGATTTTTTTTCTCATTAAAGCTACATGATTTCTGCAACTTGCAAACCCATTGGCACGTGCACAGAACCACATCCTAAACTGGGGATCAGAAAATAGAGTCACTGTAGTTGGTGGTATGATGTGCCACCCAAATCCCTCCTTACCTTCAGGACTGTTGTTCGCTCACAGCTGGGTCTCTCCTTTTGGAGCTTGCCCTCAGCCTTCAGCTAAAAAGAGCCACCTCACCCAACATTTTACCACCTGCCCAAGGCAGTATGTATTCAGTGACTGGTTGATTTGGGGACAAAGGTCCTTACTCAGTTTAGGACAATTCTGCAAGACCTGTAGGGCTGGCTGAGGCTTTCATTGTGACTGTATGGAAGCCTGGCTTCTCCCCCTGCTCTGTCCTGCTTTGTTTGCTCCCCGCCCCCCCCCCCCCCCCCGCCCAGGCGTTGATTCCAAGAGTCCCCGTCAATTAAGATTCCTGCATGTAAATCCCTATTTCAGAGTCAGCTTCCTGGGAAACCTGACCTTTGACACTTACCATGCATAGACCGCAATGCCTGTGTGTGTGAATATGTGATTATGTATCTTCAGAGCGTTGAGATAAGGTACTGACTTTGGAAACAAAATTAAGCTCTAAACCCTGGTGGCATAGTGGCTAACCAAAAGTTTGCCAGTTGGAGGTTGGAATCCACGAGGTAACACCATGGGGCAGTTCTGCTTTGCCCTATAGGGCTGCTATGAGTTGGAATCAACTCAATGGCAACAGCTTTGGTTTTGGGTTATGATGATGTAGCTCAGGCACCTCCTGTGAAAAATGAGGATAATAATACTTAGCTCTTAAATTTGTTACCAGGGTTTAAGAGTAAAGTATTCAGTGCCTGGTAGATAGGAAGCACTCATTATAGTAGTTATTATTATAATAACTAGTAATTGTCTACAGTCCATAGATAGTGCATTGTTGTTGTTGCTAGGTGCCATCAAGTTGGTTCCGACTCATAGCAACTCTGTGTACAACAGAACGAAACACTGATGGGTCCTGCGCCGTCCTCACATCGTTAATGCGGAAGCCCACTGTTGTAGCCAGTGTGTCAATCCATCTTGTTGAGGGTCTTCCTCTTTTCCACTGACCCTCTACTTTACCAGAGCATGATGTCCTTCTCCGGGGACTGATCCCTCCTGATGACATGTCCAAAGTACGTGAGACGTAGTCTCACCATTTTTACCTCCAAGGAGCATTCTGGTTGTGCTTCCTCTGAGACAGATTTGTTCGTTCTTTTGACAGTCCATGGTATATTCAGCATTCTTCTTCAACACCACAATTCAAAGGCATCAGTTCTTCAGTCTTCTTTATTCATCATCCAGCTTTCCCATGCATAGGAGGCGATTGAAAACATCATGGCTTGGGTCAGGCGCACCTTAGTCTTCAAGGTGATGCCTTTGCTTTTCAACACTTTAAAGAGGTCTTTTGCAGATTTGCCCAAAGCGATGCATCTTTTGACTTGAGAGTGCACTAGCTCTGACCAATTGGTTACAGTAGGGAATGGTTTTTAATGTCGTATTTTTTACATTCACTAGCATATGGAGGTTAGTACAAAGATGCATCACCTGCCAATTTAAATGATTCCTCCATACTGTTAAAAAACAAACTCATTACCGTTGAGTTGATGTCAACTCATGGCAATCCCATGTGTTACAGAGTAGAACTGCATTCCCCTTATAAAGTATGTGGAGAGATAGAGAAGGTTCCAGAGGGAAACTAAAGTAATTAAAGAAATGAAAAGAAGGTCCTATGAGTAAAAGTAAAAGGACCTGGAATTGTTTAGGATAAGAAGACTGAGGCATGACTTGCCTTCTCTTTCAAGCAAATAACATCTTTTATAAGAGGGATTTTGGACATTTTTTTTTGTCCCTGGTTACAGAGGACAAAACAGGAGGAAATGGACATGAATTAAAGGAGGACAATAGGTAGGTCTGTGTCACGGCAACTCCTCTGCTCTTGAATGGTTAAAAAGGAAAGGAGCTTGTAGAATACACACTCCTAAAAATCTTCAAAAAAAGAGAGAAGACAAAGTTCAGTCCTGGATCACTGAAGTGCTTCCCAGAGAATTTACAGAGACTTTGTCAAACTCTATAATGCTTCCTAGAAATTCAAACACATGTGTTTTGTTTTGAAGGTGAAGAAAATAACTATATTTATTCATATTTTGTATAGCTAAATTTCTTATGTTGTTGTTGTTGTTAGGTACATTGAGTCAATTCTGACTCAGAGTGACCGTATGTATAACACAATGAAACACTACCTGGTCCTGCACTATCCTTGCAATCATTGCTATGTTTGAGCTCATTGTCGCAGCCACTGTGTCAGT
This sequence comes from Loxodonta africana, assembly GCF_030014295.1. Lineage (NCBI taxonomy): Eukaryota > Metazoa > Chordata > Mammalia > Proboscidea > Elephantidae > Loxodonta > Loxodonta africana. The sequence goes on from NC_087349.1 coordinate 40,965,007, forward strand.
CCATCTCACTGAAGATCTTCCTGTTTTTCGATGACCCTCTATTTCACCAAGCATGTCCTCCAGGGACTGGTCCCTCCTGATAGCATGTCCAAAGTAAGTGAGATGAAGTCTCGCCATCCTCGCTTCTAAGGAGGATGTACCTCTTCCAAGACTGACTCGTTCATTCTTCTGGCAGTTGATGGTATATTCAGTATTCTTTGCCAACATAATTCAAAGGCATCAATTCTTCCTCAGCCTTCCTTTCTTATTCTCCAGCTTTCACATGCATATAAGGTGATTGAAAATACTATGGCTTGGGTCAGGCACACCTTAGCCCTCAAAGTAACGTCTTTGCTTTTTAACACTTTAAAGAGATCTTTTGCAGCAGATTGTCCAATGCAATATGTCATTTGATTTCCTGACTGCTGCTTTTGTGAATGTTGATTGTGGATCCAAGTAAAAGGAAATCCTTGAAATCTTCACTATTTTCTCCATTTATCATGATATTACTTGTTGGTCCAGTTGTGAGGATTTTTGTTTTTTTTTTTATGTTGAGGTGTAACCCATACTGAAGGCTGTAGTCTTTGATCTTCATCAGTAAGTGCTTCAAGTCCTCTTCACTTTCAGCAAGCAAGATTGTGTCATCTGCATATTGAAGATTGTTAATGCATCTTCCTTCGATCCTGATGCCCTGTTCTTCTTCATATAGTCCAGCTCCTCAGATTATTTTCTCAGCATACAGACTGAATAAGTATGGTGAAGTGATTCAACCCTGATGCACACTTTTCCTTATTTTAAACCACTCAATATCCCCTCGTTCTGTTAGAATAACTGCCTCTTTGTCTATCTACAAGTTCCTCGCCAGCACAATGAAGTGTTCTGGAATTCCCACTTTTTGAAATGGTGTCCATAATTTATTATAATCCACACAGTCGAATGCTTTGCATAATCCATGAAATACAGGTAAAGATTTTTCCAGCATTCTCTGCTTTCAGGCAGGGTCCATCTGATATCAGCAATGCTATCCCTTATTTCACATTCTCCTTCGAATCTGGCTTTAATATCTGGAAGTTCCCTGTTGATGTACTGCTGCAACCATTTTTGAATGATCTTCAGCAAAATTTTACTTGCATTCTCTTGGATCATCTTTCTCTGGAACGGGCACAGATATGAATCTCTTCCCATCGGTTAACTGGGTAGCTATCTTCCAAATTTCTTTGGCATAGATAAGTGAGCACTTCCAGCATTGCATCCATGTATTGAAACATCTCAGTTGGTATTCTGACAATTCTTGCAGCCTTGTTTTTTACCAATGCCTTCAGTGCAGCTTGGACTTCTTCCTCCCATGTCATCGGTTCTTGATCATATGCTACCTCCTGAAATGGCTAAATGTTGGCCTGTTCTTTGTGGTAGTGACTGTGTGTATTCCTTCCATTTTCTTTTGATGCTTCCTGTGTCGTTCAATATTTTGTCCATTGAACCCTTCAAAATTGCAAGTTGAGGCTTCAACTTTTTCTTCAGTTCTTTCAGCTTGAGAAATGTCAAGTATGTTCTTCTGTTTTGGTTTTCTAACTCTAGGTCTTTGCACATTTCATTATAATACTTTACTTTGTCTTCTTGAGCCACCCTTTCAAATCTGTTCAGCTCTTTTACTCCATCATTTCTTCCGTTCGATTTAGCTAATGTATGATCAAGAGCAAGTTTCAGAGTCTCTTGTGATATCCATTTTGGTCTTTTCTTTCTTTCCTGTCTTTTTAATGACCTCTTGCTTTCTTCATATATGATGTCCTTGCACAACTGATCTTCGGTCATTAGTGTTCAATGTGTCAAATCTGTTCTTGAAATGGTCTCTAAATTCAGGTGGGATATATTCAAGGTTGTGCTTTGGCTGTCGTGGACTTGTTTTAATATTCTTTAGCTTCAACTTGAACTTGCATATGAGCAATTGATGGTCTGCCACAATTGGCCCCTAGCCTTGTTCGGACTGATGATATTGAGATTCTTCATCATCTCTTTCCACAGATATGGTCGATTTGTTTCCTGCTTATAACATCTGGTGAGTTCCACCTGTATAGTCACTGTTTATTTTGTTGAAAAAAGGTGTTTGGAATGAAGGAGTCAATTTTGCAAAATTCTATCATGCGTTCTCTGGAGTCACTGCTATCACCTAGGCCATATTTTCCAACTACTGATACTTCTTCTTTGTTTCCAACTTTTGCATTCCCCTCACCAGTAATTATCCATGCATCTTGATTGCATGTTTGAACAATTTCCTAGCGCAGAAGTTGGTAAAAAATCTTCATTTTTGCATTAGTGGTTGGTGTGCAAATTTGAATAATAGTTATATTAACTGGTCTTCCTTATGGGCATATGGATATTATCCTATCACTGACAGGGTTGCATTTCAGACTAGATCTTGAAATTTTTTTGTGTGACAGTGAATGTATCACCATACCATAGGATCGTCAGATTCAAAATGGCCAAAGTAGTACATTTCAGCTCACTGATGCCTAGGATATGATCTTTATGTGTTCCTTTTCATTTTTGATGACTTCCAATTTTCCTAGTTTCATACAGATGGCATAGCTTTCAGCATCACGGAAACTTGCAAGCCACCACAGTACAATAAACTGACAGACGAGTTGTGGAAATTTCTTATAGTATCTTTGAATATGCCCATATACACCTTGTATGTATTTTTCTAAAAATGTAACAAATGTTTTTCATTTAATAAGTATCTTTTAAATCCAATAGATATCATTATCATAGTCTTCAATCTCATATATGCGTTTATTTATGTTCTATACCCTACCATTCTGGGGCATTTATTTTGTACTCAGTGTAAGGTCTTTTGTACCTCAGATCTTAAGATGACACTGCCAAAATGCTCAGGAGTGTTAAATCACTAATGAGGGCTTTGGAACAATAAGAATTCTGGAACTTAGGAAAATAAATTACTTTTCCATCAATTAATTGCGTAGAAAAAAGGTTAAAGAATGGATGTGGGACTACGTTTTTGGACTAAATGCTCTTTTAAGACCTCAGTGTCAGAAGATAAGAGGAAACCACTAAGAAGTTTCTAAATTAGTAAGTATATTGGATTTTGCATCTTCTCATTGGCTTGTCTTGTCAGATAATAACAGTCAGGGACAGTCTGATGTAGATGAAAGAGCACCGGACTGCAAGCCAAAAGACCTGGCTGTGGTCATGTCTCAGCCACCAAGTGCTGAGGGCCCTTGACGTGGTCATTTGATTTCACTAGGCCTCAGTTTCCCTGCCTCAATGATGAGCTTTACATAGCTTCTAAGGCCCCTTCTAGCTTTCCGTGGTGTTGTCCTCATTTCAACCAAATGCCCCTATCGGAGGCGGAGTCTGTTTTCTCTTCTCTCTCATTTCTTTTAAGTGAAGAGAACTAATCACGTCATTATCTTACTACACCCATTCATTGAGTCCACTGAGATGTAGAGAGCTCCATAGTCTTTGTCCACCTGCAACTGAGGCTGATCCTTCCTTAGGAGCCTAATATAATTAGCTCTTCTTCTTTTTTTTTTTTAATATATATTATCTTTATTATTGAAATGATCATGTTTTCTTTCTTAATGTATTAAATTTTTTTTTAATTATTTTATTGTGGTAAAAATATATATAACAACAAATTTGCCAGTTCAACATTTTTTACTCGTACGATTCAGTGACATTGATTACGTGTGTCACTTTGCACAACCATCACCACTGCTTTTTTCCAAATCCTTCCACCACCATTAACAGAAACTCAGTGCCCTCTAAGCTAAGACTCCCCTTTTCCCCCTCCTTCCTGCTTTTGGTAACCGCTAATAAACAAACCTTGGTCTCTGTACATTTGCTTATTTCATATAAGTAGAATCATAGAGTATTTGTCCTTTTGTGACTGACCGACTTATTTCACTCAGCATGATGTTTTCAAGATTCATCGATGTTGTAGCATGTATCAGAACTCCATTTCTCTTTATGGAAGAGTAATAATTCATTGTATGTATGTACCACATTTGGTTTATCCATTCATTGGTTGTTGGCTGTTTAGGCTGTTTCTATCTTTGGCTATTGTGAACAATGCTGCAATGAACACTGGTGTACAAGTTTCTGTTTGCATTCCTGCTTTCAGTTCTTTTGAGTGTATACCTAGGATTGGGATTACTGGGTCATATGGCAGTTCTGTGTTTAACTTTTTGAGGAACTGCCAGACTGTTTTCACAGTGGGTGTATCATTTTTCATTCCCACCAGCAATGGATGAAGCTTCCAATTTCTCCACATCCTTGCCCAAACCTGTTATATTGTGTTTTCTTGATAGCATTCTAGTGGGGTGTCCCTTAAGAAGGAACACATCTTAAGCACTTGTTTAGATGAGATGATGCAGGTTTTAAGCCTAGTTCTGACTCTTACTCTGGGTCCTTCAGCAAATTACTGACACTTTTGGCCTTTCTAGTAATCTTGATAATACCGATATTTTTAGCATTTTCCATTTCACAAAGCATTTTACATGTTGCTTAATTTCAACTTCACAGTGACCCAAATGAGGTTAGCAGAGCAAGCTAGTATCTCTGCTCATCAAATAAGAAAACTGAGCTTAGGGAACATGTCCCCCGAATCCTAACATGATAAACCAACTGCAGGCACAAAAACTCATATCTTCTGGGTCCTATTTTAGTGTTCTACACCCATATAACTACAAGTGTGGTCTCCACACCAGCAGCCTGGAAGCTTGTTGTTGTTGGGTGCTATCAAGTAGATTTCAAGTCATAGCGATTCCATGTGACAGAGTAAAACTGCTCCATAGGGTTTTCTAGGCTGTAATCTTTACAGAAGGAGCCTGGTTGCACAGTGGTTAAGGGCCTGGCTGCTATCTGAAAGGCCAGTTGTTCAAACCCACCAGCTGTCCTGCAGGAGAAAGATTTGGCAGTCTGCTTCCATAAAGATTACAGCCTTGGAAACCCTATGGGGCAGTTGTACTCCGTCCTACAGGGTCACTATGAGTCAGAATCAACTGGACATAATGAGTAATCTTTATGGAAGCAGATCTCCAGACCTTTCTCCCTTGGAGCTACTAGAACTGCAGAATCTCAGATTGTACCCCATACCTACTGAATCAGAATCTGCATTTTAACAGGATGCTCAAGCATTCATATACAGTTTAAGTTTGGAGAAGTACTGTAATCTGAGAACATTTTAAGCCTGTGAGGTACAAACAAGAAATGGTTTTATTTTTACTGCTATCACTACCTTCAAATCTCTGTTAAATCTCCTTTCCCTTTCAAGAGGTCTCTAGCTGATCTGAAACAATTTTAGTCACTTTTAGGTTTTTAAAAAGTTTAATATAGTCACCATGAGTTGGAGCCTACTTCTTGGCAACTAGCAACAACAATATTTTTTTAAAATTTTAAACTTATGGAAATAAAAGCTTTTCCTGCCCCCCAGTTCAGCTTGTGCCTTTCAACAATGTTTTTTTTCTTTTTTCCTGCTGATCAACCCGTTCTTAAACTAAATGTACCCCTTCCAAGCCCTGACTCTTTGTGAGGGATATGATGATGCTCATTTTTCAGAATGAGATATTTAATTGCCCCACTCAGTCTTCAGTGACACACAGAAGTAAAAACCAACCACACACACTCAACAAAAAACAACCACAGTATTGACCCAAGGATGACATGTTATTGTCTTTAGCATAAATTGAAATTTATGAGGTATGAGGCTGTACTTCATTAAAAGTTTAAGAAACGTTTTTAAAGCTCTTGTTCTTAGTTTAAATTTCTCAATCTTCTTTGGCTAGGAAGCCAAGAGTCAGATTTATTCATGATGAGCCAAATGACTGCCCTTGGATATTCAAGGTGGAGCCCATTAAAGTCCCTGGGGGTTGTGCTCATTAGCATTCGTATGGGTTGTCTATCAGTGAGGCCAAGCTATGTATTATATCAAACTCCTAACTCCTTGTCTTCGTCCTTGAAATGAAGTTTCATTTTGGCTCTCCTGCAGCCGCCTCATCTTGTTTGTTTTCACTTTAATGTGACAAGAAAAGGCAGCTTCTATATTTATTTCTAGTTAGCAATCTTCATAAATATTCATTAGATTTTCTTTCCAGCTACAGTTTTTAAATTGGTAATTTTTTAATGAAATCTGTAGTGAAAAATAACTCCCAGTTCTCACTTTAATACATTTAGGTTGTTAATCTTGATTTCGAAGGTCCTGAGCCCTGGTGGCCCAGTGATTAAGACCTTGGCTGCTGCTTGGTTGGCAGTTCCCATCCACCAGCCACTCCTTGGAAACCCTGTGGGGCAGTTCTACTCTGTCCTACAGGGTTGCTATGACAACGGGTTTGGGTTTTTTTTTTTTTTGAGCCAGACAGGAGTGACAATGTGAAGGCCATTTTCCTAGGCTATTTATATATATATATATATATATATATATAATTCTGAGAAGGGGCAGACTGTGAACGAGCGTCCTGGGGGCGGTGTGTGTGTGTGCGCGTGTGGTATGGTGTGGCATATGGCACAGTGGGTGAAAAGACGGGATGGGAGCGGAGCTATTTCCAGAACATCTGTGTGGGTGTTGTGCTAGACTCTGCATTCACCATCTCACCTTATCTTCACAACAGCACTGTGAGGCAGGTCTTATTATATCCATTTTATAGACAGTGCACCAAAGCTTAGGGAAAGCAAGTGATTTGCTCCAGTTTATGAAGCTAGTAAGTGAGGAACAGGTGACGAGAGTTGAAAAGTTGATATTCCACAGCAGGAGTGGATTATCCAACAAGGAAGGTAAGCACAGTGCTTACCCAGTTTACCAGATCACCTGTAGGGAACAGTTTCACCACATCAAAGACTTTGCTTCTAGGTGTGGCTGCCGTCTGTCTCTCTCCCAAACCCATAGCACGTTCCTAAAGAATCAAAGCCTTTTTTCAAATTTACAGTACCTGTCAAGGGCAGATGACCCAGTAACCAAGGTAAGCATGGGCTTACTTATGCTTACTTATTACTTTGTAATGAAGAATTTCATATGGGTTTCGCCACATCTAAGATGTGGTAAGCAAGGCAAGTACTGTGCTTACCTTGCCTATTAGATAATCCACCTCTCTTGCCCTTACTTTAACCTGAGGCTCCATGCTAGTACGTACATACCAGGGGATTGACCCAGCATCTCTATGGGTTGCCCTTTTAGTTTGGTTTTCTTTACTAGATAATGCGAACAAACTCTACCATTATCTGCTTCTAAAGAGATTTTTCCCACCTTCAGAAAATCTTGGCTTTCCAGAAGTGTGTTTCTGCCTCCTCCCCTGCAAAACAGATGCAGCTTTTAAGGGACCTTGTGAGTTCAATACCACACAATTAGCTGTTTCCATGCACCATCCCCCCAGCCTCAGATGCTTTGCTGACTGACAGCAGGAAACTCACACCACCATTTCAGGACCATTTTTCTAAGCTTGCTCTTCGGGCAGCTAATCTCTTTGTATTGTGAGTCTGTTTCTTGATTGCTGCATACAATTCCCTCATGTCTCTCCTCCTTTAACGCAGTAGCTGTAGAGAGAGGAGCCCCTGGGTATCCTTCTGCCGTGGGTAGAGGTAGAGTTGCCATGAAGTTGCAAGAGGCACACGCTAAGACCCGTCCAAACCAACTCTTTAGCAATGTCTTAAAATCTTGCGGAAAGTTAAAACACTATTTGCCTTTGGATACAAAGTGAAGGCCCTTTTTTGGAATCCAGTAACACCCATAACACCCATAGCTATCTTTTATCTGCCAGGCAAGTTGTAATTAGACTTCCTATGTAACTTACCTCGTGACTTAGGATATGCAATTAAAAAAAAAAAAATTAGCTCAGGGCAAGAGTATTTTTAAATGTATTGATTTTTTTCCATGAGTATAAAAGTAATACATATTGATTGCAGACAATTTGGAAAATGAAGAAAAATGTGAAGAATAAAAATCATCCAGGCAAAATGATTATTAACTTTTGGATGCTTATTTCTTATTATACTCGTGCACATATTTATCTTTTTAGAATACAATTTTAATGGCATTAGTCCTTGGAGCATTAATGCCAAGCACTTTTAGCTTTTTATTTCTGGAATGGAATATTACATACGTTCAAAAGAGGGAGAATAACCCAGTGCTCAGGAATATTTCCTATGGATGCAGATTGCCTAGATTCTAGTCCTGGCTCTGCCGTTTGCTAGCCTGGTATCTTGGACAAGTTACTTAACCTTTCTGTGTCTCAATTTCCCTATCTATAAAATGGGGATGAAATAGTACTTGCATAATTCATAGGGTTATTGTTAGAATTAAATAGTAAAAAATGAATATAACATATATGTAAGGTAAAAATAAAAACAAACCTAAACAACATAAGAAGTGCAACATTATTATTTTGCTCCTATTCTCCTCCCTGATCACATCCCTTTCCCTTTCTCCTAGAGGTAAAAAAAAAAAAAAAAAAAAACTAAATCATTGTTGGCTTTTACATATTTTTGAATTTCATATTGTTGATATCATAATAATTTTTACTTAACATTATATTTATGAGATTTATTCAATGTGATATTTTCAATCTAGTAATATCAACCCGATATTAAAAAAAAAAAATCATCTTTTGTCCCTCATTTTTAATGTTTTGCAATTAAAAGTGATGCTGTCATGACTATTTTTGTATATGCCTCTTGCATTTGCAAAGTTAGTTACTGTTGCTCTTTGCTTTTTTTTTTTAGGAGTCTAATTACTATGGGGAAACCCTGGTGGCGTAGCGGTTAAGTGCTACTGCTGCTAACCAAGAGGTCGGGAGTTCAAATCCTCCAGGCGCTCCTTGGAAACTCTATGGGCAGTTCTGCTCTGTCCTATAGGGTCTCTATGAGTCGGAATCGACTCATTGGCAGTAGGTTTTTGGAACTGCTATGGCGTTTTTTTTTTTTTTTTATGGCGTAGTGATTAAGAGTTTGGCTGCTAACCAAAAGGTTGGCAGTTCAAATCCACCAGGCAGTCCTTGGAAACCCTGTGGGGCAGTTCTACTCTGTCCTGTAGGGTCACTATGAGTCGGAATTGACTCAATGACAGCGGCGTGAATTGCTAGGTAGTTAGTGTAGATGCATTTTTAATTTTACTACGCAATGGCGAGTTATTTTCCAAAATGTTTGTACTAGTGTACATACACTTAAACCAGGAATGTATAAGAGGTGAGAAATCTGCAGGAAATTTAATTTTTGCTTTGTGTAGATAACAGGTATTTTCTCTTTGAATACTTTTAAGATATTCTCTTTGACCAAACGGTCAACAATTACTTTAAAACAAAGATGAGAATGTAAGGGGGGAGGGAAACTAGATTAATGGAAACAGAACAACCAGAACTAAAATAATGAGAATGTTCATGCATTGTGAAGAATGCAACCAATGCCACTGAACAATTTGTGTAGAAATTGTTGACTGGGAACCTAAACTGCTGTGTAAACCTTCGTCAAAAATGCAATGAAATACTATTTAAAAAAATTAAGGGAGTGACAGTATGTATTAACCCAAAGAAAATTCTTCTTGGTAAAAGAAAGGGTGCACTGAAAAAAAAAGATACTCTCTTTGTTATTGATGGTCAGTAGTTTTGTTATAATATGTCTAGGTGTGTATTTCTTATTGTTCATGTTTCTTGGTATGTATTGTGTTCCTGTGTCAATGGACTCATGTCTTCTGTCAGTTCTAGAAAAATCTCAGCCATTATTTCTTTGAAGATTGACTCTCCTCCACTCTTCCATTTTGAAACTCTGACTAGACATAGGCCTTCTTGTTCTGTTTCCTATGACTTAATCTCTCTTTCATATTTTTCTTTTCCTTATGCTATAAATGGGCTATTTCTTCAGATCTGTTTTTAAAATGTATCTGTCTACAGCTGTGTCTAATCTGATCTTTATCTCACATATTGAGTTTTAAAATTTTATTTCGAAAGGGAATTATTCTATTTTTCATTTCCAGAAGTTTTATTATTTGCCTGATTGTTAGTTTTAAAATTTGCCTGGTCGTTTTTGTAATATCTTATCCTGGCTGATTTTTATTACCATGTTTATTTCTTTAACCATTTTAGATATACATACAGGTAGTCCCCAATTTATAACGTATATAATGAACTTCACTTACGATCATCCTTTTTTATTTTTTGTACATCTTCTGGTTAGTAATATGTACTACATACAATATTGCAGCATGTAATTTGCTAATGTTATCATTCTCATGCCAGCCCCTGAAGACAAATAAAGATTGGATTTATAAAGATACTGATAATAAAAGGTAATAATAGTGAGAACTTAAAGAAAAAAAAAAATGAGGTATTTCACTTATGGTAGACCCCACTTACAACAGATTCGTTGGAACGAAACCCCATCATAAGTCGAGGACTACCTGTAGTAATTTTATATTCCAAATTTTATATTGGTATCTGATAATTATAACATCTGAGGTAGTGGCAGTGGGTCAGTGGGTTGAGGTACTTGAGCACCTAAATCTGTTGTTGTTCTATTGATTTTAACTTGCTCCCTTAGGTATTTGCTAATTTTGTGTGTGTACGTGTGGTTATACTTGAATTAATTTAACATCTGGGAATCCTGAGACCTATGTCAAAGAGAATTTTAATTTACTTCTGTCAAGAGTAAGGGGTACTACAAATCTGGGACAACTTTAGCCCTTTCAGGAGCCTAGGCTTAAAGTTAGAATTTCAGGTTCAGCTCCTACCTCACAAGCAACCTCAGGCTGTTACCAGCATTCACCAGGAAGGAAAGTCTGGCTGTCATGTTTCTTTATCAGCACTATTCATGTGTCATCTTTCTGTTTTTTTCCTCTTCCTCCCTTCTTCTTTCTTCTCCATAATCCATTTCCTTATCCTTTGTCTTACTTCCTTCTCTTCATGTGCCGCACTGTCTTGTCAGGCTGTTCTTAAGAATCTTTGTTTTGCCTTTGGAAGTCTAAAGTTGCCCAAATTATATGTAATTAAGAATCTGTCTATTTTCATTATATATCTATAATTTTACATATAAAATTCTGCATGTTATTTCTACTGCTTCCTGAATCTGGATGTTTGTGTCTTTCATTCATCCTGGAAAACTCTTAGGCATTACTTCTTCACATATTATTTCTCCTTTCTCCTCACTGTTATATTTCTCTGGAATGCTTAATATGTATGTTTGTTTTTTAATTTTTATCCTTCACATCTTCTTACCTTTTTTTTTTTTTTAAATATATCCCCCCCACACACCTTTTTTTGTCCCTTTGTTACAGTCTGGTAATTTCTGGAACTCTGGGTTCCAGTCCCCTATTACTCTTTTTACTTGTGTCTAAATATGTGGTTGACTCATCTGATAAATTTTTAATTTACATCATTATACTTTTTTATTTTGGGAAGTTCTATTTGGTTCTTTTTGAAATCTGCTTCCTTTTTCACAATGTCATGTTCTTTGCTTATGTTTTTAATTCCCTCTTTAATCTCTTTTTAACATATTAAGCATACTTCGTTTATATTTTGATTCCAGTGATTTCAATATATCAAGTCTTGGCAGGCCTGTGCAGTGTATTGTTTCTGTTGACTCTCACTCATGGTGTCTTGCTTCTTCACGTAATATTTTCATATTTTTCTTGTGCGAGTATGCTTGTTAGGACTTTATCTGTGGGAATTCTGTAAGGTCTGGTTCAAGGGTACATTCTCCGTAGAGGATTTAGGGTTGGTAGCTATAAAAGTGTAGGGGAAACAGGACTACTTTAAATTAATACATTGACTTTGGATTCGGGGGTCATGTAAGGAGAGTAAAATTGGACCTGAAATCCACATAAGCTGGTGGGGCGGTGGGTGGCTTCAGATTACAGATTGCCAAGGAAACTTTTTATCTTTTACTCAGAATCAAAGTCAAGAGAAAAAATTTTCTTGCCATCTTTCTTTGCAGGGTGGACCTTTTTTTCTACTTCACCAAGGTCATAGCCTGTATTCTGACTACTATGCTGCTGCAGGCCAAGGCCTTTTCTCCTGAATCCCAAGAGACTACTAAAACTAAAAATTCTCAGTTACTATCAACGGGAAAAATGCCCTTAAGACTGCTACTAATTTCAGTTTTGGTTTAGCCTCTTTGGATTAGTGTTTCTAGTTTACTGTAATCCTCTGACATCTTCCTTTTAGTTACTTACAACTCAGATATTCTTTTATAAGCATTTATTTTATATTTTATCTAGAATGTTTAGGTGTTAAATTGAGTTTCAGAATATGCACTGTGCAATATTGCTGGGAACAGATATTCTGAGCATTTAAAATATTATGAATTCTTAATGATATTGGAAGCAGTGTTGCTTGGATATTGGTGAATAATGAGAAAAGATGGCACTCCTGCTTGTGGTGGACTGAAGGGCGGCAGTATTCCTATTCATCCAGAGGCCTTTCTAATTCACTGAGTCCCTGGGAGGGAGGGTAAGGCCATAATAATGATCTTGTGAGACTCCTGTGATTGCTTTGTTTTCTGAAATGCTCTCCTCATTGTCTTAACTTTGATTACTCCTATTCTTAACTGGTGCTATCCACTCTCAATGTAATAATTTCCCGAAGGAAATTCAGCATTCTCAATGAGGATATTTATAGCCCAGTTCGTTGACACTACTCTCTGAAATCGTTTAATTATTCTCTTCATATGTATTTCTGTTCACAAGACTGTAAACCAGGTTCCCAAGTGTGAAAGTGTTACAGCTGCTCTGGGATTTATTTTGTTTGCTAAGTTTTTTTTTTTTTTCCTGATTCTGGCTAGGAGATTGTTGATGCTCAAATTCTCTCTTCTGAGAATATCATATGCAGATAGGTTTGCAGTTTGTATATCCCATTCACTTTCTATTACTGTTATTCTGATAACTGTCCTTAATGCCATTGATAGTGCTAGTCCACACACTATCACTTGTGAGATTCCTTAATCATATTATTTTGGAAAGAATTGCTCAACAGTAGCTTTTATATAACCATTGATTTTTGTTAGGGTTTAAGACAGATTACAGAAAGAAATTGGGATGGTCCTCTCACCAGCCTCCCAATATTAACCCTGCTCAACATGCATCTTGAACTGGGCCTTACCTGGGAGAAAAGTACCTGGGAGAGAGGTAGGAAAAGAAAATAAGAAAGGAGAATAAGGCAGGCATTCTACGGCATTGTTTGCATGTGCTCATTGGTAGATTCAGGCTTCCAGAAGGTTTTAAAGTGACAAGAGAACTGACTGAATCATTCACAGGTACCCTGCCTCTCCAGTTATAGCTCCTTACTCCACCCTTACTTAGGAAGGTAGCAAGTGTCAGCCCACAGCTATAACACAATGAAAGCCAGCCTTGATTTACTTAAGGGAAAGGCAAGGTATTGAATGGCCACTAGGAAAGCCCAGAATTTACAAGATGACTAAGAAATCAGACTAGGACACAGGCAGGAATGAGGAATACAGGTATTATCTTCCAGAAGGAAAAACTGGTCAGGGTAACAGTAGTCAAGTGGATGAACCACAGCCATTTTAGTCCCTTAATCACTCTGCTCTGGATTTGAATTCCTGCAGGTGTTTGATTGACCAAGCTGGGGTCACATGGCTGCCCCGTGGCTGAAGAGGCCAGGAAACTGGATTATAACCACCAGATTATACCTGAAGTTGAAGTAACTCCTAGAAAGAAATTTGTGGTTCTCTTAGAAATGAGGAATGGGTATTAGGCAACCAAATACCAATAGATGTCATCTCACATTAACTATAGATCACTGCAATGTTCTATACTTTAATGCAATGACAGTTCATATCAAAATCAGCCTAGTCTTCTAGAGTATATCTGGTTAATTTAATTAATTCTAAATGTTTCTGGGGCTTATTAGTAATTTCTCAGGTGCTTTTAGGTATGTTTTCTCTTTTTACCTTTAACCATTTAAGTCCACATTATTTTCTTTATAAGAGAGTGGACAGGTGACATTCTTACAACTTCATGTGTTTGTACATATCAAACACATAAGACAAATGTGTTTGGAGGACAGTGGAATGAAGAATCTATTAAGTATAGATATTATGAGGTTAACTAATCTTGATATTATTGCTTTTATTGTTTATTAGATCAACATAGGACTCAAAATATAGATTCATTAGTAGTTTTGAAATCTTCCTAGAGAGAAATTTTACAGCTGTCCCACATTTTATCTCTTGTGCCTTTTTTCTGTAGAAATTGCTTACGTTAGACTAGGGAAGAGTACATGATGATGTAACGAGTGTCTTCAAGACTATGATCCTTTTATTTCTAGGCTTATCTTGAGTAGTTTTAGCCCCTCCAAGTCTAACATTAATCAAAATTTGTTGCCGTCAAGTCAGTTCTAACTCTTAGTGGCCCTATAGGATGGAGTAGGACTGCTCCATAAGGTTTCCAAGGCTATAAAACCTTTACAGAAGCAGACTGCCACATCTTTCTCCCACGGAGTGGCTAGTGGGTTCAAACCATCCACCTTTTGGTTATCAGCCAAGTGCTTAAGCACTGTGCCACGAGGGCTCCATATAAAGCTTTAGTGGGTCAGCTCTTTCCTGGGGAGGATATCAGGATTCTTTATAGCTGTGGGGAAAGAGAGAGGCTAGCACCTGTGTAAGACTAGATTGTTCTTCAGGATCTGCACGTTCCACTTTGCCTTATTCTACTGAAATGCTTCCTTCCTGATTCAAAGCCCTAGTTACTAGTTGTCATGGATTGAATTATGTCCCCCCAAAACACGTGTCAACTTGATTAGGCCATGATTCCGAGAATTGTGTGGTCATCCTCCATTTTGTGATTGATATAATTTTCCTATATGTCATAATCCTAATCTCTGCCTGTGGTCAAAGAGGCAAGATTGGATTATGTTGAAGAGGATTAGGGTGGAATGTAACACTCTTCAGGAGATCCTAGTAGAGTAGTGGTTACATGCTATAGCTCCTAACCAAAAGGTTGGCAGTTCGAATCTACCAGGTGCTCCTTGGAAGCTCTGTGGGGCACTTCTACTCTGTCCTATAGGGTTGCTACGAGTCAAAGTTGATTTGATGGAAACAGGTGTGGTTTGATTTTGGTTTTTGTAACACCCTTGTTCAGTTCACATATCTGATCCAATGTAAAGGGAGTTTCACTGGGATGTGGCCTGCACCAACTTTTATCTTACAAGAGATTAAAGGAAAGGGAAGAGAGGAGCGCATCCTTTGGACCTCGGCTTCCTGCGCAGAGAAGCTCCTGGTCCAGGCAAAGATTGATGAGAAGGACTTGCCTTCAGAGCCGACAGAGAGAGAAAGCCTTCCCCTGGAGCTAATGCCCTGAACTCAGACTTCTAGCCTTCTAGACTGTGAGAAAATAAATTTCTCTTTGTTAAAGCCCTCCACTTGTGGTGTTTCTGTTATAGCAGCACTAGATAGCTAAGACACTAATCATAGTAGCCGAAATGGCAGAATGAAGTGGGCAGAGGGAGGTTACTGGTTAACAACTAAAACCACAAATTGGCCTGTTCCCATTTCCCCAAGGAAATGAAATTTTAGCCCATTTTTTCTCTTTCTTCATTACTCTTTTACTCCAGCTGCGTTCCACCTAATGCATTTTTATGATCAATAGCCTAGTCTCTAACATGTACTAGGTAAAATTAAGTCTCGTTACTTATGTTTACTTAAGGCTTCAGAGTATATGCTGTTGTAGTTAGGTGTCATCAAGTCACTTCTAACTCACAGCAACCCCATGTATAACAGAAGGAAGCGCTGCCCAGTCCTGTGCCATTCTCACAATCGTTGCTATGCTTGAGACCACTGTTGCAGTCACTGTGTCAATCCATTTCATTGGGGGTCTTCCTCTTTTTTTGTTGACCCTGTACTTTACCAAGCATGATATCCTTCTCCAGGGACTTGTCCTTCCTGATAACATGTTCAAAGTACATGAGACAAAGTCTCACTATCCTCGCTTTTAGGGAGCATTCTCTCTGTACTTCTTCCAAGACAGATTTGTTTGCTTTTCTGGCAGTCCATGGTACATTCAATATTCTTCGCCAACACTGTAATTCAGATGAACCAATTCTTCTTCGGTCTTCCTATTTTGTTGTCAAGCTTTTGTATGCATATAAGATGATTGAAAATACCATGGCTTGCATCAGGAGCACCTTAGTCTCAAACTGATATCTTTGCTTTTTTATACTTTAAAGAGGTCTTTTGCAGCAGATTTGTCCAACGCAATGCGTCCTTTGATTTCTTGACTCCTCCTTCCATGGGTGCTCATTGTGGATCCATGTAAAGTGAACTCAGGTTTGGTTTAAGGAGCCCTGGTGGTGCAGTGCTTATGTGCTCCACTGCTAACCAAAAAGGTCCACGGTTTGAACCCACCAGCTGCTTCGAGGGAGAAAGATGTGGCAATCGGCTTCCCTAAAGATTACAGCCTTGGAAACCCTATGGGGCAGTTCTACTCTGCAGAGAAAATATTGAAGTTGTCAAGAATTTCAAGAGTCTCTGCAAAAGGAAGTAAATCTGAATTATCTTTGGTTTTACTTTTTAAACTGAAAAATCAATTTAGTCTTTATAGGAGGCAGTGTGCCATTTCCCCTATTCTAAGGCATTCATAGTCAGTGACAAAATTCTCAGGTTTTTTTAAGGAAGAAATCCAATTCTGGTGGATAACATCAGTGCATAAAAACAAAGCATATCTTTGGAGCAGACTTAAGCAGAACTCGGTTAGAGAAATATCACTAGCGTGACTGCAAGTGTATATGAAATCTGAAAGGGGTGAAGTAGTAGTTATAAAAGATGTTATATTTTAAGCCTGGAATGTGGGTGTGCAGCCATCTTGACTAGGCTTAAAATTAACCACAGTCGTGAAGCTTTAACATGTGTATGTACACGGGAGATTTATTACTGAAAGAGATATATCAAGTATGGGACTTTTACCCAAGTAAACATCCCATGTTTGCTGCTACTTTGAAGCATAGTATTGTTGTTGCTGTTAGTTGCCATCCATTCAGTTCTGACTACTGGCAAACCTATGAGTAGAGAGTAGAGCTGCGCCATACATTTTTCAATACAGTGACCTTTCAGAGGCACATCAACAGGCCTGTCTCTAGAGATGCCTCTGGGTAGGTTCAAACCACCAACCTTTTGACTAGTAGTTGAGAGCTTCACCCTTCATGACACCTCGAACTCCTAGGGCATATAGAAAGTCTGATTTATTATAATATCAAGAAAACAAGGGCTAAAGAATGAAATGGTTTGCTATCTGGGAAATGCCATGATTTTACTAGTTCAGTATTTGCAAAAAGGACATGATGATCACTAATTTATTGTCTTAGAAAGTTTTGACAAAATATCCTTATTATATTTATTTAATCACTTTCCTCAAAATCATTTTTATTTGCACCCCATGGCTATTATTTTTGAACTGCACATGAGAACATTCTCTGCTGCCTACACTCTGGCTCTATTTTTGAGGGATCTGAAACACTTGGCAGAGCAAATAAGATGGAAAAAAAAGCCTTCCTAGTACAGAATAATGTCCTCCAGGTCCAACTTGTCTACAACCGCTTTAATGCAGAACTTTGTGAAGCATTGGCTCAAGGTTGGATCTTTCCCAAGAATAGTGCTATACTGAATTCCTTTCCTATAATTATTTGTATCAATTGCATCATATCTTTAGGGCACTTTCAGATAATTTTGTATTATAGAAAGGACAGTATAGACAAATATGATTCCATTCCTCACCAAGTCTAATAAATAAGTCAGCAGTCCCACCAGAATGAATGATTCTATTGCTAAATTTTTCAGACAGTTGGAATGAGACTTTTAATCTTAACAGTATGTTAAGAAATCTAAAAAAAAAACCCTGTGTTTTCATTACCGTAAATTTATCAAGTAAGACAGATTATCTTTTTTATCGGACAGCATTTTCTCTAAGTGATGTTAAAGGCCAAGTTGAACACTTGAAAAAATTGTGTTCCTTCTTTTTAAAAACTGGAGTAGGGCTTATAGCCTTGGAAGATTCTGGGACTTTCTAACACGAATTATATTGTAAATATGTGATAAGTTGAAGCATTTAAATAGAGCTAAAATGATATTGTTGTCTAGATCACAATCTTTGGTTATTATTGAAGAATGTTTAATTTAGCTTCACAAAGGGCACAATATATGGAACACATTCAGTATTTTCAATGTAGTTTCTTATCTTTATAGTTCTTTTAGAATACAGCCCAAATAAGGACCAAATTGTTAAATTCAATATTTAGATTTATAGCATTTCCTAACCAGGTCATGTTCATTGTACTGTTGAGCAGTTGCCCCGTGATAGTGGACCCCTAAATAAAGTTGCACCAGTTTTATCAACACTAGTATGCCTTTGAGAGAGTGACTCTTTCAGAATTAATATAGCTTCTCATGTTATTTGCTCTACTTCACACTACACCCCCCCACCCACCCATTTGAGGAATCTGTTCAGTGGCATGTTTGTTAGATCAGCTGGTCCTTGGCACTGCGGTGAATACAAAGTCATGCAAACAGATGGAGAAATTTAATTTTCGGTTAGGAAAGGATTCCATAGCAACATTTGAATGAAATGTACGTTTGGTCACGTTTACCGGGCTGCTGTTGTTGCAAACCAAATACACACATAAAAGTGATCTGTAGAGGACCATTTAAAACATATACTGCTCATCTGTTGCCTTCAAACCTTTCCTCTTTTTCAGTGGAGAATATTTTCTACTTTATTTCAGAAATATCGAATGTGTGTTGTACAGTTAGCAAGTCAGGTGGCTTTTGACAAGCTTTAATAAACTTCATTCGGTAGGTCAAGTCACATCAAATTTTTTTTACCCCATTTCTATAAGCACAACTTAAGCCTCTAGAAACCATGCTTCAGGTTTTAGATTCTGTATTCAGCAGGAGGGGGGTGTGGAAGTGGGATTTCATAAGGCCCAGGCTGTTGCAGGAAGAAAAAAAAAATTTTTTTTTTTTTTTTGCTAAATATATCACAGTGGGATCGAGGCGGAAGGTCAAAAACCTGGTGAGTATCATGATAAAAATTGCAATACTGTTAAGTCCTCTCCCTCTCCCTGGAGAAGAATCAACCTCAAAGCTCAAATAATGAGTGCATTCTCACCAAATTCTATATCTGTTGCCAGCGAGTTGATTCTGACTCACAGCCGCCCTACGGGGCAGAGTAGAACTGCACCATAGGGTTTCCAAGGCTGTAATCTTTATGGAAGCAGACTGCCACATCTCTCTCCTGCTGAGCAGCTGGTGGGTTCAAACCGCTGACCTTTCGGTTAGCAGCTGAGTGCTTAAACACTGTGCCACCAGGGCTCCAAATTGTATTTTTTTTTATATAGTGGTGATTAAAAGGCATAATAGTGGTGCTAAAACACTGTAAGATCCTGAACTACTTCCCAAAGTATGAAAAAAGAATAATTAGACTATGTAATTTTTTTATGTATGTGATTACTTGACATTGGTAGATAAGCAATGTGTGGTTTATATGGTAATGATTAATGATGAAAAACAATTATTTTCACTGGATTTTCCCATTTCCCAACCATTTTGGATAAATGGGTATCTATATGTTTTTATATGACACCTTGGAATCCCTGTCTGGTCAGTTAGCACACTTGGTTGCTAACCAAAGGGTTGGAACAAAACACTGCCCAGTCCTGTGCTATCCCCATGATCGATTGCAGATCTGACTGTTGTGATCCTTAAGGTTTTCATTGGCTAATTTTTGGAAGTAGATCGCCAGGTCTTTCTCCCTAGTCTGTCTTAGTCTGGAAGCTCCACTGAAACCTGTTCACATGGGTAACCATGCTGGTATTTGAAATACCAGTGACATAGCTTCCTATGCAATTGTAGCAATGTGTGAGTCACCACAGTAGGACAAACTGACATATGGATGGCAGACTTCAGCTGATAAGTGCTGTTAAGGGCAGGACTTACATTGGCTTCATTTGTAGTACCCAGAGGACCTAAGCACAAGATCTTACCCATAGAAGTACTAGATAAGATACCATCCATTGAATAGATGGATGGGCAGATGGATGGATTAATTAATGAACTAATTAATTGGAGGCAGTGGCAGGGGGATATTGGTGAAGGCTGATCATCTCAGCATCTTTCAAAAACTCTAACATGCTATTCTTCCTCCTACTCGTAAGGCTGGGATAAAAAGTGTAATAAATTAGACTAAATATGACAGGAAAATGAATAAAACTTTCCTGGCTGACAGGCAAGTCCTGAGCTTGTAAACATATCTATGCAAATCTGAAAAACATGACAGCCCCTGAAGTGATTTTTAAAGCATTTTGAGCAGTCTGTGTAGTCATTTCCCCCATCATAGCCCTTCAGCTCCTGGGGGTTTTGTGATGTACTCATCCTGGCAGTGCCTTCAGACTTTGTCTTCAGGCAGTAATTCCCATCCAAGGCATCTGGCACATTGGTGTACCCAGAGGCAGTACTCAGTTGGTTTTGCTAATGCGGTAAACTCTCTTTGACAGGAGGAGTGACTTACAGTGTTTAGGGTGTAGTTAAGCTGAAGCAAGCAGTGCCCTGGTGCTTATGCAGTTACTGGACATGAAAGTCTGCTTGTGCTCAAGAGATGCAAACATCCAGGAGAGGCCTGGTGGGTCATGGGAATCTGTATGTGGCTGCTAATTGGACATCACCTAACCTTGGAAAAAGTTCTGGATGAAAAGTACCAAGCTAAAGCCCTCCCTCCCCTCTTTTTGAATTATCTTATAGAGGGATACTGGGAAGGTGGCAGGAAGCTCTTGTTGTTGTTGTGTGCTGTTGAGACTCATAGCTACCCCATGTGTTACAGAGGAGAACTGTTCCATAGGAGGCTTTTAAACCCTAATAAAGAAAGTGTAGCTGAATAACGGAAACCCTGGTGGCGTAGTGGTTAAGTGCTACGGCTGCTAACCAAAGGGTTGGCAGTCCGAATCCACCAGGCGCTCCTTGGAAACTCTATGGGGCAGTTCTACTCTGTCCTATAGGGTCGCTATGAGTTTAAATCGACTCAACAGCACTGGGTTTGGTTTTTGGTTTTGAGCTGAATAACACTCAGGACCAAAGAACATTTGAAATGAGAAACAGCAACTTCAGAAATGCTTGTGATTTTCTGTACTGGATTATTAAAATTTAACTTATAAGATTCTTTCCCATAATATTACACACAGTCAGGACAAGCCAGTTCCTATGGCTTATGAGCCTAGCCCACCCTCCTTCACCATGCATACTCTTTTCTGGGGGGTGGGGGCTTTGATAGCCAAAGGAACAAAGAATGTCTTCATTCTTTTCCTATTCAAACAGGCTACCTTAGCAGGGAAGAGGGAAAACATAACTAGAGAAGTTTGAGTATTCTCTTCAAATTCTTAAAGAACTGTTTTGGTCATAATACTTATGTCTGATTTAATTAACAGAGGAGATGGCACTTACTGAAGGAAAGAGAAAGCAGAAAGGAATGAGTTTCTATCCCAGTATGACTAATATAAATAGGAACTTCTAACAGTTTCCATTTTGATAAAACGTTGACCCCACCTAACTAAAGCATACTGTTTAATCATATCCTATCTTGAAAAGATGTAAGAATAATGAAAATATCAGAAGAGCTTAAAATCAGGCCAGAAACCAAAGTCTGGAAAGTATATACTTCATACTTACAATGTTGTTTGTAAAGGTCCCAGCTGAGACTTTTCCTCCTTGTTTTTTCCTTACCTCAGTTCCTGACTGGAGTGATGACTCAACAGATAAAAGTGACCTCTGCATTATAGCACCATGCTCTGCAGGACACTCAGAGCCTTTCCTGGGTAGGAACATTTGGCCTTGATGGAGGTTGAATTCACTTTGCTGGGCATATGATTTATAAACTAATCTAAGTCAAGGTCTCTGGCTCCTCTTTGGTCTGTATAGCTATAATTTGGCAGACTTTAACAATCATTTCCTTAAAAAGCAATGAATCATTTGTGGCTCATGGTTAAATAGATTTCCAGAACACAGTCACACAACATTTTGCTGTTGAGCCATTTTAAAAAGGCAGTCTATATTACTTCCCCCTTATCCGTTTGGGCTTCCAGTTGATCGTTTTATAAATCACAAGAAACATTTTTCATGATGCTTTTATTTTTTATATTACTCAGGTAGTATGTAAATGCTTTCTCATTATCAAAAAAAAAAAGAATTAGTCCGTAATTATACAGAAGAGATATAAAAGTTCTTCACTTCTGTGGCCCTCACCCTACTTCAAATTTATGCTCTTCCCTGGAGATAACAACTGTTAACAACTCTGTATCCATCTTCCAGATCATTTCTTTCCCTTTACGTCCATATTTGTAAACATATCTATGTAAATCGGAAAAACTTGACAGTGCTTGAAGTGATTCAGAACCTTTAGAAATATATTGTCTCTTTTCTCTTTAATGTGCATTTTAGAATTAGCTTGTCAAATTTCATGGAAAAACTAGATGAGATTTTGTTTGGAATTGTGCTAAATTTATGAATCAATTTGGAGATAATTGATACCTTTCTAATGAGACTTCTTATCAATGAATAGAGCTCTTCGACACCCTTCAATAAAGGTTTATAATTTTCTACAAAGCAGTTTTGCATATGTTTTGTTATATTTATTTTCAGGTACCTTGTATATTATGTTTTTTTTTTTGTATATTATGTTACGTTATTTTAATTTACATATTTTTTTAACTCTGTGTTGCTGGTATAGAGAAATGAAGTTGCTTTTTATATATTGTAACTTTTTTTTTTTTTTTAACACTGTTGCTGGTATAGAGAAATGAAATTGCTTTTTTATATATTGTTCTTATATTCAACAAAATTGCCAAAATCTCTTTGTGAATTCTGTCAATACATCTGCAACCTCTCTTGAGGTTTTTTTCATAAGTATTGCTGGTTTTGTCTCAATTTCCATTATTTCTCTGTTTAATTCCCTTGTCTTACTTTTCCTGTTCTGACTGCAGTCTGTAATACACTGTTGTATAGAAGTGGTGATAATGGACAACCTTGTCCTGTTCCTGATTTTAAAGGAAATGCTTCTAACATGTCACTATAAACTGTGATGTTTGCTGTCAGTTTTTGATAATTATCTCTTACCAGACTAAGGGAGTTCTCCTAGATTTTTGGTTTTCTAAAAGCTTTATCTTATTTGAGTTTTGTTGAGTACTTTTTCTGCACTTCATGCGGTGAGCCTACTGTTTTTCTCGTTTAAGCTTTTAATACGGTAAATTGCTTTAATGTATTGTTTAATGTTGAACCATTTTTACGTTCCTTGAAATGCCCATTTTATTTTTATACATTTAAAGCATTGTTGGATATTTCATTCAGCAATATATAGTGGAGTTGGGAGCTAGACTTGAAGGCTGTCTAAAGTAACTTGTGGCTTAATGATTCTATGATTTATTTTCAATAATTTTATGATTTATAAAGGACTTTGGGAAGGACAATATGTATATGGTACTTTTCTGAAACCCAAAAAGTTAAACGATCAATCCAACATCACAAGTTAGACCTGGGGAGTCAATAATGTGAAGTAGTTTGATTCCTGGGTTTTACAGCTCTGCTACTTGCTAGTTTATGAACCCAGCAATTTACAGTTTCGTCTGTACAATGGAGGTAATAATGCTTCCTACCTCACATAGCTGTTGGTGGGTTAAAAGCAACATTACATGTGAAGTGCTTTACGCATGCTGAAGGGCTTATTCATTCCTTCCTTGATTCATTCATTCATTCAACAAATTATTACTGCACATATGCCCTGTATTCTAGGAGCTGCTAATATAGCAGAAAATAGGACATAAGAGGCCCTTGTTCTACAGAAGTTTATACTCTAGTAGTGGTGAACAGATAAACTCAGACAAATGAAAATGGAAAACCAATAAGGGATATTAGCATCGGAATTCCGTGACCTGATGTATATTTAAAAAAAAAAAAAATCTGGTGCTCTGTAGGAAATAGGCTGTAGGAGGTCAAAGTGGAAGCAGTTGGGAGGCTATTACAGTCTTCAAGAAATAATAATGACTTGGGCTAAGGTGGTAATAGCAGGCTTGGAAGAAATGGATGAATTTGGAATACATTTTGGAGGATAGTCAGTGGGAATTGCTGATGGATTAGATGTATGAGTGAATGTTATGGCTTTTTTAAACTTTGATATTATAACTTTCTGGCTAGTATAAAAAATGGACGTGGGAGAATACTCAAGATGATGATTACTTTTTTATTTGAACAACTGGACCATGCTCTTTACTGAAATCACAATGTCTGGGGGAGGAACAGGTTTTTCTCCCAAGGGAGAACAAGAGTTGATCTTAGATCAAAATTAGCTGCCATTATTCTCAATCTTTGGGTCATGTTCTGAGTTTCATTGCTTCCTATCTTTTGATGATTCAAAGGTTGTTTATAGATTTGCTTAAAAGGAAGAAAAGTAAACTGTATTTTAGTTAAAAATAAATATAAGATGTAGGGAGAGATGTATTTTTGACAAATTGGTTTTCTCTCTATATTATATTTTCTAAGTATATACATATGGACTATTTCTATAATATGAGGGCCATTACAATGTGTTTAAGGTATGTTTTTTAACAAAAAGAAAAAATACGTAAACATATATACATTTTATTATCTCTCTCCTGTCTAAGCACTGCTCTAAAATTTGACTCATATTTACTGTCGATACCTGTTAAAGAAAACATTGTCAGTAAAAATTTTGTAAATAAATGTACATATATTTATATATGTGGTTATTTCTTGTAGTAACTCCCAAGAATGCCGCCTGAGAAACCTATTTCTTCCATCCCATTGCCAGAGAGCCTATTCTGACTTAGAGTAGAACTGCCCCACAGGGTTTCCAAGCTGTAATCTTTAAGGAAGCAGACTGCCACATCTTTCACCCTCAGAGCAGCTGGTGGGTTCAAACCATCGACCTTTCCATTAGCAGCTGAGCATTTAACGAGCTTCGCCACCAGAGTTCCTTAGTACTGTAAATATGAAACCATAAATCCCAGGCAGAGCAGCCTTTCTGACATCCAGGCAAAAGTGATACTCTTTATTTACTTTTTACAGTATTTCTTTGGGTGCTGGCAGATCATGCGTCACCTTTGAAGGAAGATTCTTTTTGACTTTAGCACAGAGCACAGCCCAGTAGCTCTTTGATTGGATTATGCATACAATTTATATGTATGCCAGTCACTGGAGATTAAGTAATTAAGATGCTCTTAATATTGCAGAGGAAGCACCACAGTGCTCATTATTTTAATGGACTGCTGGACTCCAGGGGTTTGATAACAGAATACAACATCTTGCATTGCAAGTTAGCAAAATTCATGAGTTTGACTGTTTGGCAACCTAGATTTACAAGCTTTTGATGACCTGTGTAGAAGTAAGTAGTCTCAGATCAATTTTTAGAGGACAGGCCATTGTTAAAAATAAAAATACTAGTAATCACTGTAATGGTAGCTTCGTTATTAGTGCCATTCAAGCACTGATGACTCCACAGCCAGGGGGTGAGTGGTCTTCTAATCTCTGCTTTGAGAGGGGTCCCTGAGGCCCTGAGGCACTCTCGGGGCAGTGGCACAGCTGTCTCTGCTTTCTGTAAGATTGTCTTTTCGGGACCTCCCTGGAGATGACTGATAGGTCTGTACAATACACATAATTGCACTGCAGCGTTTGCACTGGAAATGCAAAAAGACAAGTATTTTCTTTGGTGAAACTTACATTCCATCTCATTCCCAAAATAACCTTAACTGGTTTATTAATTTAAAAAAAAAGTAACCAGTATGACCTGCTCTACGTTCTGAAGGTACAATTACTGTTTCATCTCCATAAATTTTTAATTAATTGCTTAAGCCTGTCATATTAGCAATAAATAAGGCCAATACCTCCCTCCAAGGGCTCACCCCTTCTTCTCAGTTGTCAAACAAATATGAGATCTTAAGTACTTCAGTCCCAAAGTCTGTCCAAAATTCTGTGTTCAGCAGTAAGAGTTCCAATCCAGTCAACCCAATAATGCTGTTGGTTCTTGCAACTACCAGTGTTGCCTGTTGGTCCTCCACAACCCAACGATGGAGGTGGTCTAGTCTATAAGGGACCTTGATGTCCCAGCTTCCTGCGAGGAAGTTGTGGCTTTTAAAGGGTAGGCTATACTATCTTCTCAACACCACATTTGATCAAATGTTTTATTTAGGCACCTACTGTGTGCCAGGCACTGTTCAGTATGCCATTGTAGAGAATGCAGAATAAAACAGACAAGTTTCTGCATGTAGCATACATGCTAGTGGGGGTCCCAATCAACAAGTAACCAACAAGTAACCTATTATTTTATATACCACCATGAAAGGAAAGATGCTACCAATTAAACTGTGACAAGTCATCTCCTGGAAGGTGATCTCCATTTCACCGATGTTCAAACATAAAGAAAAAGAAGTATCGTAAGTTGGTTTATCCCCAAAACAGACCTTAAGACAAGGATTTAAGTGCAAGTAATATATTTGGGAGCTGGTCCTAGGAAAGCATTGGTAGAATAGTGGGTCAATGGGACATAAGAAAAGAAAGGGAGAAAGCCAATCAGGCTGTAATAATGAGCAGGAACTACTGTGGGCAACTGGAATTCAATCCCACTGGGGACCTTGGAGGAGCTCTGGTGGCACAGTGGTTAAGCACTTGGTCGTGAACTGAAAGGTCAGAAGTTCAAACCCACCAGCTGCTCCATGGAGAAAGATGTGGCAATCTGCTTCCATTACAGCCTTGGAAACTCTGTGAGGCAGTTCTTCTCTATCCTATAGGGTCACTATGAGTCAGAATCGACTCGACAGCAATGGGTTTTTGCTTTGGGGGGTCTTGGGAAATAGTTTAGAACATGCTTCAGTGTTGTCCAATCCAAGTGGTAAAGAATTTGGGATATTTATCTACCAGCTCCCATTGGTCCTTCGCTGAGAGCCGCTCCCAAGGGAGTCAACTCCTAGTGTTTCAGGCCTGCCCTGCACATAGGCTGAGCACTCCAGGGAAAGCCTTCAAGTGGAGAGCTGCAGATGCTTGCAGTAGGAAGCCATCAGCATGCCTGGAATGATGAGTGCCTATGGGACACTGGAGGGATACCACAGTGTCTGCTACAGTGAATATCTTAAGCTTGATGAACAGTAATTTCAGATGGTAATAAATACCATGAATGAAGTAAAGCAGAATAAGGGTATGAGACTGGAGTGTTTCTCCCAATTTAGAGAATGAGGAGTAGGGTGGGGGCATAGGCGTTTGAGGAAGTGACATTGGAGCAAAAATCTGAAGGTTGAGGACTGGAGCACATGTAGATCTGTGGGATGAATTTCCGGTGAAAGAACAGCAAGTGTAAAGACCCTGAGATGGGAGAGAGCTTGGCTCAGGGAACTAAAGGAAGACCATTATGGGTTCAGCGTAGCTGACAATGGGGAAATTGGTGGGGGATGACTTTGATCAGGTAGGCAAGGACCTAATTATGGAGAACCTCAGATCCATAGCAGAGAATTTGGATTTTATTCCAAATCAGATGAGAAGCTATTAGAGGGTTTCAAGCAATATGCATGATCTGTTTTTGTTTTTGAAAGATCACTGTGGCCTCTGTGTGGGGGCAGGAGTGGGAACGGGGAAATGGAAGACTCCTTGTAATTATTCAAGTGAGAAACTATTCAGCTTCAAGCAAGTAAGTAGGACTGTCACAATAAGGAACGTTCTTATGGTGAGCATAAGTGTTTTCTGTTCATGCAAATATGGTATCCAATCATTAATAATAAAAAGGATGTAATATATAGAAACCAAGATCTAAAAAGAGATCAGATCTTTGATTAAGAACAAAATTTAATAGTTAATAACTAAGTAAACATTTAAAGAACAGTAACAAGGAGAGTGACTTAAATAGATAAGTAAAAAAGCCAAGAGGCTCAGAGCCATGATGAAATTAAAATATAACCAACCTAAAACCTGTTGGGTTGGTGCTTTCCTTGGCTTCTCTTTTAGGCCATAGAGTCACATTCAATTGCTTACCAGCCCAATCATGAAATCCCTGAGAATAACAATGTAGATTTTAATAAGATTTCTGTGTACAGTGATTTTGCACAGCTGATCACATAGCAAAACTTGCCCCAAAGTTTTTTGCCCGTATTCCCCTACTATCTTGATCTTTCACCTACTCCTTGTTGTTGTTGCTAGGCGTGTCAAGTTGATTCCAACCCGTAGTGACCCCGTGTGACAGAGTAGAACTGCCCGATAGGGTTTTCTAGGCTGTGATTTTACAGGAGCAGGTTCTTGGCTGCCCCTGAAGACTCTCCCTTCCAATTCTAAACTTCTTCAAAACTCTGCCCAAAAACTCAAGCCCAATGAGCCTTTGTCCCCCATTCATTACTCCAACAGCTTCTTAAATGTTGCTTTTGCCTTTGATCCTCTCCCCCACAACTCATTGTTCCCTAAAATACCCTTTTTATCCTATCAGTCTCCTGAATAAGATATTTCTGAGATGCTAGTTCCTTGAACAGCCAGCTGCCTTAGTTGCCAGATAAGGCTCATCTCCCACACAACCCTCAACCTCAGCTTAAGGAATCTCTTTGTCTTGTTCTGAACATACCCCGTTATTATCCTCTTAAGCTTTTGCTGTTCCCCTCCTCTGGGATTTTCCACTTTGTCTCCCCGCCTCTCCCATACACACACCCCATCTCTGCCTGCAAAAAAAAAAAAAAAAAAAAAATCGCGTTTCAAATCTGACTCTTTAAGCCCTGCTTGATGCTTGGTGAGGAGATTTAGCAGATCCAAAAATGGTACAATTACAGATTTTAGTTATGCATTCATTTATTCGTGTATTGAGTGCCTACTGCATACCAGCCCCTGTGCTAAATATAGAATGCTGTTGGTACCCTTGAGGGGCTGAATCCTGTGGTGGGGCGTGTGTGTGGGGTGAGGGGAGGATGGATGCATAAATAGACCCTTGTAGAACGTTGCCAGTGTGATGATTGATGTATGCACAGGGCATCCTGGGAGAAGGGGCAGAGCAAATAAGGCAGGCCCAAAATGGAGGGGTTCAGCACGCAGCAGAGGCGAGACTGAACTCAACCAAAGGCAGAGGTGTCAGTACCAAGGAGAGCGCCATGTGCGGCCCGCTTTGAGGCATTCCTCAGACTTCTGGAAGCGACTCAAAACTTTCTAAGATCTGTGCTTTCAAGCAAGAGTTTCTGCCTTAAAAGAACTTTCATCGGACATATCCTGGATTCGTTTGAATTAGGAAAATACTATTTCAACGCATGAACTTGCAGGATCTGAGAACTAGTTGAGGAATTTGCATCCTTAGAAGGTCCTCTTGGATCAAACCCTCAGAGGATGATTCTCATTCCAGAATTCGAAATGGAAGCCAGAACTTTATTGTGGCTTACTTTCTCAGGTTTTAGAGGATTGGAGCCTGGTTCCCGATTAGCCCAGGAAGAATTTGTCTCCCTAGTCTATTATACCACTTATCTGGCAGCTAATATATTATTTATGAATGATAAATTGTAAATTTCTAGAATAGCTCAGCCAACAGAAATATAATATGTTCCACATATGTAATTTCAAATTTTCTAGTAGGCACATTTAGGAAGTAAAAAGAAACAGGTGAAATTAGTTTAACAGTATTTTTAATTTAACCCAATAAATCTAAAACGCTATCACATCAACAAATAATAAAGATTAGAAAAATTAATGAGATACCTTAGATTCTGTTTTTTTCCCTACTAAATCTTCAAAATCCAGCATACATGTTCTCACAGAGCAAATCTTAATATGGACTAGCCACATTTTCAAGTGCTCAATGGCAACATGTGATTAGTGGCTACTGTACTGGAAAGCATGGCTCTAAACGTTAGCGAGCCTTTCTATACTCTCACACCAATCTTTCTGTCACTTAATCATTCCAGGTGTCACACATGATGCCAAGAACACCATCACTGTAAGAGGTGATCTCAAACCCGGTACTTCTTGTTCTCTGTTTGCAACTGAGTAGAAGGTGGGAGGAAAGAATGTTTGAGTCTTGAAATAGATTTGTGTATTCATTAAAAAAAACAAAAAACACTAACTTATGGAATTAACCAGATATTTGGCCATGCAGTGAGCAGCAATGTGGATTAATGTAGGATGATGAAGTAGTCTATTCAGATATGTTTCATAATGAGGAAAACAAATACTGGATAACATAGCTTCTTCACCTGAAATGCATTTTAATGTGTCAAAAAGCATCCTGTGTTGGAGGAAAAAAAAATGAGCGCTGGCGGTCAGGAGACTCAAATTTTAGTCCTAGTTCTTTCACTAGTTAAATTTAAGGCTTTAAACAAGTAAATTAACCTGTAAATTTCTAGGATAGCTCAGCCAACAGAAATATACTATGACCCACATAGGTAATTTAAAATTTTCTAGTAGCCATATTTAGGAAATAAAAAGAAACAGGTGAAGTTAGTTTAACAGTATGTTTTATTTAAGCCAGTAAATCTAAAATGGTATCATGTCAACAAATAATAAATATTTAGAAAATTAATTAGATACCTTAGGTTCTGTTTTTTTTTTTTTTTTCCTACTAAATTTTCGAAATCCCTTGGTTTCCTCACCTGTAAAATAAAAGCGTTGGAGCAGATGTCGTAGATTCCTTCCGCTCCTCCTAAGTTGTGTTAGCTGTGCCTCTTAAATAAATCCCACAGCTGTTGTCTCCTCTCCACCCTCACTGCCTTTTTTCAAGCCTGCATAATTTCTTACCTGAACTACCACAACTAATCCCCCTGACAGCTTCTCAAATCTGTCCAGCTCTCCACACCACCATTAAAGAACTCTTTCTAAATAAAAATGTGATCGTCTCAATGCTGAAGGTCCATCATGGCCTGCCCTTCTTTGCTCATCTCCTAGGCTCTTCCTGTTCTGGCTTCAGGGGACTGGTGAAGGTGCCAGAGTGTGACATAGCTTCTGGGGCAGTGGATCAGCATTCCGTGGGATTTAGGGAATAATCAGACCCATTCTGAAGCAGGAATGACTCTTATAAAAACTCAAACGGGTATAATTTACTAGTTGGCAACGATGTGCATGTTGTTTTTGAACAGCTTTAATACTTAAGCAATGTTCTTGATTTGAGACAAAAGTCTCTCCATGGAATTAATGGAAACTTTGTGCTAGATTTAATCTTTGAGGTATCTCAGGAGACAGGCCTGGTGATCTGCTTCCTAAAGGTCACAGTCTTGAAAACCCTATGAAATAGTTCTACTATGCACACATGGGGTCGCCATGAGTCGGAATCGACTCGATGGCAACTAACAACAACAAGAAGTTAAACCTGTCACCTAATAAATAAGGAAACTGAGCCTCAGAAAGTAGAGTGACTTGCCAGCATCTCACAGCTCCCTAAGGTTCAGAACTGATTCTGCAGTCCAGACTTTCACAATCTCATGCCAATTCCTTTATATGTCCAAATATAATACTATCAACAGGAGAACAATCAGTTTTCTCATTTAAATTCACTTCTCCATTCTTTTTTTTTTTTCCTTAACAAAATGGCAGATCGATTCCTTATCCTGTCAGCTGCTGCTAATTTGTTTCATTAAAACCTCCACGGATTGAATCTACTTCTGTCTCTGGACAGAGTCACCATCAAGCCTTCCTTCTTGGCACCTCCCTCTTCTTTAGCCTTGACCTCATATTCCTAAAGACAGCAAGAATGATGTCCTAATTACTAAAATGCGTTTTTGTTTAGAAATAAGGATAAGACCTGATTGGCCACACTCAGCTTCTGATTACTGTGTGAACTTTGATTTTCCTCAGCTATAAAATGAGAAATGTAAGTTAAGTAATTTCTTTGGCTCCTTCCATCATAAAATTTTTGTCTATAGCCAATAGCTCCTAAAATGGTACATATCACATGAGAGTCATTTGCTAAAGACTTAGTGAGTTTGTATTTAATGGAACAAAATGTCAGTAGGAACTAAAGAGGAGGACTAATTCCTTGATTTTCCTGTCCACTGGCCTGAAACTTCCACCACTTTAGGAGATCCATTCATGCTCTGACTTTTCATAAAAGCAAAAATGAGTTATGAAAACATCAAATGTGTTCCTCAGTTTTCCACCATAATAAAAATATGTATTTTTATTATTATTGGCTTTTATTATTAATAACTTACTAGAAAACTCCCTCTTAGAAATTTTATATCTTATATAATTATCTAACTAAAATTGTTTTAATTTATAAGGAGGGCTCTCTTTACTGTTTATAGTTATTAATTATTTAAGAGATGTGAAAGTTGTCACATTTCAGCTAAAAATGATTCGGCATTCAGTTCTTTACCTGAATTTTGCTGTGTGTCTGGAAAAGATTGTAAGATATATCGAGAAGATGGGAACGCTTAAGTTAAGTGGATCAACGTAGAATTATGTTGGGTTTCCTCATGTAAAATCTTTAAAACATGACGTTTCTACTGAATCCTAAAAGGATCTGTCAGACTGTGCTATTGGCTGGCACAGTAGTGAGGGAGGAAAAGACAAATCAGGAGAGTCCTGTAACTTTTAATATATTTGCAGTCAATACCCAAGATATAAAAAAATTCAACATGTAATATTATTTCAAAGGCAAATAGTTTTAGCTATTAATTTCTATGGATAATTTCAAGTCAGGAAACCTCTCTGGTTTGTACCCTCTTAAAAAGGCTTCTGTACTTTTCAATATTATATTTTTGTAAACACTACATCCATTCTTCTGGGTATGACAAATGGACACAAACATACCAAACGACAGCAAATCCTGCACAAAAAGCCTCAAATTGGATTAGGCAGCTGGGAAGGGGCACTTGGCGGGTGGAGGATGCTTAAGGTCCCGTTATGGACATGCCTGTCTCAGTTATGTAAATGAGTTGGGTGGTATTAGACAACCTTTTAAATATGAGTAATTAACTATGAAAAACAAGGTCAGCAAAACCTTTAACTAGAGAGATCGTTTGAATAAAGCAGTGGCCATGGGCCACTAGCAATTCATAGAGACCAGAACTAAACAGGTCTGTGGGGTTGCATTGTGTAAGGTCATTTCAAATCAGATAAATGAAAGGCTTTGTCAGAATTAGCATGATTTAAAGGTAAATAATGGAGCCCTGATGGTGCTGTGGTTAAGAGCTCGGCTGCTAATCCAAAGGTCGGCAGTTTAAATCCACCCACCGCTTCTTGGAAACCCTATGGGGCAGGTCTACTACGTCCTGTAGAGTCGCTCTGAGTCAGAAATCTACTCAACGGCAATGAGTTAATTGAAAATATGCTTTCATTCTTGATATTAAGCCTAATTGATGGTAGTTCCTTCTGCTACTTGTAGAAAATAGAAAGAGAGGGGAAAAAAGAGTGCAGTAACTTAGGGAAATAAAAAAAAATAGTGGACCATTAATTAGAGATGTGAGTCATGCCTCCATCCTGTGAGTGTGATCTTTCCCGAAGTATGGGATGACGTTGTATAGTCAGTTTCTGGCAATCATAAGATTTCTGTGCTTCAGCTGGAGAAAAAATAAATATGAAAATCACTAAAAAAGTCTTCTTACTCTACCACCTTGGAATTAACTCTACCATTGTGTGCCATGGAGTCAATTCCGACTCATGGCATCATAGGACTGCGTAGAACTGCCTCATAGCGTTTCCTAGGCTGATATCATTAAGGGAGCAGATGGCCTGGTTTTTCTACTATGGAGCCGCTAGTGGATTCCAACCTTCGATCTTTTAGCTAGCAGCCAAGTGCTTAACCTTTGTGCCACTGGGTCTCCTTGGAATTAACTGCAGGGGGACAAAAACCCACTCATATCTCTGGAGACTTCTGTGGAAGATAAGCAGCTAAGCACTTTCTACACCTAATGGGTGGGAGAGAGGGCAAAATAGTTCAATCTGAAATCCACCGAGCGTTCTGAAGTTTACTCTTTCTCATTTGGCCATCAGGCCTCCTTTGTCTTTGCAGTGAAAACGCCAAAAAAAAATAAAAACTGGTGGAATGGACTTATGGGGCATGGGCCATCCAGGTGTGGAACTAGAAGGGGAAGTTTGCACTCTCTTATATTCTATTTTCTTTATGTTATGAGGAAAAAATAAGGAAGTGCTTATCTATTCTGTGAAGGAAAATAAATCATTCATTGCTTTATAAAGCCAGCTGTGAGTCATGATTTGTGTGGCATGGTCAACATGAGGTTTAGTACAGATTCTGGTGGATGGTATCTGTGTTTTTAAGGAATGCACGCTAAGAGATCCCAGGTATACACACTAGCGAATTCCAACGCCACAATTTTCTTGCTGTGTGACTTTAGGCAAATTATTTAACCTCTCTGACCCTCAATGTTCTCTTCTGTAAAATGGCAGTAATAATCAGAAATACCTCATACAGTTCTTTTGATCATTAAATTAGTTAATAGAGGTAGATAAGCTTAAAACACTAAAGAAGTGCTGAATAAATGCTTGGTTTTATTCATGACTATGCCCTAAAAAATGCCCTAATATAACCTAAAACCAACCGAACCTGTTGAATCAATCCGGGCTCATGGCACCCTGTAGGACAGAGCAGAACTGCCCCATAGGGTTTCCAAAGAGTGACTGGTGGACTCGAACTGCCAACCTTTTGCTTAGTAGCCTAGCTCTTAACCATTGTACCACCAGGGCTCCTAAATATAACATAGCAAGTATGAAGTAGCAAAATGGTCAAATTTTTCCATTTTCTAATTTATCTTTTTATTATTCATTCCTCATCTTATATAAAAAATTAAATATATTAGGGACATCACATTTTATCAATCCTTGATTATAAGATACTTTTAAAAAGAATTTTTTTTAAGAAATAATTGAAAAAAATATTAAAGGAAGGGCAAGAGATATGGAAGAACAGGAAATGACAACATAAGGAGGATACATAAGGAGGGTATATAGCTGAGAGTAAATTATTCCAGATAATTAATATGCAAGGAGCCCTGGTAGCACTGAGCTGCTAACTGAATGTTTGGCAGTTCAAACCCACCCAGCAACTCTGTGGGAAAAAGGCCTGTGATTTGCTTCCGTAAAGTTTGCAGCCAAGAAGACCCAATGGGACAGTTCTACTCTGTCACGTGTTTGCTATGAGTTGGAATCAACTCGTCAGCACCCAACAACAACAAAAATCAATATGTGAAGAGGTAAAGATAGTTCATATTTAACCGTATGAATATTTTTTTCTTACCTTTTTATGAGTAGTTCGTACACAGCTATATGCAGGAAAGAATAGCTATGCTGAGACACTCACTGACCCAACAGGTAATAGGCAGCTACTACGTGCAAAGTGGCCTCTCTGGGTGGTGCAAATGGTCAACGTGCTCGGGTGCTAAGCAGAGGTGCCTAGGAGGAAAGGCCTGATGGTCAGCAATTGAAAACTATGTGGAGTGCAGTTCTACTGTGTCGCACATGCAGTCGCCATGCGTCAGAATCTACTCAACAGCAACTGGGTTGGTTCTATGTGCACAGTGCCATGCTTAGTGTTGGGAGTTACAGAAATAGTTTATAATTCAAGCTGGGCAGAAGAAACAATTATATTTTTAAAAAGCTAAGTTACAAAAAGAAGGTAGTAGATACAAGATAATAAATGCTAGCTGATAAGGTCTAAGGTTAGAGAGGAAGCGCCCTCTTGGCTGTGCCCCTCAGTTAAAGCCTCACGAGGCAAATGGACTTGATCTTGGTGTTGATGAAAGGGAGACATTTAAACAAAGGGAGAGAAGCAAAGAGCACATTCCAAGAGTGGTGTCTGGAAACCGAGTAAACAGAGATAGAAAGCTGGGACAGGTCTGGTGTATTTAGGGCAGGATCAGAGACCTGTTTTGCTGTAGCAGCCTATGTGTGTTTGAGGGTCATGGAATATTGGCTTGGGGTCATAGGTAGGGGCTGGATTGTAAAGGATTTTGAATAACAAAGATTGTGGATAATAGATGATAATTGGTGTTTGGGAAGATTAACATGTTTTGCATCTACTGAGCTGGTGAAAGATTTTAAGGTAATTTCCAGGACAGTAACACGTGAAGGTAGCCTTATACAGTTCTGGTTGCACTGGAAATAACAAGGTAATTGTTTAAAAAATAATGTGGGATGGCATATCCATAAAGGTATTTCCACTTTTCTTTAAGGAAAATCTTTCAAAAATCCTTGGTGTCCAGTGCTAAAAATTGTAGTACATTATTTCAGTGAAATGGTACGTGTTCACTTGAAATTACAATTCTGAATACTGTTAGCAATATGGAAAATACTTACGACATAGCGTTAACGTTGAAAATTAAAAAAATCCCGAGTGTAATTTTGCTAAAATTATATATATATATAATATTTAGACTATCATGCATGTGTATGTGTGTGTATTTATTTATTCAGATAAGAACTGTAAGGGAACTCACACATTAGAGATGAGGAATTGTAAAGAATTTTATTATTTTCTGTAGTGTTGTCAAAGGAAAAGAAATATGAGTTGCGAGTGAGTGATGAGTAGGATAAATTGCAGCAGGAGAGGTAAAACCAGCTAAGAGGATTGTGTTGATCTTTTAGGGACTCAACCTGTGTTCTTGAACCTCCTATTGTATGAAAAATAGGTGTTGAGGTATTTCTACATTTTCCAGGGGAAGGATTCCTTGACTTTCAATAGATTATTATAACGCATCCCATGATTCTGAAAAGAAAAAACAAAAACACCAAACCCATTGCTGTCGAGTCGATTCCTATTCATGGTGACACTGTAAGACAGAGTAGAACCGCCTCATAGGGTTTCCAAGGAGTGGCTGGTGAATTCAAGCTGCTGACCTTTTGGTTAGTAGCCAAGCTCTTAACCACAGGGCCACCAGGGCTCCACCCAATGCTTTAGACTATTTGAAAAATCCCCTAAGGGAACCTGATTTGTACGTGTTCCACAAATATCATTGCAACAATAGTAATCGCAGAGAATGTGTTAAGAAATTTTCTAAGAAGAGGTGGTAGGTTTTACAGTTCAGAAAATAGTGTATTTTGGTGGACTTTGTTAGAGCAGAATTATCAATCCCCTTTCCGTTTTATGTTTATGAATTAATTAATTCTGCATTATTCAAATAAGGTTTTAGATATTAGAAGGAAGGCCATTTAAAAACTGCACTTACATGTAGTATATTTTCACATGGAGATATATTCAGGACAGATTAATTCCAGAAAATGTGTGTGTGTGTGTGTGTGTTTAAATACACAATGAAGAGGAGGTAAGAAAAATTACCTCAACACTTGAACATACTTTATCAGTGTGTGGCTGTTTGGCAGGTCATTGCTAGAGCAACTGAAACTTCCAGAAAATGGTAATGAATCTCACATGTTACATCTAGTGATGGCAGTGGAACTTATTTGCTCTGAGAACTTTGGCTATATTTTTGTTAAATGAGTTGGCTGCTACTGGAGCTGGGCAGTCCCCAGGGAGGTAGTTAGGTCGAACTATATGAAATTGCTGGTATTTGACCTTATTTAACCAACAAAGGTCAAATATCATACAGTTCGATCCCTAATATGTTTCCTGTTCATTATAATCTCCTTCCCCCCCACCCCTTTTCTCACATCTATCCTTTGTTATATTCTTCCCAATAGCAGTTATGATTACATTGTTGCTGTTCTGTACTTCGAATCTTCTGGTAAATTTTCGTGTGTATAAAGACACTTCTCGCTAAGAAGACTTTAAATAAAATGCAGTTAGACATATGTCTTCAATAAAAAGCATGTTGTATAATACCTTGACACATATATGAGTACCCCCTTGGTGGCGTAGTGGTTAAAGTGCTATGGCTGCTAACCAAAGGGTCGGCAGTTCGAATCTGTGAGGTGCTCCTTGGAAACTCTATGGGGCAGTTCTACTCTGTCCTATAGGATCGCTATGAGTCGGAATTGAATCGATGGCACTGGGTTTGGTTTGGTTTTTTGGTAGTGAAACTCCATATAAAGTGCTGGAGGGATGTATCATACAAGAAATTCTAGGACATTTCAGTACTTTTGTTAGAGGCTTTCAGCATTTTGACCACCATCATTTGCAAGGACTGTTAGAAATTATTCTTGATTGTAATAATACCAGAGTTCTTTTCTTAAAGGCAGTAGTTTGTAAAATGTGTCTATAGTCTAAACAAGATGTGTTAGGAGTGGCAAGGAGATGGGGATTGAGAGACAAAGAAAGAAGCCAAAAACCAAACCCACTGACATTGAGTCGATTCTGACCCAGCAACCCTGTAGGACAGAGTAGAACTGCCCTAGAGGGTTTCCAAGCAGCAGTTGGTGGAATCAAACTGCAGATCTTTTGGTTAGCAGCTGAGCTCTTAACCACTGCAAGATGCGTTGAGAGTGGCAGGGAGATGGAATTGAGATAGAGAAAGGAAGAGATGCAAATTAATGAATGTGAGATAGCTGTCTACAAGTCTTCACAAAGAAGCAAATTTCAGTTTTGGTGTTTTGATGGTGCACAGAGTCAGAAAGAAAACCAATCTCTGCTGTTTCCTTGAAATATTTACATAATGTAGCAACGTGCCTCAAAAAGTTTCTCTCTCTCGCTCTCTCTCAGCATCACAATGCCTTTCTAGAAGCTTGGCATGTTGCCTATCAGTACATTATGAAAAAGCAATAGGATGCCAGTCTGTTGTGCCATCAGATTATCTGTGGGGTTCCCGGATCTCCGTACTGTATTTACAGAAACAGATGACCCCTGTGGCATTTTCACCAAATAACCCGGCACTTCACTTGTCCCCACTGTGCCGCCTCGCAGCTTTGAGAAGCATGCCCTTGGACACCTCCGAGCTTCTGGGTATAGCATATCATTTCAGAGT
The DNA here is from genome assembly GCF_030014295.1 of Loxodonta africana. Taxonomy (NCBI): domain Eukaryota; kingdom Metazoa; phylum Chordata; class Mammalia; order Proboscidea; family Elephantidae; genus Loxodonta; species Loxodonta africana. The sequence goes on from NC_087349.1 coordinate 41,003,799, forward strand.
GAAAGAAGTTAATTTAGTTTTTTTCCACCCAGTTTATGGACTAATTTAGGAAAATTCTTTATCTCACATTCAACCAGCAAATTGACATCTTGCCATAAATGTGAACTTGGGCAAATAAAAAGGTCTGCTAAATGGCGACTCAACAGTGCCTAATAACATCAACAAATAATAATAACAAAATTAAAGTGAAAGTCAACAAATAGCTCTGGAGGAATGTCTGAAAGAATCATGTGCTCATCTTCTCATTCATAGATGATATCTAATTTGTTTTTATTTATTTAATATAAACACATACCGTCTACTGTGTGCCAGGCCCTGTTCTAAGTGATTTATGAATATTAACTCACTTAATCTTCATAACAAGTTTATGAAGATGGTATTTTATTATCCTTATTTTGCAGATGAGACTGAGCTCCACAGATTTAAAAAAAATCCACATGCACTATGAAATCTAAAATTATAAAAATTAGATACCAAGTTTCATAACACTAAAACTTCCCATTTCTATGTATTTCAGTCAACATTTCGGTATATATTTTTAGGTTTAAAATAAAGAAGTATTATCTAATATTCATATGTATCTAAAATGTGTACCAAGTCATATCATGCAGAAAACGAGTTTCACACTGGAAATGGATAGGTCTGGACAATCAGAGAACTCAAGTGTAGGAAACGTGAGGCAGAAAGTACATTTTGGTGCATTAAGTCATCTATCCTGGCCCAGAAGATGGAAGTACCTGTTTGAGGATGATGTGTTAGGCAGGATGATAAGAGTTAATAACCCAGTAAATTTAAAATGAGATATCCAAAATTACACTTTTGAAGACAGCAATGCTTTTGTTGAAGGGGTAGTAGCTGCCAAGACTGCAACTTTTCTTAAAGAAAATATGTTACAAGGTGTAAGGTGAAAGAATTAGTTCAAAGGTTCTCCTTGTTCAGGACCATCCCAGAGGTCTTGTATCAGTTGAATAGCATCCTTTCTTGTAATGGGGCAGCGGTGGGTCAGTGGTAGAATCCTCGCCTTCCATGTGGGAGATTCTCAGCCAATGCACCCCATGGACAGCCACCAGCCTTCTGTGAGTGGAGGCTTGTGTGCTGCTATGAGGCTGAACAGGATCAGAAAGAAAGGCCTGGCAGTCGATTTCCAAAAATTCAGCCAGTGACAATCTTAGGGATCACAGCAGTTTGATCCAAAGCCATCATGGGAATAGTGTAGGACCGGCTGGTGTTTCCTTCTGCCATTAGTTGGGGACTGACTTGATGGCAGCTAACAACAACAAATCCATTCTTGTAATAAAGTGACAGATTTGATGATGGATTCTGAGGAGCCCATTAAAGCCAGCACCTCCATTTACAGAAAAATGTTTTGAGTAGCCCACTGAGTAAGCGCTGTTGAAAAGTTACAGGTCACAGTGGGAGACAGAGCGAGAAATGGGCCTGCAGCAGCATTCAGCGTTTAATGGAACTGGGCTGTAGTGAAGCAGTGTGCTGAAATAATTCTGATTAGGCTCGGTCAGTCAAGCTGCACAATCAGACTCGTCTGTCCTCCTTGCAGGCCTCACTGTTCAGAGCACAGCGACAGCTTAAAGCACAATTTTCAGTAGTCCTTACACTGCTCTTTAAAACACAACCTTCTTTCAAACTGGTACGTGAGCTTTTTTTATACTTCTGGGAATAGCTAACTGGAGAAAGAAAAGGTTATGTTAGCTTATAAATAGAAAAACGTGGGTAAATTATACTTTCCAAGGGGAATGTTTATTTAAATTTAAAAAAAATTTACTCCAGAGGAATGATTGGAAAATACCAAAAAGGGTAACTGTAAACCATACTTTCTAACCTGGTTTCTGTTATCAGCAGTGTGTGGCGTATAGCTGACTGAGCAGCTGATTACTTTCTGCATCCTATCAGCTGGCACCACTAAAAACATGCGCACAGAGCAACAGATATGGAAGCAAGAGGAAATAACGATAAAGGCTTCCCTCCTCTACTTGTTTTATCTTTTAAATGAGTAAAAGATAAATCAAAAAATAATTTTATCTTTTTCAAGCCTTTATTTATAGCCTAATTCAAAGCTAATTAGGACATAGTAAGCAGAGAAACACATGTGTAGAGGTGGGACCCCATCAAGACTTTCTAATGTCTCAACTTGGTTGGGTTTTGGGGGTCATGTGGTCGTGGTCATTGTTGATCTCCCTGACAATATGCTTTGAAGGAGATTACGTTACATGTTGGTTGTGCTTTTGTGAAGAAAGGCATTATTCTAAGCAGGTTTTAAGAAGTGCTGAAAAGAGCTTCAAAAGAAATATATCCACCCATTGTGTACGATAGCCACTGTAATAAATAGGGAACAGAACTTTAGGTTTGCTCTTAGGGGAAGTGAATAGCCGTAGCTGAAAACACAGTCCACAGATGGACACTTCGTATGCTGAATCATAGCTGGCGAATGACTTACAAACCTGCTTCCCTTGATGTTTTTCCATAGAAACTTAAAGCTTGAAAACTTAGCATTAGAAGTTCAAGCAAAAGAAAAACAAAAACAGTGACTTGAGGATTCAGGAGAACTCCAACAATGAGATACTATTGTGTATAATGCAATTTAGAATCCCTTCCGTTACTGTCTTTAGGGCTGCTTCACATGAAATACAACCCTAATGTATTTAGCGCTCTAATAAAACTGCCAGATCAACAGCTATAATTTTATTTGTGCACTTATGTACCAATAATATCTGGCTTCCATGAATAATAGTAACCAACATTTTAAAATTCTTTCAGCTTAAATAGGCGACTACTAATGGCAATGGGTACTAGAGAACATAAAGAGAAATGAAATTGAGAGGTACATAGGTTGGGGAAAAGAAAACACAGAAAAACAAGTTATAATATTTATTTTTTCCTAAGAATTTCACACTAAAAGCTTCTGGAAAAGGAAAGAGTCAGAAATGACTGTTGTGAGTCTCATATGGATGGCACTTTACACAGGTATGTGAAGTTGGTTCTGATACCGAAATAAGCACGTCTCAAGCAGTTATGTGTCCTGTAAAGAAAGAATTAAAAAAAAAAGAAAATTCTAAAAAGTTATTTCAAGTTAATACTAGGTTAAAAAAAAAATAGACTGTATAACACCATTATATCCTCCCCTCCTAAAAAAAAGATAGATGAAAATATGGCAGTTACTTTCTTAGAACAACGACATTACCAAACCGTAACCTATCATGTATTTTGCTTAACGATTTTGAGCAACCAGATTTTTCTTGCTTCTAAATGGATAAGAGGAAATGTTTAACCCCCATTGTATTGCCACAAAGCAGGGCTGATCACCCTGGGAGGCCCAGGAGGTCTGTGCAGCTTTGGATTGGCTGTTGGGAGCAGGACTTTAACATTTTACTGCACTTGGTCCAGCCACAGCGGGGTTCAATTGCCGGGGCTTTTATCTGCAGAAATGTGGTGGGGTGGGTACTTTGTTTAAGATTTTCTGGGTCTGGGTTTGGACTAGAAGGGAAGTGGAAACAGTAAGATAACTTCATTCGTAAGGTAATATCTCTGCTTGTTTATGTGCAGTGGAAAGTGATGTTTGACTGTCCCTCTTGCAGGGACCTATTGATTTCTGCTCGCCTCTTGGGTGTCATTTTAATGATTTGTTTTTAACTGTAGCCAAAATCAGAATTGTATTCCAACGGTACAGCCTTGTCTGAAGCTTTATGCTCTCTGTTCATTGATTTGGTTTCTTCAGTGTGTCTTTCTGGTTAGTGGAGTTTATATCAAAAATTAGCATCTCTCATAGCTTGTTAAACACTTGAAAGAGAGACTTCCGGTTTTGTTAAAATATTTTCAATTGAGAAAATGTCAACACATTTTAAAGAAAAATAATTGCTGGGAGGTTTATGTTTACTATAAGGCTATATACCCACAGGGTGTGTTTACCTGTCGTTTCAATGTATTTGTGATTCTTTGTGTAGCTATCTGTTTTGATAGTCACATAGGCCATTTTTATATTACTTTAAAAAAAAAATTTTTTTTTTTTTTTTAAGCAATTTTCCAGCCAGGACTTCATTCTCCCTACCTGTTCCTTTCATGTTACTTCTTGAGGATATTGTCATATAATACTTTGTGTGTGCAAAGCATGGTCTAGGCTTAACTCATGTGCCTTTTTGATTAAAAAGGATATTCTCTTGTCGCTTTCTCAGCACTAACTTGAGAGTTGCTCCCAAGTTTTCTGTATTAACTCTCTTGTATTCTGGAGAATTCAGTGGTCAAGAGGATGAGAAAAGCTGGATTAGGGGCACATTTTTTTTAAATACCATAATTGGATTTGCTAGCTTCAGCTCATGAAATATCTTAAAAGACCAACCTGTAAGATTATATTCAGTTTCTCAGTTTTTTGAACTTCATGAAATGAAACATACTATCAATCAACCTGCGATTATGCTAATGCAACAAAGCTAATATATTGAAACCAAAGTTTTGCACCCCTGAAAACAAACAAAACACCCCAAACCCACTGCCAGTCGAGTCAGTTCCAACTAATAGCAACCCTATAGGACAGAGTAGAACTGCCCCACAGAGTTGAAAACATCCCTGAAAATACTCATTATCTGACTTTTATTACAGCTGGATGTGGAACAAGTGTATTGGAAGATACTCTGCTATTTTCCTAGGGCAATTTTTCCTTTCTGTTCGGATTTTCCAATGGACAGTAACAAAATAACGTGAAAATCACCGTAAAATAGCTTATGTTTGCATAGAGTGCTTTATAGTTTGCATGATGTGGTTTGGTCCTCTTAACCACGCTCTGTAGAGAGGGCAGGTCTCGTTCCCCTCATTTTAAGAATGAGAAAAGTGAGATGCAGCAAGATTGAATTCTGTGCCCAAAGCTACCCAGCTAGGGACATGCAGAGCTGAATTCCTACCCAGGCATTTGAACTAGTGCGTTTTCCAAAGCACTGTGTTGGCTCCATGTGCTCCTTGTTTGCTTTAATGATCAGACTGGACTAAGCCCTTCCAGAGGAAGGCTCTGCAACAGCTGGTGTGAGGTAGATTAAAATAAAATCAAAGCCCATTTAGTTGGAAACGGGAATAGTAAAGAGGGTGAGATAGAAGGGAGAAAAAATACCAGAATAACTGAGTGTTGCTAACAGAAGTGAGGATGAAGGCAGAAAGATTCATGTGGGTCATGAGTCCCTTCTTTCCTCTCCTTCAAAATAGTCCTCATCCCCTCTGTTCTCTTCTCCCTTGTCCCCAGTTTCTCTTGAGAAATTTGCTGAGCCTAGTTACCACCAAACCCGTTGCCAGTGAGTCAATTCTGACTCATTGTAACCCTATATATACCCAGATCTAGTGCTGTCATGTCGATTCCGACTCATAGTGACCCTATAGGACAGAGTAGAACTGTCCCATAGAGTTTCCAAGGAGCACCTGGTGGATTTGAACTGCCAACTCTTTGGTTAGCAGGCTTAGCACTTAACCACTATGCCACCAGGGTTTCCTTGTAACCCTATAGGACAGAGTAGAACTGCCCCAAAGGGTTCCCAAGGCTGTAATCTTTATGGACGCCGACTGCCACATCTTTCTCATGTGAAATGGCTGGTGGGTTTCAATTGCCGACCTTGTGATTAGCAGCTGAGCGCTTAACCACTGCATCACCAGGGCTCCCTTCTAGTCACCACGGGCCACTGGTGATTACAAACAGGAGTCTAGGGCACTTTTCCCAGTCTTGATGTTTACATTTCATTTCCAGAAATAATCTATGAAATCTATAAATCTTCTCTTTGTAATCTCTATGGCCTAGGCCTAATGTTTACCTCAGTTATATTGAGTGTAATATTTATTTCCGTTATTAAGAAGTTACACTCTTTCCATGTGAGCATTCATTTCATTCTGACTATTCTTACTTTTTAAGTAACTATGCTCTTATAGCTTAATTCTACTACTTTGTCAGCCCATCTCTCTTTGACTTTCCTGATTGTGTGCTGGTCTTCATGGTTTCTTCCCAGTTTTATCAGGAAATCTCATAAGTACTGTGCAATATTTAGCCTTGTCCTGAAATTCAGGTAAAAACTGAAGTGATTTCAAGCCTTTACTCCAACTCAAATATTTGCCAGTGTCAGGAGTATAAATAAGGTGGTAAGAATACACTTTTCTAGTTCCTTTTCTAGTGTTCTAAGTGTCCTGGTTATTGGAAAGTCTTCATTATTATAGGTGTCTTTGGTACCCACATACATCTCAGACCAGTTCTGCTAACCCTGTTATGTATGAGATCTTTGGACACTCCAAAAGTAGAGCAGTTATGAGATGTATTTTTTATATTAACATTGTATATTGCATTTGAATACAGTAGGAAACTGTACATAGATATGTGTAGTCTTCGTAGATCTTTATACATGCATTTGGTTAACTTTTTTCAATTTTTAGTTTTTTTAATAGTATTGAAGAACATAAAAAGAATTAAAATGGCCCATAATTTATACACCCAGACATCTCTGACTGATATTAAAAAATAGCAACAACTCTGATTTAAGGATGTGAATAGTACGTAAATGTGTACCGTCACTAATGTAAAATTGTCCCCCTCAAGTCCTTTCCCTTAAGGTAAATACTGCTATCAGTCTTGTGTGTGTCCTTCCAGAAATCTTTCCATGCATGTACGAGCCAAAATTGATCTTTTAAATATAACATTTCAAGTTAACATTATTATCTCATCACTTTGTGAAACGAACTTGACAAATATTTATTGATGGTCTATATGTGTTAGGTATGGTTCTAGGCATTGGAGATGTGTATAGCATGAACAAAACAGATAAAACCCCTGTCCTCATGAAGCCTGCTTTCTGATGTGCAAGAAAATTAGCAAATAAATCAATAAAATCTAGTGATACATGCTAAGGAGAAAACTAAAGCAGGAAAGAGAGATAGGAATATGGGTGGAGGATGCTATTTTGAACAGAGCAGCCAAAGAAGGCCTTACTGAGAAGATGGCATTTGAGTAAAGCCCTGAAGGAGATGCGGGAGCAGGCAATACAGATACCTGGGGGAATTGGAGCATCAGATTAGAACCTTAAGTTTAGGGAAAAAAATTTTTTTCTAGATGTCCAGGAGTATTATTTTTCTGGTAAGTCACCTACAATGAAGAAGCAGAGGTAAATTCATTGAAAGTGATAATCCTTGAAGGTCATATACCACTTCATTTATAAAGGGAAAATTCTCATTCTTAATTATTCTGAGAAAAATGAGACCCAGATAAAGAGCGAGAATACTTCCACCTGCCTAGAGAACACACCAACCATGGTAATCCAAGAACTCCCTGGTTACACATCCATCCTTCACCTTTGGGGCTGAAGCTGCCAAGAATTTATCTTCCAGGTGGGTTGAAAAGACTAATTTTTTTTTTTCCCACAAGGGTCATTTTTCCAGGATCTTCCTTTTGGGTGGTAGCCGTTACTGCTACCTTCCTAGAGAACATGAAAATTATACTTGAATGCAGCTACCTCTTTTCTGTTTGGTGAAGGCAGTGTCTGTTCCTGTTGTTTCCTGGCAATCAGAACCTCAGGATTTGGGCTTGCCTTTTTAATACATAGGTTCTGGGTTTTTTGTGTTTTTTTTTTAACATTTTGTTGTGCTTTAGTTGAAAGTTTACAGAGCACATTAGCTTCCCACTCAACAATTTATACACAACTTGTTTTGTGACATTGGTCGCAAACCCCTGAATGTGTCAGCATTCTCACCTTTTCCTCCCTGGCTTCTGTTTGTTCATTTGCCCAGCTTTCCTGCCCCCACTTCCCTCTGAACTATGCTTTAGGGCAAATGCTGCCCTTTAGGTCTCATATAGTTGATTGTTTTGAGGTGTACATTGCTCACTGATGTTATTGTTCATTTTATAGGTTTGTCTATTGTAGGGCTATAAAGTGATCTCTAGGAGTGATTTTGGAAATGCTGGTGGCTGAGTGGTTAAAAGCTGTGTCTGCTAACCAAAAAATCGGCAGTTCGAATCCACCAGGCACTCTTTGGAAACTCTATGGAGCAGTTCTACCCTGTCCTATAAAGTTGCTATGAGTTACAATAGACTCGACGGCAATGTGTGTTTTTTCAGGAAGTGATTTCAGTTCCAAGTTTGAAGGATATCTAAGGGTCATAGTCTTGGGAGTTCCACCAGTCTCTATCAGACCAGTAAGTCTGGTCTTGTTTATGGGTTTGAATTTTGTTCTACATTTCTGTCCCACTCTGTCCATGACGTACTATTGTGGTCCTGGTCAGAGCAGTTGGTAGTGATAGCCAGGTACTATCTAGTTTTTCCGGTCTCAGGCTAGTGGAGGCTGTGATTCATATGGTTCATTAGTGATCTGGACTAATTGTTTCTTTGAGTTTTTTTTTTTTTTTAATTGTGCTCTAGATGAAGGTTTGAATCTTTACTTTTTTTTCTTTTTTTAATTTTTATTGTGCTGAATCTTTGCTTTTCTTCACTCTTCTTTGCTCTGGACGTAAGTGTCTGTTTGATGATAGTGGTCCTGGCTAAAGATTAAGAAAAAAGTACTAAATTTTACACACACAATGATTAAAAGGCAGTGAGCATTTCTTTGGTTAATTTGGACACAGAACATATGAAAACAGAATAATAAATAATTAGCTTCAAAATGATTTTGTGTACTACTAGTAAGACTTGATTAACCTAAAAATGCGAGTGAATTTGTAAAGGTTACTGTCAGGGACTGAATTAGGTCCCCCCCCAAATGTGTGTATCAGTTTGGCTGGGCCATGATTCCCAGTATCCTGTGGTTGTCCTTCATTTTGTGATTGTAGTTTTATGTTAAAGAGAATTAGGGTGGGATCGTGACACTCTTACCTAAGTCACATTCCTGATCTAATGTAAAGAGAGTTTCCCTGGGGTGTGGCCTGCACCACCTTTTATCTCTCAAGGGATAAAAAGGAAAGAGAAGAAGCAGAGAGTTGGGGACCTCATACCACCAAGAAAGCAGTGCCAGGAGCAAAGCACGTCCTTTGGATCTGAGATGCTCCCAGACCAAGGGAAGATGGATGATGAGGACCTTCCTCCAGAGCCAACAGAGAGAGAAAGGCTTCCCCTGGAACTGGCGCCCTGAATTTGGACTTTAATCTTCTAGACCGTGAAAGAAAAAATTTCTTTTGTTAAAGGCGTCCACTTGTGGTATTTCTGTTATAGCAGCACTAGATGACTAAGACAGTTACTGAAAACCTGAAAACCGAAGCTGATGGTCTCATCTCAGACTTCTGTACCCAAACTAATCCCTCTTCTCCTCACCGCTGTGCCTCCCAGCACTGTCTCTGCGTTATTCTATACTGCAGTACAGGGCCCCTCGAAGAGTGGCAATGTCTTTACTAAGAACTTCAAATAATCCCATCAAATCACGTGTACTTTGGGAGAGTAGTTTACTTGCTGATTTGGCTACATCCAAATTTGGCATGTTTTGACCCTTTCTAAAATAGCCTGATGTGAAGAGAAGCATTATAATTGACAGGGAGGGGGTGGAAAAGAAAGACTTTAAAGAAAAAAGTATTTCCTTAGAGATGAAGTAATTCGAATAAAAAACCACAACAAGATGAAGAAGGATATGTTAAATAATTGAAAGCTGTGAAACTCTACCCGTGTGTAAGTGCTCTGGTCCAAGCCACTGACATTTCCTCCAGACTACTACCTGGTCTTCCTGTCTCAGTCTTGCTCTCTTTCAGCCTTTTCTCAATATAGCCTATCCTGTCCTTTAACATGGAAGTCACATCTTATCACTCCTCTGCTCAGAACCGCTCAGTGGCTTCTCATCTCAACTCAGAATGAAAGCCAGAGTCCTTGCAGTGATGTACCAGTCCTAGACTGTCTGGTACCCCATTCTAGCTCTGGCTTCATCCCCGCTTGCTCACGCCCCTAGTCACCCTGGACTTCTTAATGTTCCTCAAATCCAGAAACAAAGTCCTACCTCAGGGCCTTTACATTTGCCTGGAACACATGCCCTCTCCATTGCCTGTAAACCTCTTCCTCAGGGGCTTTCATACTCATGTCCCTCAAATCTTTACTCAAATCACACCTTCTCAAGCAAGGAGGTTTCCCTGACCAGCCTATTTAAAATTACAGCCCCTACCCCTCTTTGCACTCTCATCCTCTCACCATACTTTTTTTTTTTTTCCATCCTAGCATACTATATTTATTTAATTTCTTTACTATTTGTCTTCATCCACTGGAATATAAACTATGTGAAGGGAGGGATTTCTATCTGTTTTAGTCACCACTATCTCCAGCATGTAGGACAGTACCTGGTACATAACAGGTACTCAGTCACCTAGGACAGTACCTGGTACATAATAGGTACTCAGTAAATATGTGTCAAATAAATGAGTGAATTATGAAAATTTAATTCCAAAACCAAACCCACTGCCGTCAAGTTGATTCCAACTCATTGTGACCCTCTTATTTGACAGAGTAGAACTGCCCCGCAGAGTTTCTAAGGAGCGTCTGGCGGATTTGAACTGCTGACCTCTTGGTTAACAGCCATAGCACTTAGCCACTACGCCACCAGGGTTTCTGAAAATTTACTTAGGGAAAGAAAACTTCTGGTCTCCAAGACTAATGAAAGTAGCCTGGAAATCCTCACAATAAAATAACCTGAAAGTGGCAGAAGTTTAGACAGCCCATGTCCACTGGCAGGCATGTTTTCTGGATCTGCTGAATGGCTGCTTCACAAGGAAATGCCTTGGATGCTGCCGATGCCATGCGTAAATGTAAATCGTGCTGATAATAATGCAAAAATAAAATGGAGGTGGAAATGGAAATTGGTTATTTTGCTTCCAAAGTAATGATTTTCAAAGCAAAGCAATTCAATAGGAGAAACATTAACAAAAACTCTGTGTCTCTGAAAATGCAAACTTCATTTACATTCAGATCTCTGTTGTTTTTCAAGCTCAGTGATCCAAGGTCAAAGGGTACTTGTATTAGCATAGACTTTGCTTTGTTAATTCACCTCTGACTAGAGCTCTGAATTCCTTATTATGATGGTGGCCTTCCAATGACAATAAAACCAGGCTGTCATGACACCAGTAACATTTAAACAGCACTTTGACAATCCCTATATGAATTGTCCGCAAAGACCTTAAGAGATAGGTCAGAATTATTAACCCCATTTTGTACAGAGAGGAAGTAATTTGCCTAATGTCACCTGGTTAGCTATTGAACTCATGATTTGATTGCTTAATTTATAAATAATGGTTCACTTAATACAGGTTATGTTGCATTAAAGATGACCTCTCTTTATATGGATAGCCTCATATTTGGACTTAACCACGCTTAGTGACCTGGAACTAATAGTAATCCACACTTCTATAAAACCAAGGGTTTCATAATCTTAAACTGGAGACTGATTTAGAGATCGAAGAGATCCGAGGCCCCCAAAGCCATTCCATATTGACCAAGATTTGGCTACTCTGCTTACCCGCTGCCGTCGAGTCAATTCCGACCTTCAATGCTGACCTTTTGGTTAGCAGCCATAGCACTTAACCACTACGCCACCAGGTTTTCCATTCTGCTTAGATACTACTATAGAAAAACCTGTAATGGCAGGCTTAGATGTGGTTGGGGGTCCTCCCAAGCCATAATTTAAATCCTGTTTGAATTTCTTTGCATTTTGTTTTTATGATCAGAAAGTTCGATTTGGTTTCAAAAATCAGTATAACTGGAATTGAAAATCAGTGCTTACACAATCAACTAAGAAATAGAGACAGTCCTCATTTGGAGGTCCCAGGTGCCAATCAATATTACTGGAAACACAGGATAAACATTATTGAAGCTACGTCCTTGTCATATTTGAAACCCACTTTACTTCATTTCTGTTGGGGTCTGCTCCTCTTTCCTTCCAGAGCAGTGTTATGAGAAGACCTCAAATTCAGTTCAGTGAGCATGTCAAATACTCAGGAAGTTGTGAGGAAGATTAAAAGCGAGGGGACTACTGGCGAATTCATGTCTGTATCAAGAAGAGACTAGAAAACTGGAGCATCTAAAGAGGATTTTAAAAGAAAACTGACTCGCCGGCTTTGAAACCTGATAGCAAAAAAAGAAAGAAAAGAAATGTCTAGTCTTCCTTCATGCAAACGTTTGAAAGCTTTGCAAAATCTCTTCTCATTTCTTCTTTGTAATGAAATTTGTTTACTGCCAACAAAGAAAAAATATGCAGCCAAATTATACCTTCGAGTTTTCAAGACTTGTTCCCCTCCTTCCTTTTAAGCTATGTGCGTTCATTCTCCTTTGCAGTTCCTAATCGGATTTACTGCATTGTTATCCCTTCATTTACAGTTGGATTTGTTATTTATAACTTCTCCTAGAAATACGAACTGTAGTTTTGATATCGAGGAGCAGTTTTGTTGGGTCTTTAAAATTTTGCATACGAAGTAAAAAAAAAAAAAATTAAAATCTTTGGGAGGCTACATCTCAAAAAGTAATGACAGTAGAGGTCTCTGCAGTAGGCCGAAGTTTCCAGGACTGTAAAACCAAGAGGGCTTCAGTGGTTTATAATAAAACAGAGCTAAAGCATCCTTGGGAGCATTCCTTTGGCTACATACATTGCATTCTTACGGTAGTTTAAGCAGAAAAGTGAATTGACAGGTCTGAATTGTATAAATGGCAAGTTGGTAAAAAGGTGAATAGTGCAAATTATATGGGTCAAGTTTTCACAACTCTTCTGAACTTTGAGAGGTAGTCTGGAATTATATTCTGTTGTTCGAGGTCAGAGCCACTCGCTCTACAATTAAAAGTTTGATGTTTCCTACTTTTTTTTTTAATCCAGAATTTGAAACGCAGAGAAATGTCTGTCACCTATTTAAAGAGTGTTCAAGTTTGTGTAAATTAAAATAGTGAACACGTGGACAAATCAACTATATACAAAAGGTGAAGTTTTTCTTATTATCACACTTTTTATTTTTGTCTGCCCTTAGCACACAGCATTATGCAGCCTGAATTTTTTTCCATGCAACAGTATACATTAGCATTGATAACCATATTTTAAAGGAAGAAATGCTAAGTGTGTATTTGACTTCTTTGTTCAAATTCTTACATTCTAATCAAATTAAGTACAATATTTCGTTAATTTTGCCTTGTCACCTCATGAGTTAATGAAGGACACTTAAGAAATCACATTTTATAAAGTTTACTACACTTTTTTTCTTTGATTAAATTATTTTCACTATTTTTTTTTTCCCCAGAGTATTCACTTTCAACAGTATCAATCAGGTGGTGGGCAGCGTCATGAGTCGGAATCGACTCGACCGCAGTGGGTTTTGGTTTGGGCAACATAATTTTTCCAGGCTTGTAAATTCAGGTGACTCACTTTTAATCAAATTCAGCTTTGTTAGTAGGTTATATAAAAAGGCCTTAAGAGGCTCCATGTTTTAATCGACCCGAAAGAAGTAAACATTGAAGTGCTGTGTTTGTAATTTCTTAACTGATCATGATCATTCTTTGATATGTTAAGCTCTACTTTTCATCTGAAAGCTTCAAAGCGTTTCACTTGTTTTGTAATGGTATAAGAACTCACTCATAGTTCTTGCCTTCATTTTTAGTTGGTGGTTTTAAAATTAAAGCAGCAAAAAAAGTGTTATTTCTGTTCAAATCATTCCCCTCCCACCCCCAGCCTTCCTTAAAATACTTCAATGTCTTCTCAGGGCTCTTAAGATAAAGACCTAAAGCCCTGTGTGGCCTGACCTCTAGGCAGTCTCATGAGACCACTCCTTTCCCCTACTCTGCCCCATCACTCTGCTCCTCCGCACCCCTGCCCCCCAGACCTCAGCTCAGGCACAGTTTCCTTAGGAAGGAAGGGCCTTCCTGTCTAAGCCAATTTCCATTCATCACACTCTCTAGGAGCACAACTCACCTCTGCTGTAAAAACTTTCCTAAGTTGTTATTTTAGATTCATTTCTGAAAGTATTTCATCAACATCTTTCTCCTGCAGTCGACTACAATCTTCATGAGGTAGAGAAGGGTCTGATTTGCAGTTGTTTGCATTGTTATTTTCACCATTGTATTTCTGGTGCCCAGCATAGAGCTTGGCACATGGTGCCAATATTAATAAATATTTACTGAAGGTAATAGGGGATGAAAAAATAATGCTGTCTAAGGGCAAGGATTTTTCCACTTTGTTCACTACTATATCCTCAGTGCCTAGATCGGTGCCTGGGCCATAGTAGGTGCTCATTAAATATTTGTTATATAAATCAATGTATTCTTGACTTTTCAAGGACACAGAAATTAGTCATGGGAGAGTAGAGAATGTAAGTCGAATTTCCTGCAAATATCCTATTATTTCCATTAATTTATAGAATTGAAAGGAAATCTTAATGGTTTTATAAAACTTTTTTTTATTTGCTTTAAAGTCTTTTCTTAGACACCATGTGGAAACTCAATGTAGAAAATATATAAATATGAACTGCTTTTGCCTCTTGACTCAGGGTAGGTGCCTCCCCTCTCTCTGCCTCCATTCTGTGTCTTGGTTGGTGGTAACATCATCTGAAGACTATGCTCCAGGACAAGAGTGCCCAGGGGAGATCAAAGACACTTGGGGCCACACTGGGGTTCATCTACTCACCCATGGATCTTATAGTCCCAATCCAAACCCCAAGGTCATATTTGTTTCCTCCTCATCATCTCTCTCTCCCTCTCACACACACACACATGCACACACACATCTGCATGCACACACATGCACACACATCTGCATGCACACATGTACACACACATCTGCACACACACACATACACACACATCTGCATGCACACACATGCACACACACATGCAGAAGCATATTTACAATTGCTTGTCTAAGACTGAGCTGCTGAAGGATTGGGATCACCTAATAGTTATCTAGATTCTCAGGGCTCAATGTTTGTTGACAGAGTATGTCTTCCATCCTGTGGATGGGAAACTATCCTAATTTTACCTTCATTTAGGAAGGAAATTTGACAGCCTCACAAAGTAACTATTTCACTGTTTAATCATTGTCATCCTAGAGACATTTTCTAACCGTGTTGCTCGTCCTGTGGCCCATGAAAGCTTGCATCAGAATCCCCTGAGGTTGCCTATTACGTAAGTGGATTCCCAGGCCCCTCCTGGACTACTGAATCAGGCTCTCTGGAAATCCGTATTTTTGATCTTCACTGTTGAGACTTTGGAATGGTGTTCTTTTATATACTGTCACGTAAATCCCTCTACATTTGTTTGTTTTATACTTAGTGAAGTTGAAAAATAGTTTCTACCTATATGCTCTGTAAAATTTTTGGGATCTTCATATATTCATTGACAGTTTAGCCTCTTTTAAGCTTTTTTTCTTCCCTAGGCTAAGCAAGTACTGTTACTTTAATTCTTTCTAATACGGCTTATTTAATAGCCTGCAATCACTTTTGCTCTACTGCTCTGAATACACTAATATTTTAAAATTAAATCTGTTCCCCTTAGATGCAGAAAAAGGACCAATGAGAACTAGATTTAATTTAAGGTTACCATTTTTTTTATTTTTTTATTAGGTTCAAAGGCGCCCTGGTGGTGTGGTGGTTAAAGCAATTTATTGCTAACCGAAAGACTGGTGGTTTGAAACCAGCAGCCACTCCTTGGGAGAAAGATGTGGCAGTCTGCTTCCGTAGAGATTTACAGCCTTCGAAACCCTACAGGGTCACTATGAGTCAGAACTGATTCTACAGCAGTGGGTTTTTGGTTTCAGATCAGGTTCAAGACATGTAGACTCTATTAGATTGGGCAAAGCTAGCCATTGTAACAAACCCCAGAATTTTAGAAACTTCCCACAGAAGTTTCTTTCCAGCTCAGTAACAGTTCAATGCTGGTGATCCAAACCAGAAGGGTAGAAGGAAGGCGCTCTCCTGCTTACCCTTCAGACCCATGCTGGCAGAAGCCATGCTGTGTTACTTCCACGGTCACGCTGGACATCTAGTGGGGAGATAATGGGGGCTGGAAAAGACACAGTTGCTTCTTAAACATCTGGGCAAAGTGACACATATTACTTCCTTTACATCCCCTGGCCCTGCCTAGGAGCCAGAAATGTAGACTCTGGAGAGGACCTTCTTCCCCATGGCCACTCTATAACAGAGGGGGGTATGACTTGTTGGTGGACAGCTAGTTATTAATGCCACACTGAATTTGCAGGTTTCTAATTATAGTTATCCACCACCTGTTGTCAGTTTGCCCTGGTGGTTTTCGTGTTGCTATGATTCTGGAAGCTATGCCACAGATATTTCAAACGCCAGCAGGGTCATCCATGGTGGACAGGTTTTTAGCAGAGCTTCTGGACTAAGACTAGGAGAAAAAGCCTGGTGATGTACTCCTGAAAATTAGTCAATGAAAACCTTATGGATCACAACAGAATATTTCTGATACAGTGCTGGAGGATGACACAGGGCCAGGCAATGTTCCATTCTGTTATACATCAGGTCGCCATCATCAGTCGGAGCCAGCTCGATGGTAACTAACAACAACATTTATAGTAATAGTAATTCCTCCTATGAAACTAAGAAGTGTACCATGTACTATGGGCCATGAAATGCTACGATAGTGATGACAGTGTGGTGGCCAGTGCACTCACAGCAAGATGGAGTATATCCAGCATGCCACAGATCAATCAATTTGCTCATTTTTGGATGTTTGTCTCTGTCTACAAGGGAGCAAATGATGGTGTCACTTGAGACAATCAAAAGCTTATGGGGGTGATTAATCTTCAATCTGTTTAATTTATCAAGGTATCAGTGGTTTCATTTCTTTGAACAGTGAAGCATGACACACATTGTTTCACCTGCGTTTCCATCAGAATGGATACCTACCTCTGCCACAAGTCCCAAGTTTACCGGTGTTACAAGTAGACTGAACTTGAAGCTAAACTTTGTGTCAGATGTCAGGGCCAATTTCTGGTAGAGGCAGCCCCTCTGGATGCCATCCGGTCGAAGGGGTACTAGTTGGAGAACCTGCTTTGTGGTCTCAGATCATACTCTCTGTTTTTTTTTTTTTTTTTGAATCATTCTGTTTTATATGCTGCTGTAATGGAGAAAACTGGGTTTCAGGACAATTTTGGTTTTCTGCCATGCCAAGCTGAATTAGGCTGCTGGAGGATAGGCATACCCCAGAGAAGCCAAAGATAAACGCCAATTTCAACAGAGCTGTTTGTTCACCCTTTTTTCTTCACTTAGTGATTATAAATGGACCCCAAATTCAGGCCAAGGATCGTGTCAAAACAGGAAGTTAAGAAACAAAGTAATAAGAGCTATGGGATTAGTCTGTGATTTTGATACTGGTAAAGATTTATAAAGGCCAAATGTTATAAATAAAAAGTTTGTAAATTACTGTTATTTTATAGTGACGAAAGAACAAGACAATTTTGCGTGCTACATAAGTATGTAATAGTGCAGAGGTATAATTATTTTCTTACATGGGAAGTTTTTAAAATTGATGTTTTAAGAGCTATTTGTCAAGTATGTTTTAAAAATAGTGTAAACAAGATTATACTGTCTGCTTTTTGGAATATATTTTGCTTCATAGTTTGCCACAGTTGAAAATGGAATAGGCTTAAGAGGTCAAATGCTTGCTATTTTAATGTAACCTTCTTGTCTTAGTCATCTAGTGCTGCTATAACAGAAATACCACAAGTGGATGGCTTTAACAAAAAGAAGTTTATTCTCTAACAGTCCAGTAGGCTAGGAGTCCAAATGCAGGGTGCCGGCTCCGGGGGAAGGCTTTCTCTCTCTGTCAGCTCTGGAGGAAGGTCCTTGTCATCAGTCTTCCCTTGGTCTGGGAGCATCTCAGCACAGGAACCTCAGTGCTCTGCTCCCAGTGGTGCTTTCTTGGTGGTATGAGGTCCCCATGTCTCTCTGCTTGTTTCTCTCTTTTATATCTCAAAAGGGATTGGCATAAAACACTATCTAATCTTGTAGACCTCATCAGTATAACTTCCGCTAATCCATGTTATTATATCACAGTGATAGGATTTACAACACATAGGAAAATCATATCAGATGATAAAATGGCAGACAGTCATACAAGGGAATCATGACCTAGCCAAGGTGACAGATATTTTGGCGGGGACACAATTCAATCCATGACACTCCTCTTTGCTGAATCATCAGCTAGGTCACATTTTAGAAATCAACCTCACAGGAACCAAAGAGTAAAACATTTTTAGTGCCTTCACAGTTGTGCTGAAAGTATAAACTTAAAAACAAGATTTTGAAAGATTTGCTTACTGATACTTTTTACCTAATAATGTTTGCAATAACAGATTTTCAGTTGTATTGAATGTTATGGATTCTTGTTTTAAAACAAGACAAACCCCAAACCAAACCAAAAAAAGTAAAATCTTGCCCCCACCGCAGAAAAAAGAAAAAACAAAACAAAAATGTACGCCAATCAGTTCAATTTACTGTGGGGCAGTTAGGAAATTCATTGTTTGGTTTTTCCTTGAGTGGCTAAGGCAAGTATTCACCTTTTTGAATAATTGAAGTTTTTATCTTATATTATGTACCTTTGAATTACTGTTATTGTAATAGGTTTCATTATGTGTACTGTGACCTTTGGGTTTCTTACATTTTTCACCATGATGCTATTCATCTTCCCAGAAGGCTACTTGGAAAATATATCAGATCTCATCCTGACCTTTTGACTCAGGGCTGGTTTTGCTTAATGGGATAAGTTGATTGTATTTTGGTTAAAAAAAAATTAAACTCTTCCTTTGTTATTGGAAAAGTAACCCTTAGCAATGATTTATTACCCTATCCTGGTGACATAAATGCATTTCAGAATGATGAAAGCCTATTGACACAGTTGTAAAAGCAAGAATAATGAATGTGACAAAAGTTCATTCCCTAGAAATGTTTGGCATAATTGCTGACACGGTAATACAATTAACACATAGTCTTTTGGTGGTCCTTGTAATGTTTGAGGGTTTAAATTGTCACAAAGAGGTTAAAACCGTGGCAGTTATCAATAATATACATAAGCAAGGAAGAAACCATTTCCCCACATGATGCCATGGAACCATGATGTTGAGAGCTGCCATCAAGTTGGCTCCTGACGCGTGGCAACCCCACGCACAACAGAAGAAAATGCTGCCGGCTCCTGCACTATCGCCACGATTGGCTGAGGATTGGAAGGTTGTGATCCTTAGGGTTTTCACTGGCTGATTTTTGGAAGTAGATCATCAGGCCTTTCTTCCTAGTCTGTCTTAGTCTGGAAGCTTCATTGAAACTGATTCAGCATCACAGCAACACGCAAGACTCCACTGACAAAGGGTTGTTGGGTGCACTGCCCAGTGGCTGGTGGGTGCCGATGAGGTGCATTGGCCAGGAAACAAGCCCAGGACTCCCACATGAAAGGTGAGAATTCTGCACTGAATCACCACTGCTCCCAACCTATGCAAACTCACATACGTACTCCTTCCAGAGCATTTTGCCCCGAATTTGTTTATACTAAAAACTATTAAAATTTATGAAAAGAATCACATTCCATGTTCCAAAGCATCTCCCTTCATACCATACTTAGTAGCGTTTTCTTACTTCCTCCTTTTGTGAAACATTATTAATTAAAAAAAAAGTGCACACTTGATATTGAGGCCTAGGAATGATGGTGAATTAGGCATTTTTGCAAATCTTTAAACCATAGTCCCTGGGAAGGGGGTGGTAGTTCTGAGAGCATCCTCTTAGGGCTGCCGGGCTGCTCACTCAGAGCCGCAGAGTTTTCTACCTGCAGCTTTCCTCCCCTGGACCAGCCTCCCTTTCTGACACCTATATTTCTTGCCTCCCTCGATGCTTCTTTTTGGGCCTGACCACTCCGTCTGGCAGCCTCTTCTTCCCCTCCCCTTTCCTTAGCTTTCAGAGGTTCCCTCCACCCTAGGTTTTATCCTTCCCTCTCTGAGGAGCCCCGGGGTAAAGTAGAAAAAAAGCACAGGCTTTGGATTCAGGCAGAAGTGGTTTTGTATTCCAGTTGTATTACTTGCTCAGGAGGCCTGGTGGCACACTGGAGTCGTAATGGTGCAACAGGTAAGTGCTGGGCTGTTAACCAAAAGGTTGGTGGTTCCAGCCCACCCAGCAGCTCCACAGGAGAAAGACCTGATGATCTGCTCCCTTGAAGATTACAGCCTAGAAAACCCCATGGGGCAGTTCTACTCTACCACATGTGATCACTATGACTTGAAATCTACTTGGGTAGCACCTAACAACAACAATAATCACCTGCTAGATGTGTGACTGGGGTCATTTATTTAACCTCTCTGTGCTTTAGTTCTGCCTCTATGTCAAAGAGATAATGATACCTATCTCAACGGCCATGGAAGCATCAGTCAAGAAATCAAAAGACGCGCTGCATTGGGTAAATCTGCTGCAAAGGACCTCTTCAAAGTGTTGAAGAGGAAAGATGTCACCTTGAACACTAAGGTGCGCCTGACCCAAGCCATGGTATTTTCAATCACATTATATTTTTTTTATATGCATGTGAAAGCTGGACAGTGAATAAGGAAGACCGAAGAAGAATTGACACCTTTGAATTGTGGTGTTGGCAAAGAATATTGAATATTCCATGGACTGCCAAAAGAATGAACAAATCTGTCTTAGAAGAAGTACAACCAGCATGCTTCTTAGAAGCAAGGATGGTGAGACTGTGTCTTATGTACTTTGGATATGTTATTAGGAGGGGTCAGTCCCTGGAGAAGGACATCATGCTTGGCAGAGTACAGGGTCAGCGGAAAAGAGGAAGACCCTCAACGAGGTGAATTGACACAGTGGCTGCAGCAATGAGCTCAAGCATAACAATGATTGTAAGGATGGCGCAGGACCAGGCAGTGTTTCGTTCTGTTGTGCATAGGGTTGCTATGAGTTGGAACTGACTCGACGGCACCTAACAACAACAACAACAATCTCATAGAATTGGTGTGTCACCTGCAATAATCTATACACAGGGCCTGGGACATAATAGAAGCTCATTAAGTGTTAGTTCTGTTGTCTCCTTCAGGTAAAAAATTGCAGTAATTTTGTTGATGCATGTCTTTCATTGATTAACTCTTTAATATTTAGCAGTAGCCTCCAGTCATCTACAATACACAGTTTCAGCAATAGCTTACACCTCCACAGCTGTGCCGTATAGCTCCGTCAGACTCCATGTAATACCAAAAAGTTGGGGTGAAGATTCCCTTAAAGAGCTCTGGCCAGCAAACTAAATCACTCTTTTAGTTTCTGTTGATTTTTTCGTGCACAGAAGTTTATTTTAGAACAAATGTTAAGAAGGAAAGACTAGGCTACCTTTTTGGGTTGCCTGTCAGCCTGCCTGTGATTTTTTGGAGAAGTGTTGTGATATGCTTTGGCCAGGGCATTCAGAAATGATTGAATTCTTCTGGGCCTATGAGAACTGCAAGGGAGATACTTACAGTGGGGTGCTGACAAAACAAGACCTGGTAAAAGTGCATTATTAGCTGAGGCTGTGGATTCAAATGCCAGTACAGAGCTTTGGTGCACTAGGCTGGAACTGGTGGTAAGCTTCTTTCCCTAGTGAGGTTGGCTAAATGGCCTAGAAGCAAAACAGCCCATTAAGCATGGTCTCTTTCCCTTAAGTTCAAACCAGCGTCAGACTTTAACACTGCAATGTGAAGGGAGACACTGCTCTGGGGTGCACATCTAGTAACAGAGAAGGAGGACCCCGAGAAAGGGTTTTCCCTACTGCCAAGTACTGCACTGGGCTAACACACCTGCCTCAGGCCCTGGTCAGGGCCAGTAGCACAGAGCTAGCCAGCCTGGAAGAGAGAGATGGCCAAAAGATAGAAAGAGAGATGACTAGGTGGAGAGCAGAGAGATGAGACCACATCTGCATGTGACCTTCTAAAGCTACACCCCTAAAGGAGTGCTCACATGGTAGGGTGACTAAGAATTACAAAATCTTTCCATTATTAAAAAAGAAAGATGTGCAACCATGTCAGATGTCATGGCCTAATAGCATTTCTTAACCTTAAATCCCATCTGTGTATCCCGATTCACCTTGGGGAGTTCTCTAATGTGTGCCTGTTGGGGGTGGGCTTAGGGAAGAGGCAGGAGTTAACCCTACAAGCCAAAAATCTTGTGTTTTGGTTACTGAAACACCCTGTAAACGGTCTTCCTTTCCAATCCCTACCCACCCTCAGCCAGTCACCCACATGACTGAGGTTTTATTTCCTATTGCCTAAAAACCCTCCACCAGTCCCCATTGTTCCCAAGTTAAAGTCCAGACTCATAAAATGGCTGAAGGTCAAGGCTCTTTACACTCTGGCTCCAGATTACCTCTGTAGCCTCCCCTCTTGCCACTACACCCCTCTCCCATCACTTCCCCATGCCCTGTAATTTCATTGCTCTACTTCCTGTTATCTGGACGCACTGCCCACTTTGTCATTGTCATTGCCCGTCCCTCTGCCCAGAATGCCCTTCTATCCACCTTTAAGGTTCAACTCAAATATTTTTTCCTGTGGAAAGCCTTCCTTGATGCTCCCTCTGTAGAATTAGTTGTTCTTTCTTCTGGCACCTCATAATATTCTCTTTATACCCACTGCAATTTAGTCATTGATAGTAGTTCTGTCTGTTTTCCCCATCAGAGAGTGGCCTGAGATCCTTTGATAGGAAACTTGTCTTATTTATATTTTATGCTTTGTGTCCTTATTTATCCAATGTATCTTGGCGCAGTGGTTAGAGCTCAGCTGGTAACCAAAATGTCAGCAGTTCAAATCCACCAGCTGCTCCTTGGAAACCCTATGGGGCATTCTACTCTGTCCTGTAGGGTTGCTATCAGTCAGAATCAACTCGGTGGCAATGGGTTTGGTTTTTGGTTTATGACATATGAAATATTTAATATAAGTTTCTTAATTTCAATTGTTATTATAGCTATTTTCGAATTCTTACACTCTCTCCAGTACACCTCTAGAGATTTTTTTTTTTTTAAGGAATTAAATGACAAGGAAAGAAAATCTGTACTATTATAAAATTGGCTTCAATTCCAAGGAAAAAATTCACTGACTTCTACAACATTGACATTTTCCCCTGATAAAATGGCAATGCCTCAGATGCAGTGAAAATCTATTAGTAGTGGCTTTGTATTTTTTTTTTTTTAGATTAAAATTTTGCAATTTAGTAGGGAAAATATTCTATTGTATTTAAAATTTTGTATTATGCGTTTAAATGTATTTAAAATTCAAATTTTAACGTGTATCTAAAATTTTGCAATTTAAGAGGAAAAATATTCACACATGCATAAACTAAAATATCTAACATTATCTCACATCTTCTATTTTGCTGATGGAATAATTTTGCGATTCACGGTTGTCCTAATATTTGAGTGCAGCCCAAGAGTTCCTGAATTGACGGTTGTTTCCCTTCTCTGAAAGGTTTTTCAGAAGTTCATAGTATGACTTCTGTTTCTAAAAATGCCGGGCCCAAAAAGGCACAAATCCTCCCTTTAGAAAAACTTGGGTGTCACTGAATTGATTGTTTAAAAATGAAACTTAATGTGCTCAACTGTGATTGTTTTAGTCCCCATCCATGCTGTCCTTTCCTGGCTGATTCTCAGCTGGAGTGTTTGCAAACACTGAGGCTGAGGAGAAGTGAATTAGCGATTGTCAAGCTCTGGAGCTGTCGATGGCTTACCCTTTGTCACAACTGAGGTTGAACTTTCTCCTCAGGTCTTGGCTGCTCCTTTCATCTCTTCAGGGCCCTGGGTGAAAACATGGGCCCTTTCAAATATAGTCAACAGAATTCCTATGCTACTAAATTAACACTTAAAATAATTATAATAACAATAAAAATCCACAGCAAAGAAGTACTTCAGCCACACTGAATATATACATAAAAACAAAAACTATTCCCCTAAACTGAAAAGAGGAATCAGGCTGAAGTCCATCAAGGTGATGACCACCACAGTCCTAGTCACCCTTCTGCTGTCTTTTTTGATGGAGCCAGAGAGATGTTATTTTGGCAAGTCTACTTATGATTTTTTTACTTATGATTTGTCATTCCTTACAGGGTTTCTCTGTAATTGTGTTTCCCATCGGGGAGTCAGTCAGAGTTAATGTATTGACAGTCTGCTGTGATTGACGAGGGAGTCTTGTTAACATTTCCCCTACTCTTCAACCCACAGAAGGATGCTAAGAAGACCTTCCATTTAAAGAATTAAAAGGAAGAACAACTTCTTCTGATACGAAGACCTTCTTCAAAGGTAAGACTTTGTCTTTTAAATCTTTTAAAATTATTTACTACCCAAAGAAGAGAAATATACCATCAAATGATATAATTGTGCAATATTATTCCCATACTTGATTTTTTTTTCCCACCCAGAGCTTATGATAAAAGACAGGATACAGGAATATAGGTGCAAAATCATGAATCACTCTGTATGTCAAAAAGCCAAAAAAAAAAAAAAAAAAAAACCCATTGCCATTGAGCTGATTCCAACTCATGGTGACCCTATAGGACAGAGTGGAACTGCCCCATATGGTTTCCAAGGAGTGCCTGGTGGATTTGAACTGCCGATCTTTTGGTTAGCAGCTGTAGCTCTTAGCTACTATGCCAGCAGGGTGTCCACTTGTCAAAAATGATGTATCAAAAACATAGGGAAGAAAACCAGCCCTTCATGACCTTTCATAGTAACAGGATTTTTGTTTTACAAAATCATGAATCATAAATTGCAGAACATAGACAGGACTCCTAGTAAACAATGTGCTGGTAAAGGAACTAAAGATTACAAATCGTGGGGAATCACTGCCAAAGAGTGTTCTTTTTGATCCAGCCAAAAATATCAAAAATCTCCTGGGAACATACTATCCATACAGGATTTTTCTTGTCTCACGGTGAAGCCTAAATAATACAAAAATCTGTTCTGAAAGTTTAAATATTACTTTGATATGTGCTTTCTGCTTTGTAAACCCCTTTCCCACCCCTTACTTCCCACCCCAGTCCCTTGATCTCATTGAGACTCATCAGCTCTAGAACAGACCCTGCCAGGCCTGTGGTGCCTTCTGAAAGGCCATCTATTATAATATGAAACTCAGTGAAAAAGATCTTACTTGGAGATCTGGAACACAGTTCAGAGAGCTGTATGTCAACCAATAATGGCCTTCGTAAGGAATTTATGAGAGCGTGATTGTTCAGAGTTAGCTCTCTACCTCATAGGTTTCATCGAACATATAAAAGAAACTCTCATGGACTGTAATTAAGAAGATTGTTGGCAAGATTTTATGGTAGTAAAATGCTCCAAGCATGTTGTCCCTTGTCCCTGAGAATTCTTAAGTTGATCCTTTCAGATGTTGTTTTGTATTTAAGAGGAGACGATTCATGCCTCGGTTGAGTTTGCTTCTATGGTGTTATATTGAAATTGATTTCATATGAGTAACTAGTTTCTCTGGCGTTTCAAAATTCCATCAGAAATCCCCAAATTAGTAGCTTGGAAACTAAGAAATATTGCTTTTTAAATCAAAGAGGACACGTTTTGTTCTTGAAAAGCGTCCTTGAAAAAGAGTCCTTGGGAAATGAAAACTAACAAAGAGTAGCAAAATTGATAAGTTAGGTAATTATGGCCAGTACCAAAAGAGCCTTAATTTTGTATAAATGGTTCTTTTAATAGAACTTTCCTTTAGTTTATGTAAAATGACTAATTTTATAAAGTTGTGATCTACCTCTATCTCCCATTCCCTCAACAAGTGTCCGTAATTCATAAGATAAAGAATGTCTGCGAGGTAAATCAACGTTAACGGTAAGCTCCATCCATCTAACAGGGACATGAAAAACTGGATATACCAAATTGCAGTTGTTGGAGATCAGGAATTAGTAGTAATGATGTTAGGTAAAGTGGCTTACCAATAAAATACTAGTATCTGATGTAATGGAAACCCTGGTGGCACAGTGGTTAAGTGTTTCCGCTGCTAACCAAGAGGTTGGCAGTTCAAACCCACCAGGCACCACTTGGAAACTCTATGGGGCAGTTCTACTTTGTCCTATAGGGTCGCTATGAGTCAGAATCGACTTGACGGCAGTGGGTCAGTGGGTGGGTAGTAAGTTATGGCAAGTTCTTCTATAGATAATAAATTTTGTGACATCTAGGAGAAGTAGAAAGCCAGCAAGGCAGGAGTTTATCTATAAATGGTAGTTTCTTGTGAAACGGGAAAATGCACGAAGACAAGGCAAGCCAAAGAGCTACCATGAGGAAGCTCATGGCATCCTTTTAAGATGGCAGCAGGTGATTTCTAACTTACCAGGCAGTCTTGGGTGGTTTCTGAGGGAGTTTTCCTGGCTAGATGCATTATTTTCTTTTTCTTTCATTGTATGAGAGTTATTTGATTGAAAACTTCTGACTTCTAAAGCAACAAGTGAGAAAAGGTTCACTTCCACCACTCTCTATACACACTTCTTGCTGATCTTTTTTGGTTAGCCTTTGGTTGAGTGATTAAAGTGAACTTTTAGTTGTCAGGCACTATGAGAGCCACAAAAATATTTCATTTTATCTTTGTGAATGGTTTAATCTGGCCAAAACTAAATACTGTGTGTCTTCCCCATTTCTTTCCTTTGCCTCACAATGACTTGCTGAAACTTCCCGAAATTCTAAAGCACTCTTGTACTCAGAATGTCCTCAGGCTATTCTATTCAAGAATTCATTCGGCCTCTGACATTAAAATAAGAAAGTTTTTTTTTTTGTAGCTACTTAGAATTTTCTGTAGTCTTTCCCACGTTCACTACTGTGCTGTGGTATCCAAAAGATGTGAGCAGGCAGCCAAAATGGCAGGCTGTGGTTCGAGAACCCCCACCACTAGCCCTCATCCTCCTCTCTGGGCAGTGCTGCTGCTTCTTCTGTACCTGTGCCCAGTGTCATTCAGAAAAACTGTGCTCCCATTTGTCATTAACACTAATGTGGAAATTCTCTCCAAGGAATATCTGCCTTCTACCTAGGTCGAAAATCTTCAGCTAAAATGTAGGATTCCTAATAGTGGGATTTCAACAAATAGCCAGGGTGAGGATGAACACCCCTGAAATCACTGGGTAAAACTGATTTTCTGCTCTGGCTACATTTCATGTGGGTTTGGCTCTGGTTATCATCATAATGAGCCTGAAGAATAATGTCCATACTGCACCTTAAAGCTTTAACTGATGTTTGGCATGCTACGAAAAAAGAAAAATCTTACAGGTTATAGGAGTTATTTACTAATTGTTTTTTGGTTGATGATTTGAAAGCTGTCATTTCCCTTGGACTCACAGTACTAAGTTTTAAAAATTGTGCATACATCTTAGGAGATTGGTAGTTACATTCTGAGTTTCCAACTGATAACAGTAAAAAGACTTTGTCTTATAATTACTGAGTTGATCTGTAAATATGAATCAGTATTTTATTACAAAGCCCAGATAGGAATGCAGTTTTTAATAGTACTTAACAGTAAAGGGGTGGATCAAAATTTTGTCCTACAGTATTGTTTTAAAGCTGAGAAGGTTTATGTTTTGTTACTGGACACCAGTCAAATCTAAGAGACACATACTATCCATGATAGGAGTACTCACCTCACAAAATTTGAGATGCAAAGCTCATGAACAAAACAGTTACCCCTGGAAGCCTAGAATTTACAAAAACCAAGGCTGGGATCTAAATTTAAGCAAAAGGTATGCACCTCTTTATTGTTTTTTACCAGTTAAGATTGATTAGTCATTAAATCAGATAGAAAGCCAGAATGGTGTTTTCTTATGCTTATAAATACCTTTCCTCTTCACCCTGCCATCTCTTTGGACAAGCTCCAGACTTCAACCCTGTGACAGCATCTCTTGAAATGTTAGCACAGTTGGACAGTCCCTCGATTGTGATTGGGGAAAACTTCACAGACTGATTACCAGTTACTATTGTGGTGACCCCATGTGCATCAGAGTAGAGTTGTGCTCCATGGGGTTTTCAAAGGCTGATTTTTCAGGAGTAGATCGTCAGGCCTCTCTTCTGAGGCACCTCTGGGTTGACTGCAGCCTCCAACTTTTTGGGTAGCAGAGAGGGTTAACCATTTGCACTACCCAGGGATTCCACGGAATGACTTCTCACCACCAAAGTGCAGCATTCCCAGAAGCCAAATGACAGTGTGATAAGGAACGTTCTGTTCTTCCATCATCCTACCCTGCCCAGCTTTGCATTCTTATTTGGAGTCAGAGTAGTGCCCTGTGTCATGGGGTCAGATGGAAGTATATTATAGCTCATGTACAGTGTTTCTGTAGGGAGGTTCAATTATATTTCCTGATAATTATCTCCGAGTTATTACGGCATCTGTCAGTGTGAGTGATGCCTTTATTGATTAAATCCTTTCTGTCCCTTCCATCCTCTTCTTGTCATTCTCATAGGACACAACTACTTTTCTCTGGACATTCCATCCCGCTGTCCTCCCTCCACCCCCACCAGTTGGGGCCACTCAATTTGGTAGCAGTTTCTGAAGGCTCAGAAAGAGCAGTTGAAAAGTGTCTGAAGAAAGGCATCAGTGTTCTCTTTTTGGAGGGGGTGGGTGATTGTGCAAAGGTGAGAGAGTGATGGCGGAGATGTAGTTAGATTCTTAGTGGCAGCAACAATTAGTGCTAGTGGTCAGTGGAAGGGATCCTGGCACTCACATGGGCTCCTCCCCTCTGCTCCCACTGTACTCTGGTGGGAAGAAATATCTGCATTGAAAATGAAAGGGGAAAATCGCCTGAGTTATTCCATTACAGGAAATGAGTAGTGACTTAGCACTTCCACACGAAAGGGCTGATGCAGTGACCTTTGGAAATAGCTCTTGGCAAATATTTACTGGATCAGGTTTGTTTTCCCAGCTACACTTTTGGCTTATAGGTATTAAATGTGTTCTAGGGCCGCCAGAATCAGAGCTGGTGTTGAGGATAAGGTTAGATCAGTGAGTCGTTGCCTTTGACTTGCAGGCTCATTGAGATGACTGAGACTGTGCCACCAAACAGAAAGAGGAACCACTACCCAGTGACACTTATCAGCAGGTACAGCCTTACAGAAATAACTGTCCCTGAAGGGAAGCTTACTTAAAATGATAATTATAAATGGCATCCCTTATTCACTCAGAATTATGATCTTTATGTTCACCGTTCTCATCCCCACAATCAATATTTACTGAATTTTAGTTGTGCCCCGTAAGCCACTGAAAGAGATACTCTGAGAGTTGGCAGTCTGAAGTAAGACCAAAAACCAATTGTTGTAGAGTCAATTCTAACTCGTGGCAAAAGTTGTAGAATCAGTTGACAACTCATGGTAACCCCACGTGTGTCAGAGTAGAACTGTGCTCCACAGGATTTTCAATGGCTGATTTTTCAAAGTAGATTGCCAAGCCTTTCCTCTGAGGCCCTCTGGGTGGACTTGAACCTCCAACCTCCAAAGCAGCTGAACATCTTAACCATTTGCACCACCTAGGACATACAACAGAATACTGGAAATCCTTAAGTGCTGAAGCCCCCTTATACGCTGTATACAGAGAGGCATAAATGTTTGGGTAGGTTATGTGGGTACTTTATCATAGCCTGTCTTTCTAGCATCTGGCCATTTCATCCCTGGCTGCTTTTTGAGGGAGTCCAATCCTGACAGGAGGGTTATCGAGGGAACTACCCAGGAGGAAAATGAAGCCTGGGTGGAACAGGAGGCCAGGACAGGCCCCTTGCTGGTAAATGCAGTATGTTGCTGTCACATCTGACTGCATACACAAATAGACGCTTGAACTTGTCTTTTTTTTTTTTTTTTTTGCTTTGTATTGTTTTTATTTTGCCTTTCATGACAGCATTAATTTTGGAAAGCAAAGAAATCTCTTGGAAGGACTCAAGTTTTCATATCTGCAGAAGGCATTCCTACAGCTTTTGTCCAACTTAGCTGGTCTGTAAAGACTCTTTGTTTCCGATTGACTGTCATAGAAAGCAAGTCCATAAACTACCCCGAATACAGGAGAGAATGATTTCCATTGAAAGAGTTGAGTAGAATATGGTGCATGGGGCCTGTTCTGAAAAGGGTTTTGTTTCCTGTAGCATGGTGGAAATTCACATTCAGATTGCTGCTTCATGTTCTTTAGTGCACTGCAGTTAAACAATGGGGCGTGCCAGCCTCCGCCGCAGTGTTGATTAATGCTGTTGATTAATGCGTTCCTTGAATGTGTTGATGAATGTCTTCCTGGGATGCCTCCTGAAGCCGTGGCTGCACCTGAGGTGTGTGGATGTGCCTTCTCCCCGGCTGCTGCTTCGCTCACGTGGGCCCATTCACACCTGGGTTTCTGGGCGTATAGTTCACGCCAGTGCCATTTATAAATAACCAGAGATATAGACATGTTTTACAAATATTCTTCCTCAAAAGTGGCCTACGCCATAATCCAACAGGGACTTAAGAAACTGTTAAGTCCACAGGAGAAATGCTCTTCCAGCTAAACGTAAACGCTTGGTGGCAGCCGTCTCTGCTGTGAATGGTCCTGCCCTGAGTTTTGTTTTTGTTCTTTTAAGTCAAAAGAAAAAGCTAAAATACTTAGGGCGTGCAGTTTTCACTTGAATAATACAGGAAGCGATATGCAAATGGACTGTCCATTAGACGCTTGGTGAACTTGGCATCTTAGTTGGAAACCCATTCTTCCCAGAGGCAGGGTTCCCGTCAGGCCAGCCTGGGTAATTCTGCTTTCAGTCAGCTTCCCTCAGGGTTGTGACTCTTCTCGCTGTATTATGAATTCCTTTTAAACCACATATTTTTTTCCTAGCTTGTTTCCAAAAAGATTTATCTTGACGTTCCCACCTGGCTCTTGGTTTGAAAAAGATGAGTGTTTCAGAGTTTTTATTTCTTTAGCATCTTTTACTTGTTATTTGAGACATAAGAATTTCACTGCTACTTTAAAGATTTTCTGACCCTAGAATTCTTAGCAAGATGGAAAAATGGTGAGAAAGTGCTGTACTAAAATGGTGAGGGAGGGTCTGTGCATAAAAGAAATGGCCCAGTGGTGCTGGGGTGACGGTGTTGACCACTGTGGCTTGACGTTCTAAATACAGTAGTTTAACAGGAGAAACCCTCAGTGGTGCTCAAAGCAAACAGGTTCATGCTAAATAAAAGGAACTTCATATAGACATATATTTATATAGGGCCGCTATGAGTTGCAATTGACTCGATGGCAACGAGTTTGGTTTTTTATAGGTTTTTAAAATATATTAGAGAATTACTGTATGAAACTATTATATAAATTAGTGGTGAAGTCGCCAATATTTATCCCATTTAATTATTGTAAGGAGATTAATAGTAAAGGATAGCATTCTGACATTTTTAGGAATAAAACTTCAGTTGAAGACTCCTTATTCCATCTAGATTTATCAGTGCAAGACCATTCAAAGGTTCACTTTGGGGCTTCATAGATTACATGACTTCTGTTATTTGATTAATAATACCTAACCCCAAATTTAGAAACCCTGGTGGCACAGTAATTAAGTGCTATGACTGCTAACCAAAGGGTTTGCAGTTCAGATCTGCCAGGTGCTCCTTGGAAACTCTATGGGGCAGTTCTACTCTGTCCTATAGGGTTGCTATGAGTCAGAATCGACTCTGATTCTGACTCCACGGCACTGGATTTGGTTTGTTTTTTTTAACCCCAAATTTACTATTATCTTAAAATGCATAGTTATATCTGCTTCTCAAGGAGTAGTTGTAGAAAATAAAAATGGAGGGTAATGAATTACTTCCTTGGCATTTACATGTCTATGGATGCATAAGCTTCACTTTTGGAACTTTGAAATATACAGAATATATGTTTAAATCATTATAATATGTACTTGATGTGGGAGATATATTTGGGAAAACTAGTCTTATTTGATTTTCAGAGAATGTTTTAATTATATGATATGTTTAAAAAGAGAAATGTACCAAAATAACTAGCTAAAGGGAGTTCACATTTGTGATTAGACATGCATTTCTTGCTTTGCCTGAATTCTGCAAGAATTGAAGGGTAAACAAAGAAAAGCAGTGAACGTGATTAATCCTTTTTTCTTCAGAGCTTTTGATACTGTACTGAATAAAGGCCTTGCTGAGAGAAGCTGTTAGCATAGTGAAGGAATAGCCATAGGAACATGTTATGAAAGGAGAGAATGGAAGACAAGAGAACAATCCAACATGGAGAAGGAGAGCCGGGAAATGGTTTCTGGAAGTTTCTATTTATTTTTTGTCAGTAAGCACAGTGAAGATGTAGTTAATGTAGTTTCCTAAATGGCTTTATTCCCTGGAGCAAAAAAAAAAAAACAAAAACTGAGAAGGAATTTGACAAATATAACTAGGCAAATTACCATATTTAAATGATTCAAATGACCTGGAAAATATATTGAGTTCCAAGTATCCTGTAAAACATTGCTTCATTATGTAATATTTCTCCCTTATAGAGAATCCAGCTGCAGATATTGTCATGGATTAAATTGTGTCCCCCCAAAAATATGTGTCAACTTGGTTAGGCCATGATTCCCAGTATTGTATGGTTGTCCTCCATTTTGTGATTGTAATTTTATGTGGAGAGGATTAGGGTGAGGTTGTAATACCACCCTTACTCAGGTCACCTCCCCGATCCAAGGTAAAGGGAGTTTCCTTGGGGTGTGGTCTGCATTACCTTTTATCTCTCAAGAGATAAAAGGAAAGGGAAGCAAGCAGGGAGTTGGGGACCTCATACCACCAAGAAAGCAGTACCAGGAGCAGAGTGTGTCCTTTGGACCTGGGATCCCTGTGCCTGAGAAGCTCCTTGACCAGGGGAAGATTGAGGACAAGGAACTTTCTCCCAAGCCTACAGAGAAAGAAAGCCTTCCCCTGGAGCCAACACCCTGAATTTGGACTTGTAACCTACTAGACTGTGAGAAAATAAATTTCTCTTTGTTAAAGCTGTCCACTTGTGGTATTTCTGTTATGGCAGCACTAGATGACTAAGACAGATATGCTTTAATACATAACCATCTTCAAGTTGATTTGATGTGCAAAATAATAAATTATGTGACTGGTATATGTTTCGAAGGCACTCAAAATGTTTTCTTGTCATGGAGGAGTAGGAAAAATAAATAAGTATTAAAGTGCCCTTGCACCATCCTGATTATCTAGTTCATGCTTTGTAAATATTTGTTGAATTGAAATGAGAACTTGTTAGGTACCAAACCCAGAAATCACCACCTAGGAAAATGTTTTCCCTCATTTTCTCTCTGGATCTCCTGGTGTGCTGCTGATGGTTGTCAGTTATCCAGAGCATCTTTATGGTAAAGTGACATTTACCTTAAAAAAACAAACAAACAAACAAACTTTTGAACACTAGGATTTTTCTTCTGTAGAGCAATCTCCAAGTTCACAAAGGAAGTATATTTCAAATACCTACATTATAATGGACTTGTTGGTTTTGTCCAAATTATTTTTTACCGAAATTTAGCTGCTTTGATCCCGTAAGTGATCCAATATTTAGGGTATGGAAAGACCTTTGTTACAAAGAGTTAATAATTGAAAGACTTTTTTTATAAAGTGGATTTCTCTTAGCCAGGTGTCAAAAGCTGCACTTCACAAGTAGTATATGCTCAATGACAACTTAATTAGCAGTGTAATCTTTGCCCCTCAGCGTTTTATTGAAAATAAACCTAAGTTCTGTTGTTTTATTTGAAGGGTTACTTGGGTTTCATTAATACAAATAAAATACTAATTTATGGAACCTACATTTGGTGCCCATATGGTGGCCATCATCATTAATAAGCATTTATTGATTACTTATTATATGTAGGGGACTGTCAGAGGATCTAGCAAGGCAGAAAAGGCTATAAGGTATGGTTTTGCCCTTTAGGGACTGTAAAAACAGCTTGGGGGCAGTGTCTGACCTCTTCCAACCCTACAAGGGGGAAGGAGAACCAAGATCAACAGTGCAAGGCTGACTTCCAGGAGGTGGAGGCCAGACAAGCCTCCTCTCTCTGCCATCTTTACTAATTCTGACACCAGCCATCCCTCACACAGCACTCTCTACTGAGTTCAATAATTCATTGTAGTGGCAACACAGAACTCACAGATTATTCTCACAATTATGGGGTTTATTGGGGAAGTAACAGTTACAATTCAGGCTCAGAACTCACAGATTATACTCACAATTATGGGGCTTATTGGGGAAGTAACAGTTACAATTCAGGCTCTTCTTTCATCGGGACAGCCTCTTCCCAACCATGCTCACAGGCACATCTCTCACTGGCCGTAGGCCTGTGCCCAAAGGCATTCAGCTTTCTCTCTCCATGGGCTGGGAAACACACTCTCGCCATCTCCTACTGCCGGGTGGGTCTTTCCTGCCACCACTTCCCCCTGTCTTTAGGGTTATAGCTTGCTCTCTTTCTTTCCCTCTCTCGGTCTCCTGCTTCCAGGAGCTTCTCAGCACAGGGATCACGGGTCCAAAGGATGCGCTCCCTCCGCTCCTGGCTGTACTTCCTTGGTGGTAGTAGAATCCTTCTCTCTGCTCTGGAATTGACTTTTTTTTTTTTTTTTTTTAAGGCAAAACTGACCAATCCTCTTGGTAGACACAATTACCCTATCACATAGTTCAGCCCATTAACCTGGGTGGGAGTTCCAAGACCACAGCTAGAAAGGCAACACAAAAGTAACCAATCACACCGCAGGGATTCACACTCTTTAGTTATATACATGTAAATTGACTTTTCACATACACGTGTACATGTATGTACTAGATACGTATGCATAAAAAGAAAGCATGGAATAGTATTACTAACTGTTAAATGTGTGAGCATACAAAGGAAGGGTGACCCCTAGACACTGAAGACTGGCAAAGTTTTATGACTAGTTAGGACTTGAACTTTTGGAAGGAAGAATGACTCTAAAACTAATTCAGAAAATTTAAAGAGTAGGAATTACATTGGAGAAAATAGCAAAGTCTTAAGGGGGAGGAGATAGGTGTGGTATTTACATGACAAAAATATACACCAATTTAAAGCAGAAAGTAGACTGAAGAAGTGGTTGAGAATACCTTTGGAGAGGTGTTTATTCCTTCCTTCCTTCTTTCTTGACTAAATAAGCATTCATTCATCCATGAATGAGCTACTATGTTTCAGATATCCTCAAAGAGTAGCAAATGACCTATACATGAAATGCATATAGCACAATAATTGCAATATGGTCCAATTAGTCTAAAAATATATAGATAATGTTTATGTCTATATCCGTGAGTGTGTATTATACAAAAGCATAATGGTGGTGTAAAGACACATGGGACAGCTCTGCATGGTGGCATCAGGAAAATCCTTGAGAAAGAACCTCAAAGATGTCTTCCAGGCAGACATAGCAGAAAAGGACAGTTCAGGCCATAGGAGAGCAGAGGTATGGTAGATACCACCTGAAGTTGTGTGGTAGACACACTCTGTGTGCATTCATCGGACAGGAGGTGGGGAAATTGGAGGTGCTGTGAAGACAAGTCGGAAAGGTTGTCCAGGGTCAGCAGTCTGGGCATTACCTTGTGGTTGGGGGATTTCACTTAAGAATTTTGAGTAGGGGAGTCACATGACCGGATCTGAGTTGAGAACAAACACCCTGGCAGTTATATGTAGAATGGATTGAAGGACAAGTGATATTGGAGGCTGAATAAGAGTAGAGGCTAAAGATAAGAAGAAAGAGAGCTTGAACCAATATCCTAGCAGAGAGAAGGGGACAGTTCACAATATATTTGAGTGGACCTATATGTTGATTTGAGCCCTGGTGGCTCAGTGGTTAAGAGCTTGGCTACCAACCAAAAGTTCGGCAGTTCAAATCCACCAGCTGCTCCTGGAAACCCTATGGGGCAGTTCTACTCTGTCTTACAGGGTCACTATTAGTTTGAGTCAGCTCGACAGCAATGGGTTTTATGTGTTGATTAAGGAGCCCTGGTGGTGTAGTGGTTAAGCACTTGGCTGCCGAAACACACCAGCTACTCCACAAGAGAGAGATGTGGCAGTCTGATTCCGTAAAGCTTTACAGCCTTGGAAACCCTATGGGGCAGCTCTAAACTCTGTCCTATAGGGTCATTCTGAGCCGAATCAACTCAACAGCAAAGGACAACTATGTGCTGATTAGGAGTGAAGAATGAGTGAAGGCCTGACCTCTGGCCTTAGAGGCTGGGTAGGTGGGGATGCTACTGACTAGAAGAGAAAATGCAGAGAAAGGCTGCTTTGAGTTTGGTCATGACTTTTTTGAGTTTGAAATATACCTGATTACAAATATACTGAATTTGAATATGTTCAGTTATGAACCCTTTAAGCTCTGATGCGAGGAATAGTGTGTGCCCAACGTTGTTTTGGGGTTAATTTGATATCAGTATTTTAGGATTAAATTTGATAAAAGAATATTGGAGTTGAGAAAAGCAGTTAGGAAACTATACCTCTGTTAGACACATGAGTTCTGAGATCCCCAAACTACGGGAGAGGCTGTGAGAATATTTATAAGTAGAGATGCCAGGAAGAGTCAAGCAAGCTGCCGCTGGATGACAAGCAGCGCCTTACCTTCCGTCATTTTATTTACATTTACCCGGAACTTTAGTCCCATTAGTCTAAGAATAATACAATCTTAGCTGAGACACTTCTGCCTCCGGAACACAGAGAGCTGGGCTGGCAGAACTGGGTTAGCAAAAGTAATAACTGGACATCCCAGTTTTTCCTCAGAATTAATACACTTTTTTAAAGAAGGAGGGTGGTTTTGCTGGGATCCCTTCTGAGAAGAATTAATGGCATCAGTCATTGCCAAGAGGGTAACTATAGAAACCAAAGGTCAAAAACTCCTATTAACAGAGGGAACTAGAAAGTACACAATTCAGATGGAAATGACTTTCTCAACGAGCGATCTCAATAAAGAAAATTTTTGCCCAAGGCAGAAATGAAGGAAAACAATGTATAATATTCCCAAAGATCACTTGAAATATTTTTAAAGAAATACACAGGATAATATCTCATTATCACTAAGCAGACAAATTTGAGTCAAATGTAAGGGGAAAGAGCTGCATTGTTTTTCTTGTTGTAGTTGTTTTGGTGGTTGTTTTTTTGTCCTTATCATTACTGTTTGGAAAGGTTGATCAGCTAGACGCATGCCAAATAATTGAGGTAGTATTTCCATGAGACATTTCCATCTTAATAATTATTTCATATTTCCAGATGAAAGACTGTTTAACCCTGGAGGGCATGTGCTGAGATGAATCCCAGACTCAGAAATATTGTCCTAAAGTGATGCATTGGCTGCAGAGGGAATTCATGTGTACTTATAGACAAATTCTGCCATAATTAATGCCCCAAATCATAATTTTAAATGTCCAAATCATAATTTATATTCATAAATATTTCATTTTGTGCTCCTAGGTATTTCTTAATCAAAACTCATACTGTTGTCCATTCGTCTGCTATTCAATCAATTGGAAAAAGAACCTTATTCTTCAAAAATAGAAAAGTGATCTAATTTCCCTTCTACTTCTTGTGTGCAAAGGATGAGGAGAAAATGCCCAAATCTGACTTGGCACTGCTTTTATTAATTCCAGAAACATGGGGTGGGCTAATCAGCAGTGGTGTGGTTCATGCCAAGGGCGAGGCACCCTGCCTGCTTCCTTCTGCAGCTCAGACCAGTCAGGTCTTGTCGATGTTAATGACCTCCCAGGTGTCCTGGTACCATTCTTCATTAATTCCCGTTGTCCTAGAAGTCATATTGGTGATTTTTAATACTCATTTTAATTTCCATAAATATTGCCTTGGCAGGGAGGGGGAACCTTCCAGGTTGTTTCCCACATTTTTCCCTGCATTGTTCTCAGTCTGGCTGGTGTAGAACACACTTGGGCATCCATCATGAAACTAAATTTATCATCTGTCATTAACTTGCTTTCTGATAAAAGGAATGGGAAATGTTTGTTAGATTAGAGTCTAACAAATATCACTGTTTTTAAATTATTCAAATTATACAAAGTTCCTTGCAGATGATGTTAGGAGGTTCATTACAACCTATTTTCTTATCAAAACTATCCTTTCTTTTGTCAGCATTAGATAGTCGTGCCTTGTATACTTCTTTATTGTAATTGAATACTTTGCCTCTATTTGTAGAATACGAAGAATCTTGAGCAGTTTTCTTTTTTACTATTTTAAAGAATTATTTTTAGTAAGCGTTTATGGCTCATTGAAATCTAATTCTATAGAAAATATCAATAAATACAAGTAAATTTTGTTTATTGAATGAAATATAAAAGAAAAAAATTTCTTTAAAAAATTTTCTGTTACTGAGTTGATAGTATTCTATTTGGATCAAAATATTTTAATTCAAGTCCTTCTTCATGATTGAGACTGTATTGACTCATAAGGTATTTTATAACATTAGGAAATAGAGAAATCCCAAGTTGAAAAGACAAATCTGATACAATTTTTTCTGATCCCTTTATTAACTTATATTTCCATGTGGTTTATGTGCCTCTACAAGGGTAGACTTTTTCTGTTCTTCCTCAGAACTGCTCATTTGACCTATTTCTGTTTCATTGTTAAAGGATCTCAACTTAACCAGGGATAAATTTGTCTTATGCTTCTCTGGGTTGGATTATATGCATGACACGATAACCTTTTTAGAAAATACGTTCATTGCAAAACTAGCATCTAGGATCTTCCAAAGTTGTATCCCATGAAGACAAATTAGTTTAATTTCAAAAATGTATTTTAATGTTTTCCCAATGGTGATGGCTCTTCTTCAATATTTGATCAGATAAAATTAACACAGCATTGCAATAGCGATTGAGAATAATCAAAATATGCCCCAAGCAGTATATTTCCTTTTTATCCTCTATTAGTTGGTTTTGTTATTGTGGGGTTTTTGTTTGTTTGTTTGTTAATACATACCTATAAAAATTATCAATGCAAGTTTTGGGATTAAATTTATATGTCTCCCCCCAAAAACCCAAATCCATTGCTGTCGACTCAATTCCAACTCATAGTGACCCGATGGGACAGAGTAGAACTGCCCCAACAGTTTCCAAGGAGCAGTTGGTAAAGTCGAACTGCCATCCTTTTGTTTAGCAGCCATAACACTTAACCACTGTACCACCAGGGCTCCAAATTTGTATGTAGGCGGCAATATCTCCATAGAGGAATTGGATATTCCCAATGATACCTACTATGAAAACAATTATATTCTACTAAAATAATAACCAAAACCAAACCTGACAGTTTAACATTTATTGAGGCTTAGTATATCTAAAAAAAAAAAAAAAAAAATTTTTTTTAGTATATACTGGACATATTCTAAGCACTTTACATGTATTCTCTCATGTCATCCTTACAGTAACCCTGTTATTATCCTCATTTTATAGATGAAGAAAGCGAGGTACAAAGTTTAAGAAAATGTCCATGGACACAGCTAGTAAATTGTAGGGCAGGAATTCAAACCAAGGCCACCTTCTCTACCACACCACTGCCCGGGCAAGAGTTGGGTCCACCAGAATGCTTTATTAGTTCATAAGGGAAGCACTTGGCCTTGGGAGTTCTGGTCAATGTCTGTGTATACATGACCAATAAGGTCTTATATGGAAGTCAAAAGCTATTACCCTGCTGCACGTTCACATAAAATAATAAATCCAAAGGCTGTCCAGGTTGTTACACTGCATGTGTGGTTCTAAATATCCATCCCACGTCCATGTGCCTCAAGTAGAATAAACAGGTGCTACAGAAGGGCAAAAAAGGTTCTAAGCCAAACAATGCAATGCAGTTAGAAATTCTTGCCTGCTACAAAGGTGGTATTACCACAGTGTTTGGCGTTCTACTTATCTCCTTGTGTGACTGATTATACCTGTAAAAAAAAGTTCTTGGAATTTAGTGTCAGCGTCATTTGCTCCAGGACGCTTGGTGCTGCAGTGGTTAAAGCACTTGTTGCTAACTGAAAGGTTGGTGATTCAAACCCGTCAGCTACTCCGTGGGAGAAAGATGTGGCAGTCTGCTTCTGTAAAGATTTACGGTCTTGGGAGCTCTATCGGGCAGTTGTACTCTGTCCTGTAGGGTCACTGTGAGTCAGAATTGACTTGACCACAGTGGGGTTTTTTGAGTTTGGTCATTGGCTCACAGGTATGACCCATGTCCACACTAGTAGAATTAGTCTAAATTAACACTTGCAGTTTATATCTTATTACCTTCCCATTATCCCACCTCTTCCTCCCTAGAGCTCTTCTCCACCCACCGAAGCCATGTTTTATTCTCACAGAATTTGAAGGCAGGCAGGTGTCTACTCCTTCTCAGGAGAAACTAGTAACTGTTTAAGATGCAACTTCCTACTCCTTTCCTTGCCCCCTACCCATCCTTACCCAGTGTTTGTATTTTAACAGAAGAATCTTGAAAATAAATGGCCTTTGAGATCCAAAGGAAGAAAACATGAAATCCTATCATTAGACTTTACCAGTAGAATTCCATGCAGCAGGTTTATTTTTAGACAGGAAAGCCCTATCTCATGAGCCCCTTAAATTGCCACGCAATAAAAGTACCTACTCATGAGTTACCCACCTACTTAGATTACAGTAAATTCAGAATTGCCTTCTAGATAATGAACATGGAAAATATGTACTTTTTCTCTAAATACGATCATTAGTAATAAAGTATGGCTTTGCAACTTGAGGAGTCCCTGTGTGAAACAAAGGGTTAACAGACTCAGCTACTAACTGAAAGGTTAGAAGTTCGAGTCCACCAGAGCCTCCTTGGAAAAAAGACCTTATGATCTATTTCCAAAAAATATAGCTATTGGAAACCCGATGGTGCACGGCTCTACTCCAACACTCATGGGGCGTGTCTGCCAAGAGTCAGAATCTACTGATGGCAACTGGTGGTGGTTGTACCATGAATTTTATTTGGTTTTATTAATTCTCTCCTAACTACCAAGTGCTTCAGTATGAAAAAAAAAAATTGTATGGATATGACTTACCTTTTTCTTTATCCTAATTAATTTCATAAAAAGCCAAAGCCCTTAGCCTGACCTCAGCTCTTATTTCTCTTCCCTGGCTCTGCTCTAGGTACACTGGGCTCACTGGTGCCCCTTGAGCAAGCCAGGCACACTCCCACCTCAGGGCCTTTACACTTACTATTTCCCCTGTCTGGAACAGTCTTCCTCCATATGTCCTTAGAGCTAACTGCCTCTTTTTCAGGTCTTTACTCAAATATCACTTTCTGGTCAACTATTCCCTGACCAAGTGGCAAACAAGTATGTATACATGCACGTGCACGCACCCACACACACACACACACACACACAAACATGCACACAAGGATACACCCCTGCCCCTCAAAAACAGTATATCCCCCTCCCTTGTTTTATATTCTGCATGTACTTACTATCTAACAAACTGTGTAGTTTCTTATTTATTATTTTCTCCGCCACCCCACCCCACCCCAGTATAACCTAAAATCCATGAAGACAGGGAACTTTTTCTGCTTTGTTCATTAATCTATATCAGGACCAAGAATACTGCCTCACAAAGGATATGAACAGGCACTTCACCAAAGAAGACATTCAGGCAGCTAATACATGAGGAAATGCTCACAATCATTAGCCATTAGAGAAATGCAAATCAAAACTACAATGAGATAACATCTCACCCCAACAAGGCTAGCATTAATCCAAGAAACACAAAATAATAAATGTTTGAGAAGTTGTGGAGAGACTGAAACATTTACATACTGCTGATGGGACTGTAAAATGGTACTTTGGAAATTGATCTGGAGCTTCCTTAAAAAGCTAGAAACAGAAGTACCATAGGATCTAGCAATCCCACTCCTTGCAATATAAAAAAAAAAACAAAACCCAGTGCCATCGAGTCGATTCTGACTCATAGTGACCCCATAGGACAGAGTAGAACTGCCCCATAGAGTTTCCAAGGAGCGCCTGGCGGATTCGAACTGCTGACCCTTTGGTTAGCAGCCGTAGCACTTAACCACTAGACCACCAGGGTTTCCTTGGAATATATCCTGGAGAAATAAGAGCCCTTACACGGATAAATATATGCACACCCATGTTCATTGCGGCACTGTTGACAATAACAAAAAGATGGAAACAACCTAGGTGCCCATCAACGGATGAATGGATAAACAAATTATGGTATATTCACACAATGGAGTACTACGCAATGATAAAGAAACAACAATGAACTCGTGAAACATCTTGCAACATGGATGAATCTGAAAGGCGTTATGCTAAATGAAATTAGCCAGTCGCAAAAGGACAAATATTGTATGAGACCACTATTATAAGAACTCAAGAAAAGGTTTAAACACAGAAGAAAACATTCTTTGATGGTTACGAGGGTGGGAAGGGAGGGAGAAGGGTATTCACTAACTAAATAGTAGACAAGAATTATTTTAGGTGAGAGGAAGGGCAACACACAATACAAGGGAAGTCAGCACAACTGGACTAAAACAAAAGCTAAGAAGTATCCTGAATACAACCAAACACAAGGGACAGAGTAGCGGTGGGAGGGGAGGGGTCTGGGTACCATGGTTTCAGGGGACATCTAGGCCAATTGGCATAACAAAGTTTATTAAGAAATTGTTCTGCATCCCACTTTGGTGAGTGGTGTCTGGGGTCTTAAAAGGTAGTATGTGGCCATCTAAGATGCATCAATTGGTCTCAACCCACCTGAAGCAAAGGAGAATGACCACCACCAAAGGCCACCTGAAGCAAAGGAGAATGACCACCACCAAAGGCATAAGGAAAATATGAGCCCAAGAGACAGAAAAGGCCACATAAACCAGAGACTCCATCAGCCTGAGACTGGAAGAACTAAATGGTGCCCAGCTGCCACCAATGCCCGCCCTGACAGGGAACACAACAGAGTCCTTGATGGAGAGGGAGAAAAGTGGGGTGCAGAACTCAAATTCTAGTAAAAAGACCAGACTTGACGGTCTGGCTGACACTGGAGGGACCCCAGAAGACATGGCCCCCAGACTCTCTGTTACCCCAAAACTAAAACCATTCCCAAAGCCAACTCTTCAGACAAAGATTAGGCTGCACTATAAGATGTAAAATGATACTGGTGAACAATGGGCTTCTTGGCTTAAATAAATATAAAACATGAGACTAAATGGGCAACTCCTGTCCAGAGGCAAGACGAGAAGGCAGAAGGGGACAGGAGCTGGTTGAGTGGACACAGGAAATACAGGGTGGAAAAGAGGAGTGTGCTGTCACATTGTAGGGAGAGCAACTAGGGTCACATAACGTGTGTGTAATTTTTGTATGAGAAACTGACTTGAATTGTAAACTTTCACTTAAAGCACAATTAAAAAAATAAGTAAAATTGAAAAAAAAGAATACTGCCTTGCATATATTAAGTGCTTAATAAATATTGGTTCAATGAATAAATGTAGACTCAAGGAACTAAGTTTAAGCTCTTTGTCAGATAATGCCAATTTAGCTAAATAAATTCTGCCTCAGTTTTATGTAACACTCTGATTTTTCAGGGTTTAATATTTAAATGGCATCTTTTGGCTTATTCATATCTGGCTTACTCACAAACTCCCATAGCAAAGGGTATTATAGCTTTCCATTGTTACAACGCGGAGGTGGAGTTGGAAAACAATCAAAAGAAATGCTCCTCTTATTTTTTGGAGCAAATGAACAAATCTAGCATTTGTTTTTGAGAGAACAAATGCTCTTCAAAAAGAACAGAAACTGTTCCCAAAATCTTTGAAGTATGTCATTGGTCCTTTAACTAGTAGCTGGAGAAGCAAGTATCCTAGGGACAAACATGGGCTTTGTTGAATTGAAAGCTAATCATAAGTTTACAAAGACTGATTGGGCATTTGGCTTCTGACTAATTTCTGGCTCCAACACAGAGGAGACTCTTCACTGGCCCAGCCACATATATTTTAAGTAAAAACACTTGTCCTCAAGCAAATTAGACTTTTGCCTAGTGCTCTTTTTTGGATTCAAAGAACGCATGCCTCAAAATATAAATTACATTAAGAATTCTGCAAAGGTCCCAGCTGTTTCTGTAATGGCAGAAGGGAACTTAAATTATTTGGGAGAGAAAAATCATGATTTGTTTATTGGAGTTTTTGTTTTAATAATGCGTTTAATTTCTAGTGATAAAACCACAAGAGACCATTTGAATTCAGAACAGTATTCCTAAAGGCTTCCCAATTACTGGGTTTGGGTTTTGTGGTAGTAACATTAAAGCCAGCGTGTTTCCTATTAATACAGTAAAAAAATTAAATCTTCATCAATCCACAATGCTTGCCCTAGATCCTGCATTCATGATATGATTTCAGGGTGCTCATAGAGGCTCCCACAACCATCACACCCCCTAAAAAAACACTTCCTGACCTACTGGCTAATGCTTGGACTTCTCCTCCCATGACAGCTTGGCTTCCTATATTTGTTCCTATATTTATGGA
This sequence comes from Loxodonta africana, assembly GCF_030014295.1. NCBI lineage: Eukaryota > Metazoa > Chordata > Mammalia > Proboscidea > Elephantidae > Loxodonta > Loxodonta africana. The sequence goes on from NC_087349.1 coordinate 41,048,175, forward strand.
GCAGCTACTACTTCAATCACATGCCAGACACAACATCAGCACCCTGAGTCATCTATATTCTCTCCTATATGCCAGGAGTCTTAAGCTTGATGCCTGCTGAAATGACATCTTGGAGGTCTCATTCCTATGTAATGCTTTATTGTTGTTGGGTGCTGTTGAGTCGATTTCAGCTTATAGTGACACCATGTGACAGAGTAGAACTTCCGCCATAGGTTTTTCTAGGCTATATGCCTTACAAGAGCAGATAGCCAGGTCTTTCTCTGTCAGAGCTGCTACATAGGTTTGAACTGCCAACCTTTAAGTTAGCAGCCGAGCACTTAATGACTGCTCCACCAGGACCCCTATATAAGGCTTTAGTGGGTCTATATTTCAGTTCTTTCCAGGGAAAGATATCAAGATTCTAAGTAGTTGCGGGGAGGGAAGCTAACACTTGTGTAAGAGAAAGGACATAATTGAAAGGTAAGTACCACAGTAAAACTTTCCAACTTCACCATTTTACAGAAGCCCAACCTTGTCCACTAGTTGCAGGGATAAAGGATGCCCAATTTCTTGAAAATTTGTGGCTGTCTTGGTAGTTGTCATGTTTATTCAATCCTTCTTAAAACTTTCAAGTGTGTGATAGTGTGTCACTTCCTTCTATGTTGTTGTTAGGTGCTGTCGAGTCGATTCTGACTCTCAGCAACCCTATGCACAACAGAACGAAACACTGCCTGGTCCTGCGCCATGCCCATAATCGTTGTTATGCTTGAGCCAATTGTTGTAGTCACTGTGTCAATCCATCTCATTGAGGGTCTTCCTCTTCTTCACTGACGCTGTACTTTACCGAGCATAACGTCTTTCTCCAGGGACTGATCCCTCCTGACAACATGTCCAAAGTATGTAAGACTCACCATCCTTGCTTCTAAGGAGCGTTCTGGTTGTACTTCTTCCAAGACAAGTTTGTTCCTTCTTTTGGCAGTCTATGGTAAATTCAATATTCTTCACCAACACCACAATTCAAAGGCATCAATTCTTCTTTGGTCTTCCTTATTCATTATCCATCTTTCACATGCATATGATGTGATTGAATATACTGTAGCTTGGGTCAGGTGCACCTTAGTCTTCAAGGTGACATCTTCGCTCTTCAACACTTTTAAGAGGTTTTTCACAGCAGCTTTGCCCAACGCAGTGTGTCTTTTGATTTCTTGACTGCTGCTTCCATGGGTGTTGATTGTGGATCCAAGTAAAATGAAATTCTTGACAACTTCAATCTTTTCGCCATTTGTCATGATGTGGCTTATTGGTCCGGTTATGAGGATTTTTGTTTTCTTTATGTTGAGGTGTAATCCATACTGAAGGCTGTGGTCTTTGATCTTCATCAGTCAGTAAGTGCTTCAAGTTTTCTTCACTTTCAGCAAGCAAGGTTGTGTCATCTGCATAACGCAGGTTGTTAAAGGGTCTTCCTCCAATTCTGATGCCCTGTTCTTCTTCATATAGTCTAGCTTCTCACATTATTTGCTCAGCATTCAGTCTGAATAGGTAAGGTGAAAGGATACAACCCTGACACACACCTTTCCTGACTTTAAACCACACGGTATCCACTTGTTCTGTTTGAACGAATGCCTCTTGATCTATATTCAGGCTCCTCGTGAGCACAGTTAAGTGTTCTGGAATTCCCATTCTTCGCAATGTTATGCATAATTTGTAATGATCCACATAGTCAAATGCCTTTGCATGGTCAATAAAACACAGGTAAGCATCTTTCTGGTATTCTCTGCTTTCAGCCACCACAGTACAGCAAACAGACAGGTGGTGGAGTAAAGAGTTGTTATTGTTATTTTAAAAAATAAAATTGAATCCCAAATGATATAGAATTCTTCCATTTTAGGGAAGAAAAAGGAAAATCAGTGGATTTAATGAAGGCTGAAAAATTTGGCAGTTTAGCAATCATTTAATCACTTTCCCCCCACTCTTAACCCCTGTTGTAATTAATAGTTGTTTCTCAAATGATATATGTGTTCCCCATTTTACTATAGACAAAAAGTTTCTTATGTATGGTGATGCAAATGTGTGCTTTGGGGATGCTAATGTTATAATGAGCCAGAAGTTAATGAACAGGAAACTAAACAAGAATGGGGCAGACAACTTGGCACCGGAGTTGGCTGGGGGGCAGGAAGCATAACCCAAGCATGTCCAGGAAAGGAGAAGTAATTCAGAAGATCAGAAGGATGGACTGGATGAGGGACTGCTTCTGGGCTGAGAATGAACTTGACTGCATGCTGAAGGAAAAACAGGTTCCAGTCCCAGTCCTCGTACCAAACAAATGGAGTTTGTGATGAATTATCCGATTTACTTTCCCACTGCACCAATAGTCTGTGTGCTGTTGAATACATTGCATCTATTTTGTATTGCTTAGTGTTGGTTCAAATGTGTGAGTTCTATCACCCAGGTAGAGTATAGACTTCTTCAGAGCAGGGACAATGCCTTCTACTTTATCCCTCTTCCAAGGGTTGTTGCTCCAGCTGTTACGAGTGGGTTGGCGACACATGCATTTGATTCTGGATCCCATCAAAAACAGCAATCTTGACCTGAGATAATCTTTAAACCTTAAACCAAAAACATCTCCTGAAGTCTTCTTAAAACCAAACAATAGTTTAGCTTAACTAGTAAAAAAGACCCGTTAAGAACTATCTATATGGGATCAAACTGATAACAGCAACTCGAAAGATTAGAAACCTTAGGGGGCAGGGAATTTACATTAATGGGGAAGGAACAACTCAGAAAAGGAGGGTGAGAATGGTCACACAACTTGAAGAATGTGACAAATGTCACTGAATGGTACATGTAGAAACTTGAATTGGTATATGTTTTGCTGTGTATATTCTCAACGACAACAACAAAATAAATAAAATCTCATATGTATTTTTTAAAAAGTGTAATCTCGAGATTGGAACTAACAAAAAAGTGCTGGCCCTTCCTGGGCTGCTGGAGTTCACAGTCACAACAACCGCACTGATACGATTTCAACAGACATCTACTGCCTCACTTTAAAAGTCAGAAGCAGAAGTCTTCTGTCTTTATCATGTTTTCTTACTGCCCACCAGTACTTTCAATAAGCGGAGTCCCTGGGTGATATGAACAGTCAAGCACTTGACTAATTGCAGAAAGGTTGGTGGTTCAAGCCCACCCAGAGGCACCTGGGAAGATGTGCCCGGTGACCTGCTTTGGAATGATCACAGCCATGAATCAGAATCAACGGGACAGCAATTAACAACAAAAACCTCCAATTAGCAGAACCAGATGGAAAGACAACTGGCAAAGGAGTGTGGGACATTTAGTTGCAAACTCTGAGTCCCTGCAGTAAAAAGAATAGAGGAACAGTCGTGGGACTGAAACAACAGACAAATAATTGGCACAAATACTATAATGGAAAGAGTGGTCGATTTAGAATCAAAGGACCGGAATTCAAGCCCAGATCTAACACTCAGCAATCATGTAATCTTGTGCAAGTTACTTAACTTCTCTGAGCCTCAACTTTATTACCTGTGAAATGGGAATAATAACAGTACTACCTCACAGAGTTGTTGGGAGGACAAAATGAGATAGTGCATATGAAAAACATATAGAAACAGTGGAAGAGCTGTGTGAATATTAGTTATTTTACATGAACCTAGAGGCAAGTATTCAATTCGCTGCCTATGAGACAATCATATTGGCTTTTTTATAAACCAGCAAAGCTTTCTGCCAGTCTGACCATTTTCTGCATGCACTTAGACTTCCTTTATGACACAGGAAAACATTTTTAAATTGGGGGAGATGTGAGATCAATGATACTTGTCAATTTAGCAGATTTTAATTTTTTTCAAAACAATTCTCTTTTGATGGGTCATAGCCAAAGATAAGCAGCTGAGCCCTCTTAGCAGCAGGAAGGAAGGGCAGCTAGCCTTGGGTTACACAAATGAACTTATTAAGGGGATTTATAAAGCCATCTAGTTAATCAGACAGGAGGGAACTGAAAAGAGCCTTTCTTAGCCAAGCCATGATCGCCTGCTGGACAATTAGAAGCACAGTTTTCATTATATTGTTGTAGTCCTCGGTTGGGGTCAGACATGCGAGCTAGGATACAGCTGGTGGGTGGATGCAGAAAGGCTGTTAATTAATCACAAGGGGGCGGAAACCAAGGATGGGGCATTTACACCCTTTGATTTCATATGGCCCCTGTTCCACTGCCTTGACTTACGTTTCCTAAGTTGAACTTTGTTAGATTTCTATGAATTGTCTCATGTTAGGTCCTCATTTACAGGTTACCAGTGGAGTTATTATAGCAAACCATCAATTTTGGCCTCCGTTGGAGGAAGATTAAATCTCTTTTAAGTACTTTAGAATCAAAATGTTAGTTCAACCAGTGTAGATTTGGTGGATTTACCTATTCATGTGTAGTTTTAACACTTCAGCTGTTTTGTTTTTAGCTGCAGCTAAGTTGCTCCGCTCTCACGGGCACCCCATGCCCAATGGAACAAAATGTTATCCAGTCCTGCGCCATCCCCATGATCAGTTGTGGATCAGCCTTTGTGATCCATGGGTTTTTTTTTCACTGGCTGATTTAGATTGCCAGGCCTTCCTTCCTAGTCCATCTTATTCTGGAAGCTCCACCAAAATCTATTCGGCATCGTAGCAACACGCAAGTCTCCACTGACAGATGGGTGGCGGCTGTCATGAGGTCCATTGGCCAGAAATCGAACCTGGATCTCCTGCATGGAAGACGAGAATTCTCCCACTGAACCGCTACTGCTCCCCACTCAGCTGTTTTACGCTAGTACTATTAACAATAGCTAATTCTTTCCTGATGCTTACTCTGCATCAGGCACTAACTCACTTAACCTTCATAATAATACGATGGGTATTTCTTGAGCTTTACAGATGAGGAAATTGAGGCACACATACCTTAAGTAGCTTTCCTAAGGCCACATTTAATGGGGAGTTGGGCTTTGAACCAAGGCAGGCTGACTCCAGAGTGTGTCCTTGGCCAATAGGTCACTGCCTCTCAAACTTTGATGTCTCTACTTGTTTGATGATTGTTCACCTAATTATATATATATAAAAAAAAAATTATATATGGCACATTTAATAGCACAAACTTCTGTGGACAATCCTTGAATTAGTAATCAAGTATCTAAGACTTATGGTTGCATCAGTGTTTCGAGATGGTCTTCTCTGACTTCGTATTATTTCAGTCCTCCAACTTACTGAAAAGTAAAATTTCTGAACAGGTTCTTCCCAAGTAAAGAAATTTATTACATAAAAGAACCAGAATAGGGATCTGGTGTCAACAATTGGATATAGGTTTTACAAATAAGGAAACAGTCTCAAGGAGACCCATAGTTATTTTTAGCAGCACACGATCTAGATGGCATCTGGCCCCAGATGTGTTTCTTTAGCCGCAGAGTCCTGGAACTAAATGAACTAAACCAAAAACCAAACCCATTGCCGTTGAGCCGATTCTGAGTCATAGCGACCCTATGGGACAGAGTAGAACTGCCCCGCAAGGTTTCCAAGGCTGTGAATCTTTATGGAAGCAGACCATCACACACCACATCTTTCTCCTGTAGGTGGCTGGTAGGTTCAAACCACTGACCTTTCAGTTAGCAGCTGAGCGCTTAACCACCGCGCCAGGTTCCCTAGAACTGCATAGTGCTTTTAAATTAGTTGCTACCATTTTAGAAACAGCAGATTTCATATTAGATGTTGAATTTTGGGTGTTTTTTAAAAATCAGGTGGTCTGAGGACACTGGGTCTGCATTCCGCTGACCACGTGCATCAGCTACAGCTGAGTGGCAGTGGCCTCTCTAAGCAGGGCCTGAGTCTCCGTTTCGTCACACCAGTGGCTTCACTCTTTAGCTTTAACTGCTTAGCTTTCTTAGGTGTTTGAGTCTGAGACTGCCAGCTGAGAACAAAGATTTCCTGATTCCTGTCAAGTCTGATTTTTAAAACACCACATTGTTCTTTCTGAATATTACTGGCCATTTAGATTCAGATAATTTTTTTCATATTTTTAAAATAATTTTTATTGTGCTTTAAGTGAAAGTTTACAAATCAAGTCACTCTCTCACACAAAAACCCATATATACCTTGCTACACACTTCCAATTACTCCCCCTAATGAGTCAGCCTGCTCTCTCCCTCTACTCTCTCTTTTCGTGTCCTGTTCGCCAGCTTCTAACCCCCTCCACCCTCTCATCTCTCCTCCAGGCAGGAGATGCCAACCTAGTCTCAAGTGTCCACCTGATCCAAGAAGCTCACTCCTCACCAGCATCCCTCTCCAACCCATTGTCCAGTCCAATCCATGTCTGAAGAGTTGGCTTCAGGAATGGTTCCTGTCCTGGGCCAACAGAAGGTCTGGGGGCCATGACCACCAGGGTCCTTCCAGTCTCAGTCAGACCATTAAGTCTGGTCTTATGAGAATTTGGGGTCTGCATCCCACTGCTCTCCTGCTCCCTCGGGATTCTCTGTTGTGTTCCCTGTCAGGGCAGTCATTGGTTGTAGCCAGGCACCATCTAGTTCTTAGATTCAGATAATTTTTTTAAAAAATGTTTTAGTTTAAGAATATAGTCAAGTTGCAGATCCTCTCATGGGGTATAAAGTTATGTCTCTGATTCAATATTTCCTTTTTTCTTTCTCACCTCCTTTCTCCCTTGTCTCTCTCTCTCTCTCCCTCTGTTTGGTTTTGAGTCAGAGAATCTGTAGTGATATATTAGTTTCCGACAAGGTCAAAAGAAATATTGATTCAATTTTTTTCATTTAAATGCAATAAATAAATACATATACAGCAAATATATTTAAAAACAGGTGCTGTTGTCATTAGCCAGACCTTATGTATGACCTGTGCTTTACTGTTAAGAAAGACATATTTGAGAAAGAATAACTGCAGTATTTGGAAGCAACTTGTTCTTGCCTGTGTTGTTATGCCAATTATTAAATTGTATTCATTTCTGGTTTTCTAATTATGTATCATCACGTTCATGAACTCTAAGCACTCGCTTGCTATCTGGCTATTTTTAATTCAAAAATAAATTGCATAATGAAACAAATTCTATTTCTTGTTGAGATAATGCATTTTTAATTACTCAGAAGGGAGTCAAATTAAGTAGTATTTACCCAAAGTAAATGCAGAAGATAATAAAGTATTTCCATGGCATGTTTAATTCAAAACACTCATGATATACAGATTAATTTGGCATTGGATTCGTGGAATATAGAGGAAGGTGTTGCCCAGAAACACAGCCCTTTCCTTTTGATCTTGCATAATTCATCCGCCAACAGCTAAGTCACTAGATTTGCATTTGCCAGTTTTCAACATGGAACCCTTGGAGACATGACTAATCCCAGGCCGTTTTATTCATGCTTCTGTACAGATTGCTCTCTGGAAGTGCCCAGATGTGAGCACTGTAACTCCAGCTTTGTAATGTCGTTTTTCTGGCAACAGAAACCCTATTTGCAGTAGTTAACTATCTTTTTTACATTTATGGTCCAGCCGTGTTGCACAGCTTTGTGCCTTCAGCAGCACATTGATGACAATCAGCAGATTCTGAAGGCTTTTCAGAACCCTGAATATATAATGATGCTGCACAATGCTGCAATGACGAAGGACACAATGGATGTTCAAATGTTGATGCGATTTCGTTTCCAAAACGATTACGGTTCATTTCCTTTGATTAGCTTTTTCAAGTTTTGACTTTAATTCTTTATTGTTTAACTTCTGTAAGATGACATCCAGAAAAACATTACCACATGAAATCTGTCAGAAATGTTTAGACAGTTGTAATTACAGGGAGAAGAAGTGCTTGTTGTTTTCAGTACTGTTGACCCTGCTCTGTCCCACTCTGGTGGCTGCTGATTCAACTTCTTTCCTTTTTTTGGAAAAAAATTTTTTAAATTTCTCATTCAAAAATTTTACACATATTGTTTTGTGACATTGGTTGCAATCCCCATAATGTGACAGCATGCTCTCCCTTTCTTTCTTTTCTTTTTTTTTTTTAATTATTGTACTTTAGATAAAGGTTTACAGAACAAACTAGCTTCTCATTAAACAATTAGGACACATATTGTTTTGTGATATTGGTTACCAACCCCATGACGTGTCAACACTCTCCCTTTCTTGACCTTGGGTTCCCCAATACCAGCTTTCCTGTCTCCTCCTGCCTTTTTCTCCTTGCCACTGAGCTGGTGTTCCCATTGAGTCTCATTTTGTTTTATGGGCCTATCAAGTCTTTGGCTGAAGGGTGAACCTCAGGAGTGACTTTGGTGAGTTGAAAGGATTCTCAGATGTCATATTCTCTGTCAGACCAGTAAGTCTGGTGTTTTTGTGGGTGTGTGTGTGAGTTAGAATTTTGTTCTACATTTTTCTCCAGCTCTGTCTAGGACCCTGTGTTGTGATCCCTGTCAGGGTAGCCAGTGCTGCAAGCCAGGCACCATGTAGTTGTGCTGGACTCAGTCTGGTGGAGACTGTGGTAGTTGTGGTCCATTAGTCCTTTGGACTAATCTTTCCCATGTGTTTTTGGTTTTCTTCATTCTCTCTTGCTCTCTATGGCGTGAGACCAGTGGAGTATCTTAGATGGCCACCCACATGCTTTTAAAACCCCAGATGCTACTCATCAAAGTAGAATGTAGAACATTATCTTTATAAACTGTGTTATACCAATTGAGCTAGATGTTCTCCGAGACCACGGTCTCCAGAGCCCCCAGTCAGTAATTTGGTCCCTTAGGGAGTTAGGATGTATCTATGGAGCTTCTATGACTTTGCCTTGGACAAGTTGTCCTGGCTTCCCCAGTACTATGTTCCGTCTTACCCTTCACTGAAGTTAAAAAAAAAAAAAAAACCTTTTCCATCAAGCTGATTCCGACTCATAGTGACCCTGTAGGACAGAGTAGAACTGCCTCAGAGAGTCACCAAAGTTATCACTTACCTATTGTCTGTTAAGTGTTTTTCCCTCCCATCCCTCCTAACCATCAAAGATTGTTTCTTTTCATGTGTAAGCCTTTTCATAAGTTTTTATAGTAGTGGCCTTATACAATATTTGTCCCTTTGAGATACACTTATTTCCCCTAACATAATGCCCTCCAGGTTCACTCATGTTGCGAGATCCTTCGGAGATTCATCATTGTTCTTTATCGCAGTGGAATATTCCATTGTGTGTATGTACCATAGTTTGTTTATCCATTCATCTGTTCACTCTCCTTTTCTACCTTGGGTTCCCTGTGTCCATTCGTCCAGTTCCTGTCCCTTCCTGCCTTCTCATCTTTTTAAGGATATAAAGGATCCCTCTTTAAATGTTTGAGGAAAATGGCTTTTAACTTTTGTATCAGATACCTATGGTGTTCAGCTGGCAGAAACCAGAATAAATTATTTTTGCTCAGGTCAAAGAAATGTGGCAGTCAGCAGTATGGAAAAATATGACACTCTACAGGTTATCATTGGGGCACAGCATTCTTCTCGCTTTCTGCCCTTCCCTCCTTAGGTTGTGCTTCCTTGTCCTCATTCTTTCAGTTTGGCTGCTGGTAATGCCAACATTTTAGACAGGGAGATGGAGAAGGGCGAAAAGGATGCACATGTCACACAGTAGGATTTTTCCACATGATAAATTTATTGGATTTACCATGGAAAATTGACCTTTTAGACTTCAAAATCTGATGCGATTAATGTATAAACTTACCTATTATCTGATGTTCCAAATTTATTTTGTAATACCATGAAACGTCCTCCAAATGTTGGAGAATAAAATTCTCCGTCTTTTTGGGCTTTATTTCAAGCATGAAGGAGGTTCCCATGATACCTTTTGGTTAGGTTATGGTGTTTTTCAAAATACAATGTGCATCAGAATCACCTGAAGCATTCGTTACAACAGATTCTGGTTTCTACCCCCAGGATTTCTGATTTACTTCAGTCGGAGGTGGGGCCCCAAATTTTGCCTTTCTAACAAGTTCCCAGGTGAGCTGATGCTGCTGGTCCAGAGAACCCATTTTGAGGACCACTGGGTTAGAAGAACTTTATCTATTATGGGTCAAGATTCCTATTAGTGAAGAATTTCTAGATAAGGCGCTAAAGCTTTAATTTCTGTGGTTTAGCTGTTGAGTCAATTCTGTGGCTTAGCTGTTGAGTGCCTCCTGTGTGCCTCACTGGCACACACTGCTAGTTACAGGAAGAGAAATAAAAATGAGTCAGACAAACAGTCTATTCTTAAAGAGCTTACAAGCATGTTTCAAGTACCTAAATAACTACACCAAGAGGGATGGCAGAGAATCTATACCACCATACCACACTATCACTAGTGTATTGTTCTTAGATACCACCGAGTCAGTTCCAACTCATAATGACCCAGTGTACATCTGAATGAAGTGCTGCCCAATCCTGCTCCATTCTCACAGTCATTGTTTTGCTTAAGCCCATTGTTGCAGCCACTGTGTCAATCCATCTCGTTGAGGGTCTTCCTCTTTTTCGTTGACCCCCTACTCTAACAAGCATGATATCCTTCTCCAGGGACCGATCTCTCCTGATAAACATGTCCCAAGTATGTGAGAAGAAGTCTTGCCATCCTTGCTTCTAAGGAGCATTCTGGCTGTACTTCTTCCAGGACAGATTTGTTCTTTCTTTTGACAGTCCATAGTATATTCAATATTCTTTGCCAACACCATAATTCAAAGGCATTAATTCTTCTTTGATCTTCCTTATTCATAGTCCAGCTTTCGCACATACATGAGGCAATTGAAAACACCATAGCTTGGGGCAGGTGCACCTTAGTACTTAAAGTGACATCTTTGCTTTTCAACACTTTAAAGGGGCCTTTTGCAGGAGATTGACCAATACAATGCGTCTTTTGATTTCTTGACTGCTGCTTCTGTGAGTGTTGATTGTGGATCCAAGGAAAATGAAATCCTTGACGATTTCAATTTTTTCTCTGTTTATTATGATATTGCTCATTGGTCCAGTTGTGAGGATTTTTGTTTTCTTTATATTGAGGTATAATCCATACTGAAGGCTGTGGTCTTTGATCTTCATCATCAATAAGTGCTTCAAGTCCTCTTCACTTTCAGCAAGAAAGGTTGTGTCATCTGCATAACACAGGTTGTTAATAAGCCTCCCTCCAATTCTGATGCCCCATTCTTCTTTATATAATCCAGCTTCTCAGATTATTTGATCAGCATACAAATTGCATAAGTATGGTGAAAGGATAAACCCTGACACACACCTTTTCTGACTTTAACCCATGCAGTATCCCTTTGTTCTGTTCAAATGACTACCTCTTGATCTATGTACAGGTTCCTCATAAGCACAATTGTGTTCTGAAATTCCCATTCTTTGCAATGTTATCCATAATTTGTTATGATCCACACAGTCTAGTGCCTTTGTGTAGTTAATAAAACACAGGTAAACACCTTTCTGGTATTCTCTGCTTTCATCCATGATCCACATGATATCAGCAATGATATCCCTCATTCCACGTCCTCTTCTGAATCTCACTTGAATTTCTGGTAGGTCCCTATTGATGTACTGCTGCAACAGCTTTTGAGTGATCTTCAGCAAAATTTTACTTGCGTGTGATATTAATGATATTGTTCGATAATTTCCCCATTTGGTGGGACCATCTCTTCCAGTTGGTTGGCCAAGTAGCTGTCTTCCAAATTTTTTGCATAGACGAGGGAGTACTTCCAGCACTGCACCCATTTGTTGAAACACTTCCATTGGTATTCCTTCAATTCCTAGAGCCTGTGTGTAAAGGATCACTGGCATATAAAGGATCTTTAATGGACTTCCAAATTTCCTTGATTATACTATACCAATTATTCCAATAGTTGTTCTACATCCTTGTTTGAAAGGAACTGGGATGGTATGTCTTGTGATTACACTGAATCCTTGATAACTTTTGTTTCAGGGAAGTCCCAGCTGAGTTCACCTCATGTGTTACTCCAAGCAGGCTGATTACACCTCAGAGTGAGAAACCTGCTCCTCACCCTCCTGTTCCCAACACCCCCAAAATAGGAATAGAATAATCAACTGAAATGTCCATCAACAGATGAATGGATGAACAAAATGTGATATATACACAATGTAATACTGCTCAACCATAAAGAGAGATGAAGTCCTGATGTATGCCCACAACATGGATGAACCTTGGAAATATTATGCAGAGTAAAATAAGTCAGTTACAAAAGGATAAATACTGTGTGATTACGGTTATGTGAAATAAGCAAATATATAGAAAACAGAGATTATTAGTGGTTACAAGGGGTGTGAGAAAGGGGAAAAGGGGAAGTTTTCACTTAGCAGAGTTTATGTTAGTGGTGGTGGAATGACTTTGAAAAGGATAATAAGAATGGTTGCACAACTTAACGAATGTCACTGAATTGTACATGTAGAAATTGCTGAGTTGGTATGTGTTTTGTATATTTTTACCACAATTAAAAAAAAAAAGAAAGAAATTGAGGAAAGTCCTTGCCTGCAAATAATAACAGAGATCCAAGGTCTAATTCATGACCTTTGACTCATATCTCCTTCTGCAGAAAATTACACCTACCTCCAAGATAAAAACAAGCAAATTCAGTAGTGATGGCCCACATAGTTACCTGGCATCTTTTTAGCGAGGGAAAATACTTTCCTTCTTATTAGAAAGACTAGTGGAGAACTCCCTACCCTGATTTTGCTGATTGTAAATTTATGCTAATACCAATCTAGTGATGTCCCCATGAGAGTGGGGCTCTAGTGTAATATTAAACTGCCCACCAACCTGAGAAAGGATTCACGTCTCCAGTGAAATATGCCATAAGCAAAGATAGGGGAATGCAATAAATGTATGAATCCATGTGAAGTTTACTCGGTCCTCAATATACCATACTGAGGTACATTTTCTGTGAGTAGCCAAGCTTAATTCTTGCTTTTTAGTGTGAGAAAATGTACTTGGTAAAGAGCTTGAATGAACAAGCCCCTTTTACTGACCTTACAAAAATTCTCTACCTATTCAGGATTTCTTGTGATTTAAAAACTCAGTGTACGAGAATCTCACCACGCAAGATGTACCTAAAAACAATAAAGATAACCTACTGGATTCTATAGGCGCTGCAGTAGAGTAGAGAAAAGTCATGGAGTAACACAGACTTGGCTTTGAGTCATGGTTCCACCATTTAATAGCTAAGTGACCGTATCTGCAAAATGGGAGGAGTAATGCCTGCTTTGGGGTCCGTGGGTGGTGTAAACAGTTAACCTGCTTGTTGCTAACCAAAAGGATGGAGGTTTGAGTCATGCAGAAGTACCTCAGAAGAAAGGCCTGGTGATCTACTTCCAAAAAAATCAACGATTGAAAACCTTGTAGAGTACAGTTCTGCTTTGACACACATGGGCTCACCATGAGTCGAATCAACCCGACAGCAGTTGGTTCTGGTGGTGATGCCTACATCAGAGGAGTCTGGAGTCTTAAATAAAATAAGGTATATGAAGTACTTGGAAAAGTTTGGATCCATACTAAGCACTCAGTAAATACCTTCTCTCCTACCTCCAATCTTTCCTTTTTTCTTTCATCTTCCCCCTTCCTCATCCTTTTTTTTAGTTTTATCCCTTTTGCTTTATTCATCCCAATAAGTATCATCTTATTAAGGGAATTGCCTTAGAAGGTGTCTATATCCTCGTTGAATCTCTGTTATACTCTTCACCTATTGAGATGGAATTTGATTTCTGAAATGGACAGATGTTGTCGGAATCAACACCACACCAGTGAATATGGCTGGTGAGAATTGCTTCAAAGTACTGGTCTGCAAATTACTGCCTGCTGGCCAAATCCAATCCTTCACCTGTTTTCGTATGGCCTGCGAGCAAATAACAGTTTCTACATTTTTAAATGGTTGAAAACTATCAGAAGAAGCATATTTCATGGCACGTGAAAATTACGTGAAATTCAGACTTCAGTGTCCGTAAATGAAGTTTTATTGGAACACAGCCACACCCTTTTGTTTAGTGTTGTTTATAGCTGCTTTCACGTACAATAGCAGAGTTGAGTAGTTGTGACTGAGACTGAGGACTTTTGTGGTGGAAGCTGGTGGAGCAGGGTTAGCATGAATATTGTGCTTCCAAGGTGATTGTGTGGAAGAGAGCCTTCAACGAGATAGGTGATGGAACTTCTGATACAGTTGTCTACACACAGACAAAAATTCATCCCTCTGCTCTTCTTATCATACCATTAAGTCCCGACCAAATTTAGTGAATGATGACTGTATCCAAAGGAGTTTTGTTACTTTCAGTTTCCCCTATGAAACAATCAAGGCACTGGCCTGGGGGAGACAGGTACACTAAGGTTTCACTTGAAGCAGCCTTTTTGAACAGTTTGGGCCTGCATTGCATAAGAGATCTAGTAACAATACAAGTCTCTCCTCCTCTCCCAGTCAGTGGGTTATCCTCAGAAAATGAATCACCCTTTCCATTGTCTCCTCTGAGCAAGCTGGGAATTCTATTGTATTTCTTTAGGAGAAGGACTGGCCAGATCAAATATCCAATTTGAAACCCAATTGTCAAGCTTTTTATAGAAACCGATTGAAACTGATCACAGATTCTGATAGCCCCCGATGGAGCCAGTGCTGGTATTTTTAAATGAATGCTTATTGCTTTTCAATTAAACACAGTTATTCCCGTAAGGATTAGTGGTATAGTGTTTTACTCTAAAGGAATGGGACTGAGTAAAAAGGAAAGGGTGGCAGGTCTTTTTTTTTTATTTCTTTTTCCCGGCAGCCATGCAGAAGATATGGTACAACCTAGTATCCAGTGACTGAGTGAGAAGACAGAGGAATAAAGCTATTCGGTGGACTTAAAGCTTAGATAGTCGAATTGGACTAGCCAGTGGATTAAATAAAGGACACCATCTGTCAATTACATTGGTTCCCCTGACTTTTAATAGTAGCATCTAATCTTCTCTTCTGTCAAAGTCTCAGCCCAGTCTATTGTTCAGATTGCTGCTTCAGTCACTCAGCAAGTAGAAGAATGAGCCCTTCTATGCACAGCTCTGATTTGTCAGTCATTCATTCAGCAGAGTGCTAATTATGTGCGAGGCTCTGTACTACGTGAGTGAGCCGCAAAGCAGGACAAGAAGTGTGTCCTACCTTCCCTCAGTGAGGAGCTTACAGGCTCCCAGCAGAGACAGGCTTGTTAACAAGTGTAGTGAAGTATGGTGGGCTTTTAATAGGTGTCTCTGTGTGAGTGGAAGTCTCATCCTGGGAACCGACACGTAAACCAACAGTCACAGTTCAGTGTAAAACATGAATTGGGCACAAATGAAAAACATCTGACTCTGAGCAGGGAGTCTTGAAAGGCTTCCTGGATGAGGAATTGAGACTTGAAGAATGAGAAGGGGAAGAGTATGAGCCAGGCAGGAAAAACAATATTTAGAAATGTATGAAGACCTGAAGGAGTCGCTGGATGGTACAAACACACTGCTAACCAGAAGGTTGGAGGTTTTGAGTCCATTGAGAGGTGCCTCAGTAGAAAGGCCCTGGTGATCTACTTCCAAAAAATCAGCCATTGAAAACCTTACGGAGCACAGTTCTACTCTGACACACGTAGGGACACCATGAGTCGGATTTGACTCAACAGCAGCTGATTTTTTAAAGACCTGAAAAAATGGCACATTCTGGGAACTGCAGGTGGTTTGAGATGGCTAGAATTGCAGGTGTATGTGGGAAGGAATCACATTAGAAGTGAGCAGGTATCTAATCATAAGGAACCTTATGTGCTAAGTAGAAAGGCTGGATATGAACCTGGGAGCCATGGGGGCCCAAGAAGGGGAGGTGCATGACGAGGATTTTGTAATGATAACCTGGAAGCTAAGTAGAGAATGAACTAGAGTACTGATGCTGGAGGCCTGAAGTCTAGTTAAGAGCTATTAGGGTATCCAGGTGGCTGGCACCTAGAAAAGGTGAAAATTAGAGAGAGCTTAAGGAGAAAGACCTGACTGGACTCTAACTTCGTCTTCCTTTTTTTTTTTTTTTTTAATTAGGCTGAAAGTCACATAGTAAAAATTAACCATTGGTGACTTCTTGAGGCGGGGAAGAAGGAAAGAAGAGTGCAGATGACGTAGAGGTTCCATCTTGTTGTCCAAACACATGAGAGCAGATATGAAGACAGTGCAGAATAGGATTCTGGGAACATGAAACTTTTAAGAAATGTCATAGAATTTCGAGATTGAGAGACAGACGGGATGGATAGAGGAAGAGAGCTGGAACAGGGCATCAGAAAGTGAAAGGGCTAGAAAGTGAAGGAAGAAACTGTGGTGTCTTGGACACTGAGGGACAAGGGTGCAGGAAGGAGGGCAGCCAGTTGTTAATAGTGCCACACACTGCAGAAAGGCCAAGGAGAACCAAGGTAGAAAATGTTATTCTACTTCCCAAGAACCTCAAAATTAGGTATGCAAGATCCTTCCAGAAGTGGTTCCAACCTCCTTTTCCAAACTTCTTTCACTTCTTTTTGTGTCTACCAAATTGAATGATCCTGATTCCTGTGTATATCCCTCACTTTTCATCTCCTCTTCCTTTTTCTTTACTGGAATGCTTCAACGTCCACATCCATGCCGCCACCTTTGTTTGCGACTCAACTGGCATTATGTAGTCTCTCCCTGCTCTAGGCTGTCATCTCACTTCATCTGTACATCTCCGTGCCACTGGTCACTTTCTGCCTAATATTATAATAATTCATATTATTGTACTCTTTCTGCTCGATTGCAGAGCTCCCAAATCATATTTGCTGAATACTTTGGGATTCAACTATGAGATAACACTAATCTATATGTGTATATCTTAATCATAAATTTAATGATTTATGATATGAAATTAGTAAAACTAACTTTCATATATATTCTGACATTGCTTGCTCATTTTCTTAGAAAAATTTAAATTTGATTACAAAAGACCAGTATACTTAGAAGATAGGGAACAGAGAAGCATTTTAAAGCATTGGTTTCCAAAATGGCTGCACATTGTAATCACCTGGGGAATTTAAAAAATAGTGATGCCTACGTCCCACCCCTGGAGATTTTAATTTAATTGTTAAAAAGGCTGAAGGAGCAGGACTCATAGGGTATAATCACATACCAGTTGCTAAAGAGTTGATTTCAACTCATGGTAACCCCATGTGTGTCAGAGTAGAGTTGAGCTCCATAAGGTTTTTAATGGCTGACTTTTTGGAAGTAGTTCACCAGGCCTTTCATCCAAGGTGCCCCTGGGTGGACTTGAACCACCATCCTTTTAGTTAGCAGCCAAGTATATTAACTGTTTGCTTTAAATTTTCCCACAATGTATCTGCATAACGGCTCTGTACTGCCAGGTCTCTTGTTCCTGGAAGAAACCTCAGGCACTTATCCATTCACCTGTGCTTAGTCTTCCAGACATTCAAATCCTGGAACACTCTCAGTATAGTTATTATTATGTCTAGTTTAGTTTAATCAACAAAGCTGCCAAGATTATTCAAAGCCAAAGCTTCCCTCTTCCCGTAGCTCAAGCCTGCTGTCCTGGGCAGAGCCACCTTGAACTTGGCAGCCATTCCACACTGATCTGAGTTCTCTGGAAACCCTCCTACCCTCTGCCCCTCCACAGTCCCTCACCCCCTGCCTCCCAACTGTCACTGGGGCTTTTTTACCTACATTTTCTGGTAGGTGGGTTATAACGCCTCCCTCAGCCCCTGGGCAGCTAGCTGGATACCTCCCAACATGCTTTCAAATTCTTGTCAAGATCCAACTCAAATGCTTTCTATTCCATGAGACCTTTTTGATTCATAATCTCAAGATAGCTTGCCTTTCTCTGAACTTGCATAGCACATTCTGCCACCCCTGTACCATTTATCCTGTTATTCCTTGTATTACACTCATTGTGTTGCCACCTCCGTGTATAACTCCCATGCTGTACTTAGAGCTTTTCGAGAGCTCCCATCATTCACTTTTTTATTGCCCACAATGCACTTGATAAATATTAAAATAAAAATAAATGCATATATAAAATGTGTGGTTAGGTTATTGACATACATAAAGTTTATATTACATATCATGTACGTAAGTATATAATCAAAGGCATAAGGAAATAAATAGCCCAAGTGCTTATTAAATTTTATTCATTACATCAAAGAGGAAAAAGTAGATTTATGTTTCTACATATTTTTCTATATTTTAAGACAGAAACAGACGCAATCATTTAAAGCAATTTATCTAAAATAATTTAAGTGCCTGTGAAGTAATTATCATATTTATTGAGTTATTCCAAAGAACAGGCACCAAATTACTTATTTCCTTTAGCAAGAAACCCGTATCTAAGGACCGTTGGGATTTTAGAAGGACAGGTTTTCCATCATTTATTTTTAAGTATATTTAATGCCTCCATTTTAAGAGCTTTTAGTGGAATAGGCCCACGTTGCGTCCTTGTCTACCTTTTCTCTTATTGTTCAGGGGATAATTCATTACTTTGTTACCTTCTTTAGCCTAGTGTGAGTGAACATACAGACTCAGACTAAAACCCAGCTTATTAAATATTTAAGAAATCATATTAAGGTGACATGTGTGTCTACTTTATGACAGCTGCTGGCTGTATCACCAGATCCTTCATTTCATTATGTAAAATACAATGACATTGTTATTGCCATCAATCCTGTTAAAAATGGACAAGAGTCAAACAATTTCCAGTAGCACAAAAGATACTAAATCTGGCAGTTCTAGGTTAACTCATCATGACTTTTGAGTCCGTTTAATAAAAAATTAAGTTGAAATATAGTTAGGATAGGGTGCATTTGTTAGTGCTAGAGTTCAGTGGAAGGGCTCCATTCTAACTCTCCATTCTGTGATTTCAAGAGTTCTTTTTAAAAGGTAATTGTAACAGCTGAATAGGATGGGCTGCCAGCATGCAGGGTGGGTAGCTTTTGGCCATCCCCCTAATTCTTCTTGGCATAAAAGAGACGCTTTTACACCATATACTAAATGTGTAATTTCTTCCTCACATATGCAAACGCTGGCTTCTTCCTATTTATTGCAGATTGCCCTTCATTCTGGCGAAAGGAGCCAGAATCGCCAGCGCTTCCAGGCTCATTAGCTCAATGGGAAGAATAGTTTTATTTTGAGCTACCAGAAGAAAGGGAACGCTGGATGTACTCATGTTGAGCGAGGACCAGCCCTTAGCCCAGAGTTTCACCAATGTCATTTCATTCTGGTCTTTCTTTTATTGTAGTCACTCTTTAATTGTTTGAATACGAAAAGACGTAAGATTTTGCTTTTAATAGTAAATGTTGCTACTGTTGCTGCTAAAGCTGAGTGTGCAGCTGAAAATGTGAGACACCAATGTCCCATTCCACACCGAGGCCCAGGCTACCCCACTTTAAAACAGCCCGCCGCACAGTGATCCTGCTATTAAATTACAAACAAAATCCACCTCCTTGAAGAAGCATAAAATGATGGTTTTTTCCCATAGGGGAGGACATAAATCTTTCCCACCCTCAAATTCCAAGACAGAAAAAAAAAGAATTATGTATATATACGTGTATATATATATATATGTATATCCCAAACCCATTGCTGTCGATTCCAACTCATAGCAACCCTATAGGACAGAGTAGAACAGCCCTATAGGGTTTTCCAAGGAGTGCCTGGTGGATTCCAACTGCAGACATTTTGGTTAGCAGCCGAACTCCTAATGACTAAGCCACTATACACACACACACACACACACACACACATATATATATACATACACATATATGTAATATTTTAACAATATAAGTGTTTAACTGTGTATGAAACAAACTACAGCAATTGTTAAACCAGGGTTGTCTTTGGTTTGTGAGTTGGTAAAAATTTCATAGTTTTTTTCATCGAGATAGGAAATAAAACTGATAAAATCTATGATTACTCTCAGGGAAAATTCTACAGTGTTTTTACAGCTATTTAAATCATGCTACACTTAAGCCAAAGAGCTCTGGTGGTGCAGTGGTTAAAGCACTCAGCTGCTAACAGAAAGGTTGGCAGTTCGAACCCACCAGCTACCGTGTGGGAGAAAGATGTGGCAGTCTGCTTCTGTAAAGATTACAGCCTAGGAAACCCTATGGGGCAGCTCTACTCTGTCCTAGAGGGTCACTATGAGTTGGAATCGACTTGATGGCTCTGATGTCGGGAGGTATACCCAGATTAACTCCAAATATCTAAGCCCTTGAATATCCGTAGGTGGCACAGTTTGTGCTGGACTGCTAACCTAAAAGTTGGAGGTTCAAACCCACTCACACATACTGCAGAAGAAAAGGACTGGTGATCTGTTTTCATTAAGATTATAGCCAAGGAAACCCTATGGAGTGTTCTACTCTGTAGCACACGGGGTCACCATGAGTCGGACTCAACTTGACAGCAATTAATAACAGTAGCAACAACTAATCCCTTACCCTACAACCTTTATTCAGATGTGTGTTTATCATCTGGTATAACAGAAAAGTACAGACGTTCTAAGCTGACTGACCGTTCTTCAATGCCTCTGCCTCTTGGTGCATGGCCTTGGCAAAACACTGCCACTCTCTGAACCTCAGTTTTTTCATCTGAAAAGTGAGAATGCAAATCTATTTTCTGTCTTGGGGCCAGACGACTTTTGGAATTTAGGATTTTTTAAAATTTTGATTTTATGTAGTTTTCGTATACAAATATTACATAATTGCTCCAGCAGGATTATGTGGCCCTTATCTCTTCCACAGATTGGAATGTGAATCAAACACGTTAGTAATTCTGTAGTAAAACTTGCAATTATTAACACTTAGTGGGCTAAACAAAGACTATAGTCAGGTCATCACCAAAACTTGTGTTTTTCAGAACTTGTTGAAAAAATTCATGAACCTGGGCTAACCCCTGCTTTGGGGGTGTGTTCGTTTGGCAGTTGGAAGCTGCTCCACCAATGGTAGCTGTGGTTAGCATTTGAATTAATGGCAGATAATATGGATCTTTTCTCGTCCACAAATTGGAATGTGAATGAAGGAATTCTATTCAGCATTAACCTGTAACTTCCATTCCAAAAAAACTACAAAAGGCCGTGCAGCACTGTAAAAAAACAAACAAAAAATTGTAGTATCAAGAAAGCGAAAAATTAATCCTCCGAATGTGAGAAGATACTTGCAAATTATATACCTAATAAGAGATTTATGTCCAGAATATATAAAGAACTCTTACAACGCAACAATAAGAGGAGAAATAACCCAATTAAAAATGAGTAAAGGATTGGAATGACATTTCTCCAGAGAAATACACAATGACCAATAAGCACATGAAAAGATGTTCAACATCATTGGCCATCAGGGAAATGCAATTCAAAACCACAATGAGATACCACTTCACATACACTAAATTGACTATAATCAAAAAGACAGACAATAACAAATATTGGCGAGACTGTGGAGAAATTGGAGCCCTCATACACTGCTATTAGAAATGTTAAATCGTTCAGCCTCTTTCTTTTGGGAGAGTCTGACAGTTTCTCAAAATGTTATACATAGAGTTACCATGTGACCCAGCAATTCTACTCCCAGGTATATATGCCCAAGAGAATTAAAAACATATGTACACACAAAAACTTGTACACGAATGTTCATAACAACATTATTCAAAAGAGCCAAAAAGTGGAGATAGTCCCAATATCCATCAACTGATGAATGGATAAACAAAATGTGGTCTGTCCATACAATGAAATGTTATTCAGCCATAAATGAGAATGAAGTCTTTATTCATGCTACAACATGGCTGAACTTTGAAAACATTATGCTGAGTGAAAGAAGCAAGTCACAAAAGGCCACATACTATATGACCCTGTTTATATGAAATGTCTAAAATAGACAAATCTACAGAGGCAGAAAATGGGTTGTTGGCTGCCTAGGGCTGGGTGGGGGAGAGTTAGAGAGAAATAGGGAGTGACTGCTAATGGGCATGGGATTTCTTTTGGGAGTGATGGAAATGTTCTAAAATTAGGTTGTAGTGATGGTTGCATAACTCTGTGAATATTCTCAAAACCACTGAATTGTATACTTTAAATGAGCGAATTGTATGGTGTGTGAATTATAACTCAATATATGAAATTCACTCTTGAAGAAAATTTTTACAAGAGGGTTTTATATAAATGCCTTCTGGAGTAATTTTAGATCCAGATGTGTTAATCTGCCCTGAGATAATTGATAAGATCAGAATTATAGATTTAGCCCAGGAAATTAAATTTCTATTGCATAGGGTTAAAATTAGTTTCAAGATAATTTTAGCCTTCTTTCTCTTGTACCATAATTTTTACGTGAGGAGGGAAAATTAATCACTTCAGTCATGCAGCTAGCATGCCTGGACACCTAAAGGGATTTATGTTTCGATATGCTAAATTTTGCTTGGTAGCCTATGTTCAATGTGACTTTAGCCCAGAAGTTTTCGGCACACTGGTGTGTCAGAATCGGTGCAAGGTGTCTCACAAGAAAGTTTTTAACAACACAAAAGTACCAGAGTTTGTAAATTATTCAATGAAAACAATCAGTGAGTAAGGATATAAGGTTACCATGTGATAACATCAGTCTCATTTTCTTAGGTTCTAATATACCTTCTGAAATGGAAGGGAAAAGGTACTTTGTAGGAGTGGGTCTGGAACAAAAATGTCCTGGCAGGAGAATCATATATATTTTTTTTTTTGAGAACCTCTGTTCTAGTGTATCTGCCTGTCCCTGGAAGTGTTTAGATTTTAATTTTTTTTTTTTGAAGTGTGCATTTTATATCGCATTTGGAAAAAGTAATTAAAAAAAAAATTCACTTCTTACTTGTAGCTATCCTTATCTTGAATTAGTACAGTTATAACTCGAGTCTCCAGAGATGCTCATATTACCTAAAAATAAATCTGTTAACATGCTAATAGGGCTATTTAAAGTCTCAATAGCAGAAATTCTGCATAAATAGTTAATATTTATGATGTAAAGGTTTCATGACGTCACCAACAACGATGAACTTCAAAACTGTTAAAAGAATTGCAACAACAGTTGAAATTGAGCAACACTTCAGAGCTATACTAATAATGGCAGAGAATAGAATGATGTGTCAATTGAGACAAAACACTAACATTCATTTTCTTCTAGCTTATGGTGTTTTTAAGGCTTATACAAGATTTTCCTCTAAACCTGCTTACTCATATCAAGCTTTGAATTTAAGACTTAACTGTGAAACCTTGATATTTTAACCTGTTGCCTGCCTGTGGATTGTTAACATGACAGCCTCCACATGAAGGAGCCTTGAAAAGGGAGTGCTTGTTTTTTTAAGGGACTGTGCAGGTATCTATCACCAGATAGTTTTCTCACAGGCAGCTCAACCCTCAGAATCCAGGACATAACCAGAAAGTGAAGTGGCTGGTTTTCCTATTGAATTATTTTTCAGTTTCTAACTATTGCTTTTCTTATTTTGCTGCCTTTTCCCGTTTGACAATCCCTCAAGTAACTAACCAAATAGCCTCCTTACAAAATAGGAATAACAAAGATTTAGGAGACAGGAAAATTTTTTTCTCCCAAGCTCATGGTAGATGGGAAGATAAAGGAATCTGTGTCTGCGATGCATTTTTAATTCTAATGAACCTAGAGTGAAGAAGTGATGTCCCTTTCAGATGTAAATCAGACAACCCTGTAAGTAACAGTATGATCACTCTTCCAGGGAACCTTACTAAGATTTCCAGCACGCTGAAAACATTTTATATGTCTACAAAATTTCTTTACTCCTTCTTACTCCTGCAAGTGATGTGGTGATAAAGGCAGGATCCTGTACAGAATGAAATAGTAAGTTGGTCATATTTTCAGTTTTAATAAAAACTCTACATTCAACCAAATTTATAGTTTATTTTCAGGCCAATCTGTTTTGTGCAATGGGCATATAGGCCTTTGATTATTTATCTTCCTGATTAATGGGGTGTATTATTCAAGCATATAACTCATTACAATTCTGTGTAGCTTTGTAGTCATTATTTTTTCAATGGGTTCCTCTGTCAGATGCATTATCATGTCATGTTTGAGTGTATGACCTGTAGGAACATGTCCACGTTCTTCTTATGACACCCAGACTACCCTACCCATCACCCATGTCTTCCCTCCCAGTCAGATTCTTCTGTCAGCCTGTCTGAAACCAAACAGTGACCCGAAACAACTTTCACCTGCTCTCAGGTCTTACTGTCTTCTAGAGAGAAGAGAGACATTAACCAAATAATCACACTATACTTTTTCAATTAAAACTGAAATCAAGCTATGAAGAAAAGAGGGCTGTGGAAAAAGGGAAGTTATAGACCATAATAGTTAAAAACATAGACTCTCCAGCAATGCCGTATATGAGGCAAAAGGAAAAAAATCAATAATCTTGATCCTGTCTATATATAACATTTTGATGTATTGTTCATGCTGGGTTTTTGCGTTAATTTTTTTGATACTGCATTAAGATATTATCTATCTTGATTACTGAGTTTTTTGTTACCCTTTTGAATTTTGCCACCAAGGGAGGCATCTCACTTGCCTATTCCTAGTCCCCATCTTACTTCAAAGTCAAATTGCCTGGGCTCAAGTCCTGGTTTTGCCACTTGCTACCTCTGTGACCTGGAGCAAGTTTCTTATACTGTGTACCTTAGTTTCATCATCTGTAAAATGAAGATAATAAGAATAGTTCATAGGGTTGTTATAAGAACTAAAATAAGTTACTATTTGCAAAGCAGTAGAGCAGTGCCTGGCACAAGTTCTATACATATATTTAAAACATGTAATAAAGGAAGATGCCTCTAGACAGCTTCAAGTACTGAATGATTAATTATGAGGTGCAGCCTATATGTCTGAATTCACCAGGCTGCCATCAGCATTTTGGATTCCAGCCCCCTATCACCACCATTTTTAAACCAAATTTGCATATGCATTTTAGGACAATCCTGTAGCTAATGTGGTTATATATTTAAAAGGTGAAGGACTTGCTCATTTTATTTCTTCATTTCCCCCTTGCATTTTTTTGCTCTGAAATAACCAGGGAGATGGTGGGGAATTGTGGCCCACCAAGACTCTCAGCCCCCTGTATCTATTAGGCTCGTTCAGAAACATGAAATACTTCAGGAGTTTGTGTTATTTCTTGCACTAAGGGCTCCGCCAACCATCTGCACCATTGCAGTGTTGGTTCCTGTGCTGCTAAAGTAAGCATAACCTTTGGATTCTTACCCCCCTGTTATGGATTGAATTGTGTCCCCACAAAATAGGTGTTGTAATTCCTAACTTCTATGCCTGTGGTTATAATCCCATTTGGGAATGGGTTTTCTTTGTTATGTTAATGAGGCAGGATTAGGGTAGGGTGTGTCTTGAGTCAATCTCCTTTGAGATATAAAAGAGGTATAACAAGCAAGCAAGCTAACAGAGATGGAGTAACAGAGATGCTGAGAAGCATGGAGATCTCTAAGGAACCAGGCAGCAGAAGCTGAAGAGACAAGGATCTTCCTCCAGAGCCAACAGAAAGACTTCCCTTAGAGTTGGCATTCTGCATTTGGACTTCTGGCCCCTTAACTGTGAGAATATAAATTTCTGTTTGTTAAATCCATCCACTTACGTATTTCTGTTACAGTAGCACCAGATAACTAAAACAGAATCTGGTAGCAGAAGAGTGGGTGCTGCTCTAACAGATACCTAAAATGTGGAAGCAGTTTTGGAATTGGGTAATAGGTAGAGGCTGGAAGAGTTTTTAGGTGCCTAAAAATAAAAGCCTTGAAAAAGCTGTTGGTAGAATTATGGACGTCAATGTGATTCTGATGAGAGCTCAGAAGGAAATGAGGAGAGCTACAGAAAAAGTCTCTTTAGTCTTAGAGAACAAATATGGCGCCTGCAACAGAATGTCGCTAGAAATGTGGACATTAAATGTGCTTCTGGTGAGGCTTTAAAAGACAATGATGGACATGGGATTGGACAATGGAAGAGGGATGATGCTTTTTATGTAGTGGCAAAGAGCTTGTCTGAATTATGTTCAAATGTTTGGTGGAAGGTAGAACTTGTACGTGATGAACTTGGATATCTGGTTGATGAGATTTCAAAGCAAGAGCTTAAAGGGGCCATGTGGTTTGCTGCTTATAATAAAATGTGAGAAGAAAGAGACGGACTTAAAAATGAACTGTGCAAAATGAAAACAGAACTTAAAGATTTGGTAAATCCTGTTGTATAAACTAGGGACGTGTGTCCTAGAATTTTCTCCAAGGACATGGCTACACAAACTTTTGCTGAAAAGATTAAGCATGACTGATGGGTCTAACCCACTACCATGGTGGAAGACCCACTTTACATTGTTGAAAAGAAATCACTTTGAGGACTAAGGTGCACCTGACCCAACTCGCGATATTTTTAATTGCCTCATATGCATGCAAAAGCTGGACAATGAATGAAGACAACTGAAGAACTGATGCCTTCGAATTATGGTGTTGGTGAAGAATATTGAATGTACTATGGACTACCAGAAGAAAAGACAAACTTGCTTCTTGGAAGATGTACAGCCAGAACGCTCTTTAGAAGTGAAGTTGGTGAGACTTCATCTTAAGTACTTTGAACGAGTTATCAGAAGGGACTAGTACCTGGAGAAGGACATAATGCTTGATAAAGTAGAGGTTCAGTGAAAATGAGGAAGACTCTCAACCAGATGGATTGACACAGTGGCTGCAACAGTGGGCTCAAACAAGCAACCATTGTGAGGATGGCACAGGACCAGTCAGTGTTTTGTTTTGTTGTGCATAGTATCACTATGAGTCAGAACTGACTAGATGGCACCTAACAATAACAACATCATATGAAAATATAATATGGTTTAGCATCTTGCCTTCTACTTCCCACGTGAAGTTCTCTTTTCATTTATCTGGGAAGACAGAGTTAAGCTGCATTACTTCATTTCCAGTTATGCTTACAAACTGAGTTAAGACAACAACAACAATGCCAGTGGTTACAATCCCCTTTGGAAATGGGTTTTCTTTGTTATGTTAATGAGGCAGAATTAGTGTAGGGTGTGTCTTGAGCCAATCTCTTTTGAGGTATAAAAGAGATTTAACAAGCTAGCACACTAGCAAAGATGAAGTAACAGATTCCAAGACACATGGAGATCTCCAAAGAACCAGGAAGCAGAAGCTGGAGAGACAAGGATCTTCTTCAGAGCTGACAAAGAAAACATTCCCCTAGAGTCGGCACTCTGAATTTGGACTTCTAGCCTTCTAAACAGTGAGAAAATAAATTTGTTTGTTAAAGCCGTCCACTTGTGGTATTTCTGTTAATAACAGTAGTAGATAACTAAGACACCCTCTTCACTAATGAATTTCTTAGTACCCCTTTCAGAGGGCCACGCATGATTAAGTATAGCCCATGGTCAGTGTCTTAGTTACCCAGTACTACTATAACACAAATACCACAAGTGGGTGGCTCTGAAAAACAGAAATTTATTTTCTCACAATTTTAGAGACTAAAAGTCCAAATCAAGGGTTCAGCCCTGTGTATCCCTTCCTTGTCTTTAGCCTCAGGCATTCTTTGGCTTGTAGACAATCATCACATGATGTCTTTCTTCCACCTCAGTGTGTGTCTCTGTGTCTATTCTTGTCTCTTTGTAACTCAGATGTGATCAGGCTTAGGATCCACCATACATTTGTATGACTCCATTAACATAATAGAAGAAAAACTCTATTTCCAAACAGGATGACATCCATAAATTCAAAGGCCAGGGAATTCAACACGTATTTGGTGCGGGGTAGGGAGGGGGGGAGTTCTATCCATAGCAGTCAGGATATTCATTTGTATAACCCCTGTTCCTTTTCCTGTGTCTGTGGGGAAACTCAACCAGCTTTCTGAGCATTTATTTCTAGCGCCATTTTAAGTTCTGTTCGTTGTGATTGTACAAAATCGAATATATTTCTTACTCATGGTAAGCTCCTTTTTCGAAGAGAGTATCATCCCTTTATCTCTTATGGCAAAGGTGTGATGTTTACACTTTAGTGGTACAAAGGGTGAACAGAAGAAATAACTAATTTAAAAAGCAAAGAAATGCAACTTACATGCATTTTATTTTATCAAGATATTACTCTGAAAATGGCTGAATACAGTTTCAATTTTTTAAAATAATCCTGGAGTGCACTAATTTATTTCAAAAGGCTGGAGGCAACTATGTGAGATTAAAAAAAAAAAAAAAACCCAATGTGAGATAAGCGGGGATTTAATTATCTGTATGTATTTCTGATTAAACAGGTAATATTTAGCTTACAGAGAATCTATGTGTGAATATAATAACTGCCCTAGGGAAAATAATGTTATACCATGGAGGAAACAAGCTTTATCTCAAAGTGAAAAAATGGGTTCTTTCCTATTTTACCCTCAAGCTTTGAATTAACAATTTGTAGAAAGAGGGCCACTTGGTTAGAATTAATATTCTCCTTTTGATAAGTTATTTTTATATTCTGTATAAGATTATATGTCAATGTAAGTATCTTTCTGTTTCTTAAAAAGACCATGAATAAACTAAAATTTAAATGCATTGCAATTCAAATAATAAAGCATGAAAAATGAAAATGTTTCTCCTTAAAGACGTGTGTTTTGTGGTTACACCTTAAAATTTGGATAAATTTGGAGCATTAATAGTGAAACCCTGTACTTTTTAAAGTAAAATACTTTTATATGTATAAATGTAACCGGAAGTCATTGTTTAGATGTAGATTCTCCTTGGAACTGTGGAATTCTCTTGGACCAAAGCCAAGAGCCTTGACTGAAAGCATTTGGCTGACTGCTGAAAGAGTATGGCTGTATGGGGGTAGCCACACAGCCTGCCTTTCTGCCACAACAAGCAGCAGCAAAATCAAGGACTTGTTGAGAGAAAATTCTCCATGAGTCTCTTGCACACCTTGTAAGCAGAGGCACTGTTGTTGTGCAGTCGATCCAACACATGGCGACGCCACATGTGCAGAGTAGAACTGCCCCAAAGGGCTTTCAAGGCTGTGACCTTTCGGAAGCAGATTTCCATGCCTGTCTTCCAAGGCACCTCTGGGTGAGTTTGAACTGCCAACCTTCCGGCTAATAGTCCAGCACTTAGCCATTTGCACTGCCCAGAGGCTCTTTATTCTGAATTCTTTTTGAAGAAGTTTGTATAGTGAACAGCCTTAGAAGACAGTGAAAGTGTGTCCCTCTAGAGCAAAGGTCAGACAAGCTTACAGTCCATTATGAAAGATTTGGGCTTCCTAAGCTCAGGTTCCTCTTGTGTGCATTTCACCTGTGGGAAATGGGCCCTGGAGAACTGGTGCAAGAAAATGCTGGTACTCTGGCTACTGCTATTGTTGTGCCTAATAAAGCCCTTTGTCTTCCATGCAGGAGACTTGTGTCTTATGCTTGTTGTTGTTGTTAGGTGCCATCGAGTCGGTTCCGACTCATAGCGACCCTATGCACAACAGAACGAAACACTGCCCGGTCCTGCGCCATCCTTACAATCGTTGTTATGCTTGAGCCCATTGTTGCCGCCACTGTGTCAATCCACCTTGTTGAGGGTCTTCCTCTTTTCCGCTGACCCTCTACTCTGCCAAGCATGATGTCCTTCTCCAGGGACTGATCCCTCCTGAAAACGTGTCCAAAGTATGTAAGATGCAGTCTCGCCATCCTTGCCTCTAAGGGGCATTCTGGCCACACTTCTTCCAAGACAAATTTATTCGTTCTTCTGGCAGTCCATGGTATATTCAATATTCTTCGCCAACACAATTCAAAGGCGTCAATTCTTCCACCTTCCTTATTCATTGTCCAGCTTTCACATGCATATGATATGATTGAAAACACCATGGCGTGGGTCAGGTGCACCTTAGTCTTCAAGGTGACATCTTTGCTCTTCAACACTTTAAAGAGGTCCTTTGCAGCAGATTTGCCCAATACAACGCGTCTTTTGATTTCTTGACTGCTGGTTCCATGGCTGTTGATTGTGGATCCAAGTAAAATGAAATATTTGACAACTTCAATCTTTTCTCCGTTTATCATGATGTTGCTCATTGGTCCAGTTGTGAGGATTTTTGTTTTCTTTATGTTGAGGTGCAGTCCATACTGACGGCTGTGGTCTTTGATCTTCATTAGTAAGCGCTTCAAGTCCTCTTCACTTTCAGCAAGCAAGGTTGTGTCACCTGCATAACGCAGGTTGTTAATGAGTCTTCCTCCAATCCTGATGCCCTGTTCTTCTTCATATAGCCCAGCTTCTCGGATTATTTGCTCAGCATACAGATTGAATAAGTATGGAGAACGAATACAACCCTGACGCACAACTTTCCTGACTTTAAACCAATCAGTATCCCCTTGTGTCCGAACAATTGCCTCTTGATCTATGTAAAGGTTCCTCATGAGCACAATTAAGTGTTCTGGAATTCCCATTCTTCACAATGTTATCTGTAATTTGTTATGATCCACACAGTCAAATGCCTTTGCATAGTCAATAAAACACAGGTAAACATCCTTCTGGTATTCTCTGCTTTCAGCCAGGATCCATCTGATATCAGCAACGATATCCCTGGTTCCACGTCCTCTTCTGAAACCAGCCTGAATTTCTGGCAGTTCCCTGTCGATATACTGCTGCAGCCATTTTTGAATGATCTTCAGCAAAATTTTGCTTGCATGTGATATTAATGATATTGTTCTATAATTTCCACATTCGGTTGAATCACCTTTCTTGGGAATAGGCATAAACATGGATCTCTTCCAGTCAGTTGGCCAGGAAGCTGTCTTCCATATTTCTTGGCACAGACGAATGAGCACCTCCAGCGCTGTATCTGTTTGTTGAAACATCTCAATTGACATTCCATCAATTCCTGAAGCCTTGTTTTTCGCCAGTGCCTTCAGAGCAGCTTGGACTTCTTCCTTCAGCACCATTGGTTCCTGATCATATGCTACTTCTTGAAATGGCTGAACATCGACTAATTCTTTTTGGTATAATGACTTTGTGTATTCCTTCCATCTTCTTTTGATGCTTCCTGCATCATTTAATATTTTCCCCATAGAATCCTTCACTATTGCAACTTGAGGCTTGAATTTTTTCTTCAGTTCTTTCAGCTTGAGAAACACTGAGCATGTTCTTCCCTTTTGGTTTTCCATCCCCAGCTCTTTGCACATGTCATTATAATACTTTACTTTGTCTTCTCGAGAGGGCTTTTGAAATCTTCTGTTCAGTTCTTTTACTTCATCAATTCTTCCTTTTGCTTTAGCTGCTCGACGTTTGAGAGCAAGTTTCAGAGTCTCCTCCGACATCCATCTTGGTCTTTTCTTTCTTTCTTGTCTTTTCGATGACCTCTTGCTTTCTTCATGTATGATGTCCTTGATGTCATTCCACAACTCGTCCGGTCTTCAGTCACCAGTGTTCAGTGGGTCAAATCTATTCTTCAGATGGTCTCTAAATTCAGGTGGGATATACTCGAGGTTATATTTTGGCTGTTGTGGACTTGCTCTGATTTTCTTCAGTTTCAGCTTGAACTTGCATGTGAGCAATTGAGGGTCTGTTCCACAGTCGGCCCCTGGCCTTGTTCTGACTGATGATATTGAGCTTTTCCATCGTTTCTTTCCACAGATATAGTCTATTTGATTTCTGTGTGCTCCATCTGGCGAGGTCCATGTGTACAGTCGCTGTTTATGTTGGTGAGAGGAGGTATTTCCAATGGAGAAGTCATTGGTCTTGCAAAATTCTATCATTCGATCTCCAGCATTGTTTCTACCACCAAGGCCATATTTTCCAGCTACTGATCCTTCTTCTTTGTTTCCAACTTTCGCATTAAAATTGCCAGTAATTATCAGTGCATCTTGATTGCATGTTCGATCAATTTCAGACTGCAGCAGCTGGTAAAAATCTTCTATTTCTTCATCTTTGGCCCTAGTGGTTGGTGTGTATATTTGAATAATAGTTGTATTCGCTAGTCTTCCTTGTAAGCGTATGGATATTATCCTATCACTGACAGCATTGTACTTCAGGATAGATCTTGAAATGTTCTTTTTTACGATGAATGCAACAAACATCATTCCTCTTCAAGCTGTCATTCCCAGCATAGTAGACTATATGATTGTCCAATTCAAAATGGCCAATACCAATCCATTTCAGTTTACTGATGCCTAGGATATCGATGTTTATGCATTCCATTTCATTTTTGATGGTTTCTAATTTTCCTAGATTCATACTTTGCACATTCCAGGTCCCGATTATTAACAGATGTTTGCAGCTGTTTCTTCTTATTTTGAGTTGTGCCACATCAGCAAATGAAGGTCCCAAAAGCTTTACTCCATCCATGTCATTAAGGTTGACTCTACTTTGAGGAGGCAGCTCTTCCCCAGTCATTTTTTGAGTGGCTTCCAACCTGGGGGGCTCATCTTCCAGCACTATATCAGACAATGCTCTACTGCTATTCATAAGGTTTTCACTGGCTAATACTTTTCAGAAGTAGACTGCTGGGTCCTTCTTCCTAGTCTGTCTTAGTCTGAAAGCTCAGCTGAAACCTGTCCTCCATGGGTGGCCCTGCTTGTATCTGAATACCAGTGGCATAGCTTCCAGCATCGCAGCAACATGCAAGCCCCCACAGGACAACAAACTGACAGACACGTGGGGGTTTCTTCTGCTAGTGTCTATAAAACGGTAGCAGGCTATCTCGTTAGCTTATAAAAAGGGCAAAATCTCAGAGATTTTACGATTATTCATGGGGATGTCCTTTAAAATACTTATAAAGATAATGGCCCTTTCTCGTTCCTCTGTACTTCATCCCAAGTGGATGATGGTGGGTTGAGGGATAATATGGCCTGAGGTAGCCAATCATATCTCAGGATCTGCCTTCTTTGTAAGGATACACCTTTCCTGCTAGACTAGATATACTTCACCCAAAATGGTTAACTTGAGGCCACTTAGGAGAGTAGGGAAGCCAGCATGTACCTTCCTGTTACTTGCTATCTCATCAGAAAGAATGCTAAAGAGTTTTTGCATGTTATATTCAATATTCTGGCAGTCCACGGTATATTCAATATTCTTCACCAACACCATAATTTAAAAGCATCAGTTCTTCTGCAGTTTTCCTTATTCATTTTCCAGCTTTTGCATGCATAGGAGGTGATTGAAAATACCATGGCTTGGGACAGGCGCACCTTAGTCCTCAAAGTGATATCTTTGTTTTTTAACCCTTGAAAGAGGTTTCTTGCAGCAACTTTGCCCAATGCAATATATCGTTTGATTTCTTCACTGCTATTTCCATGGACATTGATTGAGGATCTAAGAAAAACAAAACTCTTGACAACTTCAATATTTTCTCCATTTATTATGATGTTGCTTATTGTAAGGACTTTTGTTTTCTTTATGCTGAGGCATAATCCATACGGAAGGCTGTAGTCTCTGATCTTCATCAGTAAGTACTTCAAGTCTCCTTCACTTTCAGCAAGCAAGGTTGTGGCATTTGCATATTGTAAGTTGTTAATAAATCTTCCTCCAATCCTCCTTAAAACGTTGAAGAGCAAAGATGTCACCCTGAAGACTAAGGTGCGCCTGACCCAAGCCACGGTATTTTCAATTGCATCATGTGCATGTGAAAGCTGGACAATGAATAAGGAAGACCGAAGAAGAATTGACACCTTTGAATTGTGGTGTTGGCGAAGAATATTGAATATACCATGGACTGCCAAAAGAACGAAAAATCTGTCTTGGAAGAAGTACAACCAGAATGCTCCTTAGAGGCAAGGATGGCGAGACTGCATCTTACATACTTTGGACATGTTTTCAGGAGGGATCAGTCCCTGGAGAAGGACATCATGCTTGGCAGAGTGCAGGGTCAGTGGAAAAGAGGAAGACCCTCAATGAGGTGGATTGACATAGTGGCTGCAACAATGAGTTCAAGCATAACAAAGATTGTAAGAATGGCTCAGGACCGGGCAGTGTTTCATTCTGTTGTGCATAGGGTCACTGTGAGTCGGAACCAACTCAATGGCACCTAACAACAACAACAACCAATCCTGATGCCAAGTCCTTCTTCACATAGTCCACCTTCTTGGATTATTTGTTCAGCATACAGATTGAATAAGTATGGTGAAAGGATACAACCCTGATACACACCTTTCCTGATTTTAGACTATACATCATCCCCTTGTCCTGTTTCAACAAATGCCTTTTGGTCTATGTACAGGTTCCTCAGGAGCACAATTAGGTGTTCTGTAATTCTCATTCTTCATAATGTTACTCATAATTTGTTATGATCTGCACAGTCAAATGACTTTGCATAGTCAATAAAACACAGGTAGGCATCATTCTGGTATTTTCTGCTTTCAACCAGTCTCCATCACACATCAGCAATGATATTCCTGGTTCCATGTCCTCTTCTGAATCTGGCCTGAATTTCTTTCAATATACTGCTGCAACTGCTTTTGAACGACCTTCAGCAAACTTTTACTTGCGTGTGATATCAATGATTTTTTTTTGGATAATTTCTGCAGTCTGTTGGATCACCTTTATTTGGAATGGGCACAAATATGGAGTATGTATATTTTCATATACATGGCATTAAATGTAGTAATATTATATAGTATGTGTTAAAAACAGCAGGGAATGCAATTTGGAAAGACTGCATATGTGAAGACCTGCATGTATTATAAGATAAATAAAATTCAGGAACTGTTCAGGCTGCTGGGTGAGTATGAGTCCTGGACCAGGTCACTTGCAGCTGCCTAACTGTGTTCCTTACTGGTGGCACACACCCAACATGGAAATGAGCCTTTCAGATTAAGTCATCCCATAAGCCTGCAAGCTGAGCGCTGTGGAGACGGTCATCATGGGGATAATGACTTCTGGTTTCCTGAGTGGTTTCTTTGTGACAGTTGTGCTCATGGCAGGGGTAAGGGCTTCCGAGAGATACCCCATCATTTGAGGCAATTACCCAGCCTGGTTCATGGCAGGGAAGCTTTAGCACCTGCCAGATGGTGCTGGCAGGAAGCAGGCAGACCGGGTGTCCCCATGTCAGCGCTGCCTGATGAGGAAGCTCAGAGTTAGGGCGATAAAGTGCACACAACTTCTCTGCAACTTTGTAATTGCTAGTGAAGAGGCCAGGCTATTTGTCTCATCACGCACAAATCTTTCTAACCCTTATAGTTAGTGTTACTCACGTCCCCACAATTGAGGAGAAAGACCATCAGTTATTATTTCCACAAAAATTCACAGACAAGAAAAGTAATAAAATTCTCTTCTGTGAAGATTTTTAAGGAAAAGGGTGAAACAAAGTGAACGGATAAAATAATATGGTTATTCCTCCTGAAGTCTAGTGTCTAAGAGGAAATTGGGGGGTTTGCTGCTGGAAATCATCAAAGTAGCTCCTCAGGGGCCCATCAAGATGAGGTTGTTGTTAGCTGCTATTGAGTCAACCACCGAGTCATGGTGACCCCATGCACAACAGAATGAAACACTTCCTGGTCCTGCACCATTCCTATGATCAGTTGCAGGTTGGACCATTGTGATACACAGGGTTTTCACTGGCTGATTTTTGGAAGTAGATCACGAGGTCTGTCTTAGTCTAGAAGCTCCTCTGAAACCTGTTCACCATCATAACAACACACAAGCCTCCACTGAAAACAGGTGGTGGCTGCGCATGAGGTGTACTGGTTAGAAATGAAACCAAGGTCTCCCTCATGGAAAACAAGAATTCTACCACTAAACCACCATTGCATCCATATAGAGATGAGGAGCCCACTCTAATTAAGCATCATGGAAGATGAGAATTGTTTCATTGGTCTTCATAGGCTGTTATATTTACCTTCTTTCCAGTGTGTTCCCCCAAGGCAAGCTGGTCACCAAGCTTTAGGAGGGGTTGAAGCTGAGAACCATGCTGTGGCTTAGTAGAGAGGGTTAAGCACTCCTGCATAGAATGAAGGAATTTGCACTGAGGGAGCCTGTAGTTAGGTTTCCAATGAGGTTAAAGGGAATAAAAATCTAAGCCAAGAGACTGTGTGGTAGAAGAATGTGATCCAAAGGAGGAAGACAAGGAGGAAAAATTCTAACCAACGAAATGAAAAGGCATTTCACTCTGAGGGTCAGCATGAGCCATTGGGAGAAGCTTGGAGGCTTGTGTGGCCTAAGGCAACAAAGGAAAACCAAATGCAGAATCCTAAGAAGAAATGACCCAGGAAAAGAGTAAAACAGCATGTGTAGAGATACACGCCTTGCATAAAGCTTCATGAAGATCTTCAAAGAATGAAGTGGAAGAACAAGAATACTTAAACACTTGTTGTGATAAGGACTTACCTACTCTTAGCATACTATAGGAGAAAGATTATGGGCTTTGAACCCATAGGGCTGGGTTCAAATGCTAGTTTGCATTCTCACCGTGATCCTGGATGAATTATTTGTCCACTCTGGGCTTGTTTCTTCAGTGTACAGAGGGGATAATTCCTGCCTCAGATAGCCACCATGGGGATTCAATGGGAAAATGAAAACAAGGCTGGGCACACATGTGTTCAGTGACTATCTGTTCCTTCTCCTTTTCCTCTCTGGCCTTGGGAAGAGGAGACAAATCCCTGCAGTTAAGAAGTCCTTGTGTAGGGTCAGCAGTGGGTACACCAAGGAACCAGACATGAGTGCTGTTTGGGAGCTTGAATCCAGGATGTGAAACTTTTCAAATACAGTATATAACTGCTGCATTGGGGCCTCCCCAAAACTGAGCAGAGACTGTGGCTTGCATGTAGGTATTTTTTGGAAAATGTGATCTCAGGAAACAGAAATGCAGGACAAGGTGAGTGAGGCAGGGAAAAGCCAAAACAAGTGTCTTAGTTACCTAACTCATTAAAACCCATTGCCATCGAGTCGATTCTGATTCATAGCAACCCTGTAGGACAGAGTAGAACTGTCCCATAGGATTTCCAAGGAATGGCTGGTGGATTCGAACTGTTGACCTTTTGGTTAGCAGACAGAGCTCTTAACCACTGTGCCACCAGGGCTCCTTCTTAGTTACCTAGTGCCGCTGAAACAGAAATACTACCTCTGGTTGGCTTTAAAGAACAGAAATTTATTTTCTCACAGTTCTCTGTCCTGTCAATTCCTTCTGTGAGCCTCTCCTTGTTTCTGGTGTCTGCCGGCAATCCTTGGCATTGCTTTGCTTATAGAGGGTGATCCTTACATGGTGTCTGTCTTTGCCTGTGTATGTGGGTCTCTGTGTCTATTCTGGTCTTTTATAACTCAGAAGTGATAGGGTTTAGGACCCGCTTTATACTGTCATGACCTCATTAACATAACAAAAGAAACTCCTATTTCCAAACAGGATCATATGTACAGGATTAGGATTTCAGCACATATTTTGGGGGGATACAACTCAGTCCATAACAAGGATGCATTATTATATTAGCTGTTTGATTCTTTTAGGACATGTGAGGATTTAATGAATTGCCTCTCAGAGCTGTCTGCCACAGGATGAAAGGGGGACGCATTTACCTGCTGGCTCCAGATCCCCATTAGTTGAGAGTGGCTCCCACAGCACTAACTCCCTTGCACTGCCAGGTAGTGCATGCCACAGTGCTAAATGGATTCCTGGCCTCCTACACCATGGGTCAGAGAAGCCCCAGGGCAGGAAGCAAGGGATCCCTGATGAGAGAGAGGTGAGGTCACCATGCAGTTACACCTGTGTGAAATTGTTCAAGGCCTGCAAGGAAACTAGTCACTACCAGCTGTGGCTGGAATAAGGGGAGCATCCAAGAGGATTTGGAAGTGGTGTGTAAGAGGGGTCCAATATACCACTCTCATAAAAGGGCTACCTATTTATCTTTCTGCCTAGAAAGTAGGTGCTAAAATAACTAATTTCTCAGAGTATCTTTGGCCTTTCAAGTCCATGAATCATGCAGATGAAACAAAACTTGCTGTAAATCTCTTGGTAAATAAAATGTGAGTGGATGCAGCAAATCACAGCCATATCATTTACTATTTTTATTCTTCAAAAGACATCTGCCAGCAGTAAACAAGGTATAGAGCAAAATACAGCTATACCCGTTATCTAGTCACAGAACATCAGGTCTAACTTATACAGTTATCACATATACTAAAAACAAAGGAAGCAGTGCTTGGACTTCGAGGAAAATTGGTGAAAAGTCTAATTCATTGATCCTTAGTGCCTTGTCTATTACCTGGGCCTGAAAGTGGTTTTTGTCATGATTTAGGCAATCTTATTAAAGAAAAAAAAAACTTTTTTTTTTTTAATTAAAGGTGAACCTTTGGAAGGATGCCAGTGTGATTTTTTTATTAGACTGGGATTTAGAACAAAGGACATGGAGAATCTTTCAAAATAGGCTGGGCCCCAGGCAAAATTATGAAGTGAATTTGGTTTGTTTTTAGCCCTCCTCTGCCCTCCAGTGCAACTAACATCACCATACCCGCTTCTTTCCATCACATTCACCCTTTAGGAATGCTGTGCCCTACTGGACTGCTCAGATGTCTATGTAATCAACCAGTCCATTTTTATTAACGCTTACCATGTACCAGGGAACCCTGGTGGCATAGTGGTGAAGCGCTACAGCTGCTAACCAAAAGATC
The DNA here is from genome assembly GCF_030014295.1 of Loxodonta africana. NCBI lineage: Eukaryota > Metazoa > Chordata > Mammalia > Proboscidea > Elephantidae > Loxodonta > Loxodonta africana. The sequence continues at coordinate 41,086,711 of NC_087349.1, forward strand.
GGTAGTTCGAATCCACCAGGAGCTCCTTGGAAACTCTATGGGGCAGTATAGGGTCACTATGAGTCGGAAATGACTCGAAGGCAACAGTTTTTTTGTTTTTGTTTTTGTTTTTTACCATTTATCAAGGAGTCCCTGGGTGGTGTAAATGGTTAAGCACTGTAAAAATGGCTTGAGAGCAGTGTCTGGCCTCCTCCAGCCCCACAAGGGGGAAGGAGAACCAAGATCAACAGCGCAAGGCTGACTCCCATGAGGTGGAGGCCAGACAAACCTCCACTCTCCACCATCTTTACTAATTGTGACACCAACTGTCTCTCACACAGCATTCTACTTCTCCTCTGGGTTTGACAATTTATTGCAATGGCTGCACAGAACTCACAGACCGTAGTCACTATTATAGGGTTTATTAGAGAAGTAACAGTTACAATTCAGGCTCAGGAACACTCAGGACACAGTTCTTCCTTGAGGACAGCCTCTCCCCAGCAGTACTCACAGGCACACCTCTCCCTGGCCCTAGGCCTCTGTCCAAAGGCACTCAGCTTTCCCTTTCCATGGGCTGGGAAGCCCACCGCACCGCCTCCTGCTGCCAGGTCTCTCTTGCCACTACTTCTCACTGTCTTCAGGGCTATAGCTGGCATTTTCTCTCAGTCTACTGCTTCCAGGAGCTTCTCAGCCCAGGGATCCTGTGGATCCAAAGGAGGCACTCTCCACTCCTGCCTGTTCTTCCTTGGTGGTGGTAGGATCCTCCTCTCTGCTCTAGAATTGGCTCTCTTTTAAGGCAAAACTGACCATCCCTTGGCAGGCCACAATTACCCTGTCACACAGTCCTGCCCAACCACCTGGGTGGGAGTTACAAGACCATGTCTAGAAAGGCCACTCACAAAAGTAATTAATCGCACCACAAGAGCTCAGCTACTAACCAAAAGGTTGGCAGTTTGAATCTACCTAGAGGTGCCTCAGAAGAAAGGCTTGGTGTTCCACTTCTGGAAACCAGACATTGAAAACCCTATGGAGCACAGTTCTACTCTGACATACATGGGGTCACCATGAGTCAGAATCGACTCAATGGCAACTGTTTTTTTTTTTGTTGTTAGTGTTTGTTTGTTTTTGTTTTTACTGTGTACCAAATACTATTTTGAGGCCTGTGAATTCAGAAATGAACTTTTAAATTCAGTGACTGCTCCAATATCAGACACAGTTTGTCCAGAAGCCATATTGTTTAATTTCCTTTCTTGAAGATCAAGGCAAACATGACAGGAATCGTGGCCATGTGGTTTTGAGCTGGCTGTGGCTGAAAAGGTTAGGAGCCCAGAGGGACCAGAAACAAGTGTAATCTGACAGAAGAACACAAAGAGAGGTTGAGGAGGAAAGCCAGAGATAGAGCCACAAGAGCAGGACATAGCAGCTGATCTGGGGTGATACACGACAGAGGAGAGGCAAGGGGTCAGGAATCAAGGGGATCAAGGATAGAATTAAGAAGTGTTAGGAATGACAAATAGAGTAAGAGGCAAAGTAAGGCAAAACCACTCAGGACATCAGGAGCTCCTTCCTCATGGAACTGGGGTCTCCAGCCAATCTAAAGGTAATTTAAAAAAAAAAGAAAAAACCCTTCAACAATTTATTCAATAATACCCTATTCAACAAACTCATACTGATTTAGGTGATACTTCAAAAAAACTCATAGTCTATGGAGAAAAATAAAGTCAACAATCAAAACACAAGTGATGGGTGTTCCTATAAAATTATGCATGGGTTCTTTGGGAGAGGGGTTAGCAAAAACATTTTCCTCTAGAGTGGTGCTGTCTGATAGAACTTTCTACAATGAAAATGTTTTAATCTGTGCTGTCCAACACAGCAGCCACTGGCCAGCCACATATGGATAGTGTGACCAAGAGACTAAATTTTAAGTTTTAGTTAATTTTAATTAACGTAAATTTAAATAACCACATGTGGCTAGTGGCTACTGTGTTGGACAACACAGTTCTAGAGGATAACATCTTAGCTTAGTCTCAAGGAATGAGCAGGCATTATCTAGGCCATGAAGAGAGTGGGAATTCAGTAGGAAGTAGAAAAGGTGTTCCAAGCAGAGGGAACACAGTGACAGGCATGGAGATGACTGTGTCTGTTCGTTAGGCTTGTGACTGAGCAAGTTATAAGAAAGGAGGCTAGAAAGGGCCTGTGTCATGACAGAGGAGCCCTGGTGGTGCAGTGGTTAAGTGCTCGGCTGATAACCAAAAAGTTGGCAGTTAGAACCCACCAGCTGCTCTGTGGGAGAAAGATGTGGCAGTCTGCTTCCATAAAGTTTACTGCATTGGAAACCCTATGGGTCAGTTCTACTCTGTTCTATAGGGTCACCATGAGCCAGAACGGACTCAATGGCAAGGTTTTTTTTTTTTTTTTAATGTCTTGGCAGACCTTATAATCATAATAGTCATAGTTTACAAAGGGTCCACCAAGCTCCTGGCAGGTCGCTGTGCACATTATACATTTATCCACTTATGCTACAGAGCCCTGGTGGTGCAGTAGTTAAGAGTTCAGCTGCTAACTGAAAGATCAGCAGTTCGAATCCACCAGCTGCTCCTTGTAAACCCTATGGGAAAGTTCTGCTCTGTCCTATAGGGTCACTATGAGTTGGAATTGATTCGACAGTAACAGGTATGCTCTCGAAAGCTTTGGAGGTAGAAAAATTAGCCCCATTTTACAGAGGGGAGACTAAGGCACAGAGCATATTTAACATAACCAGTACAACACAGTTTCTAAGTGGCAGAGCTAGGATTTGAACTAGGGTCTGACTCCAAACCCATGTTCTTTCCACATTATCACTCTTGTGTATGTCACTTGTGTATGTCAGAATGGAGAGTTTGGACTTTGTCTTTATTGGTTTCCTAGGGGTGCCGTAACAAAATATCACCAACTGGGTGGCTTATAAGAACAGAAATTGTCTCCAGTTCTGGAAGCTGGGAGTCTCAGATCAGGATGTCAGCCCTGTTGATTCCTTCTGAGGCTTTGAGAGAGAATCTGTTCCATGCCCCTTTCCTAGATTCTGGGAGCTCTAGGCATTCCGTGGCTTGTAGCTGCAGGGTCACATATGAAAATATGCCTTAGATGAAATGGAGGTGAATTTGAGGCTAAAAGTAATTTTCATTTGAAATCCAGGTTATATATAAGTGACTCTTAATATATCCTAAAAGTCATTTTGTGAAATACTGAAAATTGTCAGAGCTCCTATTAAGGAAACTGATTTGCAAATGGTGACAGAAATATTTTTTATGAAAATGAAAAATGTAACATTTTCAGTGCATTATTTATTTGAATTAGAATAGGCTCCTATTTCAAATTTCTCCTCTTAAAATCACTCTTTCAGTAATTCAGTTAGACTCATAAATTAGTTTACTGTTGCCCTTTCCCTCAGTGTTGCTTGGTTTTCTTCATTCAGAAATAGATATATTTGACCTATACTGGGACTGAAGTGAGTACTGTTTGTGAGAGCCCTTACCAGGGGGAGAAAACCCTGGCAGTATAGTGGTTAAGAACTATGGCTACTAACTGAAAGACTGGCAGTTTGAATCCAACAGGTGCTCCTTGGAAACCCTATGGGGCAGTTCTGCTCTGTCCTACAGGGTCACTGTGAGTCAAAATCGACTTAACAGCAATGGTTTTGGTTTTATTTTTTTTTTGGTTACCAGGGGAAATGGAAGTATGGGTATATCCTCCAGAGTCACGTGTGCCTTGATTTGGAAAATACCGGGTATTCGAGTGTGTGTGTGTGTCTGTGTGTGTTTTAACAGCTTAACTGAGATATAGTTTACGTGTAGCAAAATTCACCCATTTGAAGAGCACAGTTTAATGAGTTTTAGTAAATTTATACGGTAGTTGTACAACCTTCACTTCAATCTAGTTTTAGAACATTAACATCACCTGAAAAATTTCCCTCCAGCCTGTTGGCAGTCAATCTCTTTTCCCAGCCCTAGCCCCAGGCCCAGGCCGCCACTGAAGTATTTTCTGATTCTATAGTTAAGCCCTTCTAGAAATTTCATATAACTGTAATCATGTGTAGTCTTCTTTTGCTTAGCAGAACTTTGAGTCTTAATACATGCCATTGCATGTACCAGTAGTTGATTCTTTCTTATTGCTGAGTAGTAGTCCATCATCTGAATATGCCACATTTTGTTTATCCAGTCACCAGTTGATGGACATTTGGATTGTTTTTAATTTTTATAAATAATGTGCTGTGTACATTTTCATACAGATCTTTGTAGGGACATATGTTTTCATTTCTCTTGTGTAAATACCTAAGAGTAGAATTGCTGGGCTGGTATGGTAAGTATATGATAATGTTTAAGGAATTGTAAAACTGTTTTCCAAAGTGGCTAGCAATATAGGTCACTATGAGTCTGGATCAACTCGACAGCAACCAGTCTGGTTTGGTTTTGGTTTAGCAATATATGAGAATTCTAGTATCTTCACATCCTTGTCAACACTTCGTATTATCAGACTTTTGAATATACCCATTCAAGTGAATGTGTAATGATATCTCGTTGTGGTTTTAATTTACATTTCCCTAATGACAAATGATATTGAGTATCTTTTCATGTGCTTATTAGCTATTTGTGTATCTTCTTTGGGAAACTGTCTATCCAAATCTTTCCCCCATTTTTTTTTTTAATTGAGTTGTTCTTAGTTGTAAAAGTTTTTTTTTTTTTTTTCTTTTGGTATGTTGTAGATACAAGTCCTTTATCAGATATACAATTTGCAAGTATTTTTTTCCTAGTCTGTGGCTTGTCTTTGCATTTTCTCATTGGTGTCCTTTGAAGATCATTTTTCATTTTGATGATGTTCAGTTTATAATTTTTTTCTTTTATAGATTATACTTTTGGTGCCATAGCTAAGAAATGTGCCTAACTCAAGGCCACAATGATGCTCTCCTGCACTTTCTTCCAGAAGATTTGCAGTTTTAGCTCAATATTTAGGTTTATGTCAAACGCTTATTAAAGCAAAAGTTTCTGTATTACCTTTCTGCTAAGAATGGAAAAACTACCAACTTTTACTCTAAAATTAGACCAAGAATGATCTGGATGTCACACCAAGGGGCTTGGCAGTCTGTTAGTTTTATGGCTTAGTGATCATGGCAATGATGGGTGGCAGGAGGCCAAGTGTAGTCACCATCTTAAATAATTACAAATTGGCCCCAGATAGCCTTAAATTATCCATACTGCTTAGCACTGTACTCAGTACATAATTGATTCTCAGACTGAGTTAAATTTAATAGAATCTTCTAAAATTCCTTACATTTTACTCTGTGCATGAGAAGTTGGCTCTCTTGCTGCTCTTTTTGAAAGAAAAGATCTTTAACTCATTTACTGTAGCTAGCTGAGTACTTTGAAACACATCTAATATCATGATAAAGTCAAAACTCAAACAACACAGCATTAAGTTCACTCCAGACCTATGCCACCTTGCCATTTCTGCCCTACCTTCTTCCCCTGCTGAGTGTCCTTCAGCCCCATCTGGGTACTTGCTAAAACACACCGTGCCCTTGATGCCTTTGTGACTTTACTCACAGCTCCCCTCTTCTTTGCCTTGAGTATTCTTGCTACTTCCCAAAGAGAGTTGAGGTTTTGCCTTCCCTGAAGTCCTCTTCTTTCCTCTTGAGTGGAGTTAGTGGTATCCTGTTTGGAGCTCCCAGAGGACTGGGCTGCTGCTGTTAGTGTGGCACTTGCTACATTGACCTTGCATTTAGCTGTATTCTCATACAGCTCCCTTCCCTCTTCCAAGCCCAGATTTGAGCTCTTCGGGGGCATAAGCTGTCAAATTCACATTCTAATTCCCCTTAGTATCTGAATCTTAATGCATGTGCAATAAAATGTTTTGCCTATAATAAAATATTTGAAACCAAGCCTACAACAGTACTCTACCTAAATGCACTTAAACACAGCTCTAATGATGCAATTTTAAAGCTTCTAAGTAAAAATGAGGACTCTCCCTGTGTACACTAGCACACACTTCTCAACTTTGTAGGCTTACCCTCCAGCTAAAATTTTCAGCATCCAATATAGAGATTGTTATCCCTTGCTTCCCCTTCTTGAGCAAAAATTACTGTGAAATGTCTGCAGGCTAGCTTGTCCCCATCCAAACCCTTGCTCTAAAGTGAAACCAAAAGCCCATCTTCCAAGAATGCAGTTTTTTTCCCCCTGCTTTTTGTTAGCCTGATCGCTTTGCCCAAATCATGAAGTCTGTATATAAGAACTAGATCTTTAGAGTTAGTTTAATGTACAGAGAGAAAGAGAGAGGGAAGAGGGTTTATATATCCTTTCTTATAGCCAACGGATAAAAATCAGAGGTTGTCACTGAACCGCCATAGAATATTGACAGACCTGCTCAAGCTATGTCTACAAGGGGATTTAGGCCTTCTCAAAAATAAAACAGAACAAAACTGTTTTTCCCCCTGTCTAGGCTTATGAGAGCTGTTGAAAACCAGCAGACTAAATTTATTTTATTTTATTTTAGCAAGGACCTAGAGTACTCTTAATTCAAATTCTTGAAGGAGACAAGTTACTCAGACCTTTGGTCTCATATGTTTGATTGAACTAAGAAGCACATTCCGACAGGCAGCTCCTGTCCAAAAGCAGGACAAGAAGGAAGGAAGGGACAGGAACTGGATGAATGGACACAGGGAACCCATGGTGAAAAGGGGAGCATGCTATCACATTGGGGGATGGCAACCAATATCACAAAACAATATGTGTATGGATTTTTGGATGAGAAATTAGTTTGAGCTATAAACTTTCATCTTTTTTTATTTCATAATAAAAATAAATCAAGAGCTTACTCAGACAGACAGACTGAAAATGCTACCCTTGGCCAAGTGAGGTATGGCGGGAGGGCACCCAGTGTTTATGTACTTATCCTGAGCCAGCTGACCAGGCAGGGATAGGACTTCTAAAAATTTCGTCCCCCCATGCCTGAGTCCTGCATCCCAACACACACACACATACCCAAACACACACACACACACACACACACACACAGAGCCAAACCCTCCAAAAAAGCTCATTGCCGTCGAGTCAATTCTGACTCATAGTGACCCTGCAGGACAGAGAACTGCCCCATAGGGTTTCCAAGGCTGTTTTTTTTTTTTTTAATCTTTATGGAAGCAGGCTGCCACATCTTTCTTCCACAGATCCACTGGTGTGTTTGAACTGCCAGCCTTTCAGTTTGCAGCTGAGTGCTTAACCACTGTGCCACCAGGGCTTCTCCACACACACACACACACACACACACACACACACTACCCTATGAAAACCATATGCAATTATTCTCTTTGACCCTAGGAGTGTCTCCAGGCTCTATCTCCCACATGCCTCAGCCTCACCTTTCTCATTCTTGGTAGTCTCTCTTGGTGTCCTTTCTGTTGCCTCCTGCCTGGATTTTGCTCTTTACCCAGCCCTTTCATTTCTAAACTCTGTTGACTGCTCTGCCAGGCTTCTGAATCACCTTCTCCCCAATTGTTGCCTCTCATGCCACCCAGCATGGCTCCAGACTTCCAGAAACCAGACCCAGACCCAGACTTCCAGAAACCACTATTCGGCCATGGCTGATAGGAGCCGTAAGCCCATTCTTCTCTGCTTTTCCTGCTTGCATCCCTTTTCCCTTTGTTGAAATAGTAACATAGGGCTGATACTCATTTTTGCCTTCCTGCCTGTGCCTGACTTCAGCAGATCCAATAACGAGCAACCTCACAGAATCTAACACTTAGCTCTCTTTCTCCTAGCCCTGATCTTGGTGTTTTCCCTCTGCTGTGACATCTCAATGGCTGGCACTATTGGTGGCTTCTTTGTCTGGGTCCATTACATTATGATGAAATCTTTGTAAACCTTTTAATATGCTTAAATGAATTATTTTTCATAGGTATTTTCACCCGAGTTTCTTTGTGAATTACTACAATTTCTAAATGAGAAAAAATTTATAAGAATAATAACAATGTAATTGGAAAATTTATTAAATCTATAACATCTCTCCTTTTGTTGCTTTTTCTTTCCTCTTGTCTCACTTTTTTCTCCTACCCCCCAGCTCTTATACAAATACAGTCGATCTTCATTATTCATGATTCTATATTTGCAAATTCACCTACTTGCTAAAATTTATTTCTAACTCCAAAATCAATTCTCATGATGCTTTCACAGTCATTCACAGACGTGCAAAAAGACCAAACCAAACCCACCGCCACTGAGTTGATTCCAACTTATACTGACCCTGTAGAACAGAGTGAAACTGCCCCATAGTTTCCAAGAAACGTCTGGTGGATTCAAACTGCCGACCTCTTAACCACTACACCACCAGGGTTTCCTCACAGACGTGCAGCCCAAGCCAAGCCCAGTGCCGTCGAGTCGATTCAGACTCATTGCGACCCTATAGGACAGAGTAGAACTACCCAGACGTGCAGAGCAGCAAAAAATTTGAGTCGCCCAACTCACAAGTTCCCAGCTGTGGCTGAACAGGGCGAAGCTCCTTGGCATTCTTGTCTCGTTCTCATCCTGTAAACAAGTGTCCTTTTCACAATCTATTTAGTGCCATGGTTTTTGCATTTTTGTGCTTTTTGTTGCTGATTTCTCTGCTTACAATGGCCCCCAAGTGTTCCTAAGTGCAAGAAGGCTGTGATGTGCCTTATGGAGAAAATACGTGTGTTAGATAAACTTGGTTCAGGTATGAGTTATAGTGCTGTTGGCCATGTTTTCAGTATTAATGCATCAACAATGTGTACATTATATAAGGTGTCTTTAAACAGGAAAGAGACATAAAACAACATTGTGTATTGATTGATTGATTGATGAAAATGTGGCCAGCGACTCGCTGCAACCTAACCTTATATTTCCCCCAGGAGCAATGGTTCAGTGTCTGCAAATTCAGTGCCTGTGGCAATGTTATAGAACATAACTACTGCAAATAGCAAGAAGCAAGTGAATTTGTCAGTTCACCCACAAAAAAAGAAATTTCATGAAATCTCAACTGGAAGAGATGCAAAAAGAACAAACAGTGATTTTAGGTTTAATGATCTTACACCAGCTTTGAGAATCAGGCTTTTCTATTCTGATTCTCTAGGGTTCTGGACACTTGGACCAAGAACACTCCTCCTGATGGCATTCCTACCCTTTTCTTTGAATTCACATTTCTTTTCACACCGTAGCAATGAAATTCGCTCCTTCTATGAAGTTCGTTTAAGTAGTACTATAAATAGAGTGTGATCTTCATAGAAAAATTGTCTGTGTCATTTAGCACAGACAGCGAAATGTTCCAAAGCTTTGACTGTTGGGTTAATTAAATTTCACATTACAGAGAACGTTGTTTCTAATACTCATGCTTTTGTGTGTTGTCGTTGTTGGTTGCCAAGGAGTCGGTTCCAACACATAGCGACCCCATGTGACAGAGTGAAACTGCCCCATAGGGCCTTCTTGCTTGTAATCTTTGTGGAAGCAGATGGCCAGGTCTTTCCCCCTCACAGCCATTAGTTGGGTTCAAACTGCCAACCTTTCTGTTAGCAGCTAAGTGCTTAATTGTTGTGCCACCAGGGCTTCTCACGCTTCTCTGTAAGTAACTTTTATGGAGAACATGGACTCCCTGAGGAGTTAATATTTAACTTGCTGGAAATGGAATTATATTATAAACGCTCAGAAGGAAGGTACTCTTTGGAGTAAAAAACCCAAGTAAATCTGACAAATTGTCTTGGAAGCAAATGGTCACTCATTGATTAATTTTTCTGATCTGTGTAAAGAAAATTAAATGCACCTGGAGTTAAATATTTTGTTACTGTGCTGTTTTGCTAGTAAATTCTTTGTCGTGCAAAATGCATATCAGCAAGTGCCTGAGATTTGTTCTTTATACGAAATAGCCTCTGGCTCGAATGAAATATTTTCAGCTATTTAGTTTATGATAATATACCTTCCCCAGCACTGATAGCAAGTAGAAAGTACAATTCTTCATGTCACGTCAGTCTCCGTTTTTCATTTTCATGGTCCCGTTGCAATTGCACAGAGCCCAGATGCCTTAACAAAATATATTGCGAAGTGTTGCTGTGAAGATTATAGTAATCTGCAACATGGTGAGAGTGACATCCCTTGGGACTGGTAAATCTGGGTCTTCTGCCTCTCCATCCTCTTATGCCCAGGCACGTTTGGGGAAAACCTAAGTCGTAGGAAACAGTAATTCAGAAATACAGCTGGAAGGAAAGTGGAGGAGGTGGCTTCAACCAACCAGCACCCACACAGTCCATCATCTCTTTCCTACCCACCACCATCAGCCTGCTCTCTGACCGGTTACTCAGATCAAACAGTAAGGTTGACCTTCTATAGAATGCCACCTCTGAAATTCTTTCCAGAAAAGATACCTTCAGATTTATTGTGAACAGAGTGCACTCCCTATGGCAGAAATAGCAGAACTCACTAAATATTCCACCAGCCACCCTGCATTTCCCAGACTCCCTTGTAGTTGGATTCCTTGACTACTTCTGGTCAGTGAGTTGTGAGCAAAAGGTGAGCATGAGTTACTTCTGGTTGGTGGCAGTTAAAAGTAGGAGAACGCAAGGATTTTGGAAGCCACATGTTGAGGTGGCAGTATCGTAACATAGTGGAGACTCTGTAAGCCTGGAGCTGAGTCCCTGAAACCCACACCAGACATTAGCATGAGCCAGATAGAACCTATATTGTGTTAAGCACTGACACCTCTGGGTTAATTTCTTACTGCAGTACAACCTGGCCTACTGTGGCTAATTGGTAGCCACACCCATTAGAAGAGCCACACACATCATGGTTTTGATCAGTGCCTGCATCTCAACTCTGAATTGCTTATCCTACTCAGCAAGAATAACAGGGTTTGTAAATCCCAGCTTCTTATCTTTGAAATGTGACGTAATTTTTTTTTGTAATGTTACTACCGTAGCAGGCATTCCAAAATGATATTATCTACTATTAAATGGCCACCATTTTGTTATATATTGTTTTCTTGACAAGTGGACAAGGAATAGCACATTTAGAATACTAATATTCTTTTTGGCCTTTTTGCTAATTTTTTTAATAAACCGTTTCTTATCCTTATAATTTACAAGAAGGTAAATAGAGCCAAAATTTGTTTCAATGTCTCTACAAATATTTCAGAATAATATTTGTATTAAGAATTAAATTAAGTCATTTCTTCAGTCACTTTCAAGCACTCTGAAATTTTTCAGATTTCAGCTTTGGAGCAGTTCTCTACTTTCTAGCTTTAAAAAATTGGAACTTTGTTTCTGTTTTATGATCTGAAGGAAACCGGTTGAGAAGTGGACTGTATGATGAGAGATGAGGCCTATCTCCATGGCTTGCCCTTCTCCTTTTCTCCTTCCCTCTTTCATTAGGTACCTGTTTGGTAGGAGTGTGACTAGATCCAAGAGGAAGCTGGGACTGAGCTCAACCAGAACTCTAGTCAGATTTATGGAGATGGGAGGGTGAGAGAAATAGACTAACATTGGGCTCACTCTCACCCTGACGTCTAGAATGAGAAGTCTTAGTTTTTGCTTTGCTGCATTAGAAACAAATTTATATTATGCCTAAGACTAAATTCAGCATAATCCACAATTCTTTTATTTTAAACAAATTTGTTACAAGTCAAAGTTAACCCGTTCTCTATGTATGGTGACTTAAGTATGTAATTTAAGTATGTACCCTTTGGATGCACCAACGTATATATAAGGAGGCATATCTACAAAAAAAAAAAAAAAAAACACAAAATTATACACCAGTTTGGAGGGAAAATCTACATCGCCAGACTATTCATTTAGAATTCCTGTGGTTCTGGCTGTGATCTTTCGCGGAGACCTGTGTATTTGGATCATCGATCCTCCTAATGTATTAGGATCTTTCTGGCTGCAGGACACTGAGCCAATCTCAGTTTATCTTAGTTAATTATTTCAGGTACCTATGGCTATGGCTACATAAAGGAGCCCTGGTGGTACAGTGGTTAAGCACTTGGCTGCTAACCAAAAGATTGACAATTCGAACCCACCAGCTGCCCTGTGGAAAAAAGATGTGGCAGTTTGGTTTTGTAAAGATTTATAGCTTTAGAAACCCTATGAGGCAGTTCTACTCTGTCCTATAGGGTCACTATGAATTGGAATCAACTCAATAGCAATGAGTATGGCTACGTAATAAACCATGTCAAGATTTTATGATCTAAAATAGCGACAATTTATTCTTTCTCATATTTCTGAGGGTTGGCGAGATAGCTCTTCTGTTGCATATGGTGTAACTGAAGTCACTCATCCAGCTGCTGTCTTAGTCATCTAGTGCTGCTATAACAGAAATACCACAAGTGGATGGCTTTAACAAAGAAAAGTTTATTCTCTCACAGTCCAGTAGGCTAGAAGTCCCAATTCAGGGTGCCGGCTCCAGGGAAAGGCTTTCTCTCTCTGTCAGCTCTGGAGGAAGGCCCTTGTCATGCATCAGTCTTCCCTTGGTCTGGGAGCATCTCAGCACAGGAATCTCAGGTCCAAAGGATGCACTCTGCTCCCAGTGCTGCTTTCTTGGTGATATGAGGCCCCCCTGTCTCTCTGCTTGCTTCTTTCTTTTATATCTCAAGAGATTGCCTCAAGACACAATCCAATCTTGTAGATTGAGTCCTGCCTCACTAACACAACTGCCACCCATCCTCCCTCATTAACATCATAGAGGCAGGAGTTACAATATATAGGAAAATCACACAATACCGGGAATCATGGCCCATCCAAACTGATACACAAATTTTGGGGAGGACATAATTCAATCCATGACAGCTGCATTCAACTAGGAGCTTGACTGAGGCCAGGAAATTGAAGGTGGCCTTTCATCTTCCAGGGCCTCTTTCCACTGACCTCTAATCATTCAGTGGTCCAGCTTGAGATTCCTGGAGGGAACATTAGAAGAGGACAAGCCCCAGTGTGCAAATGTTCATTATGCCTCTGCTTGCATAGTACTTGCTAACATCTGATTAACCAAACATATCACATGGCCAGGCCCAGAGTCATTGTGGTGGGGGGGCTACACAGGCATGAGAGGGGTGCTTCACTGGAAGCCACCAGCGTAACCAGTCTATCTACCATTTTAACGAAGGCTTGTCTTAGAATACACTAGAAGGAAAAAGACAGGGAGAAGGCTCAACCACAGCTACTATTCTGGCAAACTTAACAGAGAGCTGAAACATCATCTGTACCACGAGTTTTAGAGACCTGATTATCTTAGTGCAGATGTAGCAGGTGCTTGTTATCACCTGTCAGGTGTTCCACTGATGCCATGGTCACTCAGCTGCTCTCTGTCTCTGCTTCTACTGCTTCTATTGCTGCCAACTGAACACATTCTACTCTTGACCCCTCGCAACCTCTGCTTACTCATGCTTTCTCATGCTGCCTTCCCTCTGTGTGACCTCTGACCTTTGGTCCCACTGCAAACTCTTGAATCCTTCTCTCTTTCTGTGTCACACTCACCCTCCCCCTCAGGGAGGAATTTGTTACCACTTCGTCACTCTTCACTTACATTCAAGCTTCCAAGTCACCTCACAGGCTACTGGCCAGACTCTAGATGGCTGCCTGCCTTTGGGTCAGACACTTAAAAATGACGTGGGAGTGGCATCTGACCTCCTCTAACTTCATGAGGGGGGAGAAGAACCAACAGCCCAAGGCTGATTCCTATGAGGCAGAGTTCAGACATACCTCCTCTCTCCACTATCTTTACCAGTTCTGACACCAACTGTCCCTCCCACAGCACTCTCTACTTCTCTGCTGGATTTGATAATTCATTGCAGCAGCCACACAGAACTCACAGACAATACTCACGATTATAGGGTTTATTAGGGAAGTAACAGGTTACAGTTCAGGTTCAGGAATGCTCAAGATACAGTTCTTCCATCAGGAGAGCCTCTTCCAGCTGTGCTCACAGGCACACCTCTCTCTAACCCTCGGCTTCAGCCCTGCTTGGGCACGTATTACAAAGCTCTTTTAACTCTGCCAATAAGTGTGCAGAGACACCCCACTCAAGTAAGCCTCAGCCCAGAAGTGCTCAGCTCTAGCTCTGTGGGTCAGCAAACCTAGTTCCACCAAGTGCCCAGCGGTATCCTACTCAGCCAGGAAGCCTCCTGCCCAAAGGCACTCAGCTTTCTCACTCTGTGGGCCAGGAAACCCAATGTACTGTCTCCTGTCAGTCTCTCCTGTTGCCATTTCTCTGCCACTGCTTTTCACCATCTTCAGTGTTACAGCACTCTCTCATTCTCTCCCTCTTTTGGTCTCCTGGCTCCAGGAGCTTCTCAGCACAGGAATCCCGAGTCCAAAGGACACGCTCCACCCTTGGCTGTTCTTCCTTGGTGGTGGTGAGTTCCTGTCTTTGCTCTGGAATTAGCTCTCTTTTAAGACAATCAGGATGGCAAAACTGACCAGTCCCCTTGGGGGGCCACAGTTACCTTATTTGCTCAAGTGATTGGGTGGGAGTCACAAGACCATGGAGAGGAAGGCTACACAAAAGCAATCCATCGCACCATGGACAGCTTCCCCCTAATTGTCTTAGCCTTGGTCAGAATGGTGGGGTCAGTACAGCCCTCCCCAGAGAAAGATTGTGTGCATGGTAAGCATTCAGAGTGGGGTGGTCTTCTCTCCCTTCTGTTTAGCTAACTGTGATTGGATTTGGCAGTGGGGATGAGGAACGATATTCCCTCTCCTTTGAGAAGGACTGTTCCCTCTTGCTCCAGCCACCCTTCCTTTTCCAATCAGTTCTCCCACCACTGAAGTTGATTCTGACAACTATCGTCAGGTAGCTGGCTGGACAAGCAGGGAACAGGTGTCATCCTTGGTGAGAGTCACTATTAGGCTCGCACATATGGACATTTATTAGCTGTGATTTAGCCTGTGTCTTAGATCTCTTGGTTATATTGTTTTCTTATATTATACTATTTCCTTTATTATAATTGTGCTGCAAAATAAAAGAGATGTAAAAAAAAAGCCAATATCTAGATAATTTCACAAGTTTACAAATAAATTTCATTGAAAGGCCTTGGCATTTATGGTGCTCTAGCTTCAATGTCAAAAAAAGCTTTGAAAATTTTTTTCTAACTTCAAAAAGTCTTAAAATCTTAATTGTTTTTATATATTTTTATGCTTCTTTATGCATGAAATATCTCCAGAAAGGACCACAAGAACTTGGTAATAGCGACTGCCTCCCAAGGGAGAAACTGGGTTGCTGGGTTGCTTACTTCGCATTACATGGTCTTTTGTACTTTTTGACTGCTGTACTGTGTATATAGATCGCCTAGTTTTAAAACTAAGTTTTTAAAGTGTGTCTTGTCTACGCTGTCCACACTTGCTGTTCCTTTAAAAGGCGAGGGCCAGCATGTGGTACAACTCCAGGGCGCACTATTCACGTGGAATCCAATGTGAAGAGCCCCCTGGAGCTGTGCTATGGGCAGCATTATGAAGACCTGCCAAGATATTCAGAGACCATCAGCTTTTTTAAAATCAGTGATTAAACTTGATAATTCTGTTTGCTTGCTGGATAAATGCAAAATAAGAACATATGAGAGGAAAGGAAATGCCTCTCAGGGCGTGGCAATGTGAGATGGCCAAAAGCTCCAGAACTTTTCAGAAGAACGAAACTCTAGGCCTGGCTTTTCACAAACCTTGTGTGTGTCCTTAAACAGGTGGCTTTACCATCCTGCACCTCAGATTCGTTTTCATTTAACTGCAAAGTTTGACAGAATTTACCTATGGGGTGTTGAGAGAATAAGTTAATGCATAGAGCACACTCAGCCTGGTACCTGGCACATAGAAAGTGCTCACTGAATGGTAGCCATTGTGACTGCTTTGTTCTCATCTGTTAAATGGGTGTAATAACTGTTTCATCCATCTGTTAAATGGGTATAATAAATACCTTTTTATTTTCTGGGGTTTTTATGAACAGCAAATAAAATAATCAATTATAGTGCCCTGAAAAATAGAGAATTGAGCTAATATCAGGGTCATTTATTATTTGAGTAAAAAGCACCTCTTAATTGTTCACCTTTCCTAAGATAGTCTAGGTTCTAGCTACTAGATTCCTTGTAGAAACTCTGCTATGAAAGATTCCTTTGGGCTATGGTGAAATTAGAAACATGGTCCATTCTTCACCCAGCTTGCCTTGTTGTTCGAAGAGATCACCCCAGTGTCTGCAGTCACATAACCCCAGACCACTTTTACTGAGGTGCGTCTGTGGTTGTACGGTTGTGCTGATGTAACTATGACTTGGTTGACGTGTTAATTATGCACAGTCATTGTCCATTGTTCTCTAACCTTCCCTCCATTGTCTAAGAATCAAAATCTGTGATTGTTCCTTATGGTAAACACCTAATAAAATATGACAAATGACTATCACTGAGTTGGGGGCTGAAAAATGCCTTTCACAGCCTAGATGATGTCACATCCAGTTATCCAGTCAGTGAGGCCACCCACTGATGTGTCATCAGAGCAATAATTAGTGTGTCAAAGGGCGACCAGTCACATAAGCATATTTGTTTATTGGCTTTGAGAGTCTGTAGATCATATTACATTGTGCAGTCAGCATTGAACCACCCATGTTGGGATGCTGAAAAGCAGAAACCAAGCAGAAGGAAACGGTAAGTAACGCATGGCCATCCAGTTCTGGCAGAGAGCTAATACTCCTTTTAAATTAAAATAATGTCATCTTTCACTTGAGAGAAAGACAGATTTTATTTTCTTTCTAATGACAAAACTTAAGTAATCACCATGAGAGCTAGCTACTTTTCTCCGACTTGATGGGAATCCGTGGTTAAAACTGTAGGTTTTCTTCTGAAGTACATAGTAAACAGCTCAGGGAAATGATTACTGTCTGGTTTAATACTAATTTTAGGCCAAAAGAAATAAAGAATCCTTGAATTTTGTTTCCTTTGCAACTGTGAGAAGTTTCCTAAAGAAGGGAGTGGTTTTTTTTTATTTTGTTTTGTTTTTTACTTTCTGTTTCACAGGTTCTGTAGATAACATGTGGACGGTTGCTTTGAAAGGTGTTAAATGAAGCAAAATACTAAAGGTTATTACTGTTTATCATCACTCTGGGTTCTTTTAATACTATCTGTGCTTTTAAATATCAGGGTAATTTATATTCAGAAGACAAATCGACCATTTGTCTCATTCACATATGATTTAAAATTTCTGTGGCAAATATTATTGCAAATCACAAGCTCTATTGCACTAATATACTCTTAGCCTTGACCAAACATGATGCTGCTCTTTCAAATGGCAGTTTTACTCACTTTAGTATAATTGGACAGATGATTTCGTTTTAGCTAGTGATTCTCACTTAAAGGAGAATGACCGTCATTTTCCAAGGTAAAGAACAAGGCAGGTGGGCTCCTCACAGGGCAGGCATTGACATGCTTATCGAGAGTGCAGAAGCAGTGGTTTTTCCTGGTGAGGTGTGCATCATTTTTCCGTGGCAGTATTTGATTTGCAGTTTGTTTGAGTGCTGGGACCTTCTCCTGTCTTTGGGCATTCAGTTTTTCACCTATGATGGCGCTCGTGGGAGGAGGTGGGTAATTTTCCGTAGGCAGGAATCTGAGCATGGGCTGGGCTGTTGCTTTGTCCTCCCAAAACAGAATCTACACTGGATGACTTTGTGGCTAATGGTGCAGTTAACTTACAACTTCTGAAGGGAGACCATATCTTCAGTCGTCTTAGTCCATGACCTCCCCTCATTGTGAGGATTTAGTCATGTCTTATTAAGTAAGTGCTTTCTCGATTTTTCTTAAAACCTTGAATTTTTTTTTTTCTTTATAAAGCTCTGTGGTTTAGCGTGCAATATTTGATTCCATGTCTACTCTGAAAAAGGAGTCCTGGTGGCATAGTGGTTAAGTGTTCGGCTGCTAACCAAAAGGTCAGTGGTTCTAAGTATTTCGATCTCACCAGTGGCTCTGTGGGACAAAGATGTGGTAGTCTGCTTCCGTCAAGATTTATAGTCTTGGAAACCCTGTGGGGCAGCTCTACTCTGTCTGTAGGATTGCTATGAGCCGGAATCAATTCAACAGCAATGGGTTTGGTTTTTTTGGTTGCTCCTCTGAAAAAGTACAGCAGACTGAGTGATGTTCTCTTTTATATGAAGTTACCTAATGGTTTTCTGTATTTTGACAGCTAAACAGTTAAGCATTGAAGCAAAATAAATAATAAATGAAGAACAGATAATACAGAAATTTTATATAGCTGTTTAAGATCATATAGGAATTACAATTTATTAGTATGTCTTTTAGGAAGTATTTTAGTTCTCCAGCATGTATTCAGAGAGCTAGGCACTTAAACTGAATAAATTTCATTAGCCTGACACACAAGTCAGGCAGGTATGCCATTTGTTTTCTCCATGTTTGATTCTGTTGTCTTCGGTCAGTACGTGCAACATGTTCACACCAACTGTAGCTTGTGGGTTAGTGGGATCTGCATGTGTGGCATTTATTTTGATTTTCCCTGAAGCTTAAGTGTTAAGTCAGAATTTAGCATTTCAACAGAAAAATCACGAGATATGTACGTAAAACTGGTTGAATGATATAACAAAGAAAGACACTCTGGTGCGTGTTTTGGTCAGGAATGCCTTGGTGAACTCCCATAGCTGCTCCTCAATGGCTAATGGAGGTGAGTGCTTCTATGTTATAATATGAAAAGACAGGTTTCCTGGCTCTTAAATGAAACCCCATAGTCTGGTGCTTCACTCACCAAACAATATTTATATAAGTACAATATTTATATTTAACAAATTGTTATTTTCCTGTAGTTGTTTAGTAAGTAGTATCCTATTACAATTTTAACCAGGTACAACTCAATTGCTAGCAAAACATGTCATCAATAGTTTCATTTTTCTGTTATGTATTTAAGTTCTATTCTACACACAAACATATTTCAACTAATTTGACCATGATGAGAGAGTTTGGTTCTCAAACCAGATAGTTTACATAGAAATATAACCTTGGGTAAATCATGGTCATACTGCCCATCTGAATACAATCTCATCTTCAAAGATCTTAAATCTCCCTTTCTTTTTCCTTTCCTCCCTTCATTCATTTTCCTACAAACATTTACTTACCACCTACCATGCGCCAAGCAAGGTGGTGGGCTCTGGTGATGCAGTAGTGAACAGGATAGATGCAGTCCCTGCCTTTAGAAGGCTTGGAATTTGGTAGGACAGTTGGGCATTATGAAAATAATTACACAAATAATTCAGTTATCAAGTTGGTGGGAGCTAACCCAGTGCATAATCATAACAACCCTCCCACCTTCTCCTGAGAGCCGTGGGTCACCCCCACCTCTCTTCATTTAATCAAGACATGATTAAACCTATCATTCCAGGTAGGAGTTTGTTGTGGGCCAGGGATTTATATTCTGTGTGTGTGCTCATCCTCTCTGATGTACAATGAACACTTCCCTTTTCAAGGCTCTGTATTAAGTGATAGGAGGGGGATGCAAAAATGAATGACACATAATCCTTGTCTGAAAGATTGGGAAATAACATATGTGCAAAAAAACAATGTCTACCTATTTATTTATCCATCTCTCTTAGTTATCTAGTCCTGCTATTACAGAAATACCGCAAGTGGATGGCTTTAACAAACAGAAATTTATTTTCTCACAGTTTAGGAACCTCGAAGTCCAAATTCAGAGTGCCACCTCTAGGGGAAGGCTTTCTGTCTCTGTTGGCTCTGGACCAAGGTCTTTGTCTCTTCAGTTTTTGCTTCCTGGTTCCTTGAAGATTACAGTGTGTCTTGGCATCCATCTTTCCCTGGGTCAAGGAAATTCTCAGTGCAGGGACCCCAGGTCCAAAGCAGACTATTTGCTCCTGGCTCTTCTTTCTTGGTGATGGTGAGGTCCCTCTCCTCTCTGCTCACTTCTCTTTCCTTTTATCTCTTGTAAGGCAACGGGTATGACTCAAGGAAGGGTGTGCCTTGAGTAAGGGCATGACTTGAGTAAGGCAGTGGTTTGAGTAAGGGTATGATGTGACTTAAGATACACCCCACCCTAATCCCATCTCATAGAGATTTTAGGATTTACAACACATAAAATGGAGAATAGTTACGTAATATTGGGAATCACGGCCTAGCCAAGATGACGCGTATTTTCAGGGGACTCAATTAAATTCATGACATTCTACCCTTTGCCCTCCCAAAATTAATGTACTTGCTACATGTAAAACACGTTTACACTATCATATCACAAAAGTCTTAAATTGACTCCAAGTCCAAAATCTTATCTTCTGAATCATCTAAATAAAATATGGGTGAGACTTTAGGCATATTCCATTCTGAGGTAAAAGTCCTCTTAATCTGTGAACTTGTGAAATCTAGATTACAAGCTATCCATTTCCAAAGTACAATGGTGAAACAGGCACAAGGTAGGCATTCTCATTATATATGAGAGAAATTGGAGGGAAAGAAGGAATAACAGGTACCATGAAAGCCCAAAACCCAGCAGAAAAATTTACATTAACTCTCAAAGTTTAAACATAGTCCTCTGCTCTCTAACACCAACTGGGCAATAGCCCTGCCCTCCAGACTCTGCGTGTTGGCCATGTTCTCTAGATTCTGAGTAGAGACCTCTCCACCCTGGGCTTCAGCTCCGCCTTCCTGGCTCACTGGGATGGCAGCTCTGCTTCCTTGTCTTTGTGCAGCCCCATTCTCTTAGTCCATCCAAGTGGTGACCCCAACCCCTCAGCCCTGGCAGGCCCCATTTTTCTGCCCCTTGGGCATGGCAGCCTAGTCCATAGGAGTGGAGACCGCATCGCCTCGGCCTGGCAGGCCCCATTCTTTTGCTCATTGGGCACAGCAGCTCCACCCTCTCTGCTTTGAGTGGCAGCCCCATCCCCCTGGTACACCTTATTGGCAGGCCCACACTCTGCAACCAAGTTGGTGAAGATCTGACTCTTTGAAACCTAGGAGGGTACGGCCCCACCTTTTGAGATTCAGGAGACCATGGCCCTATCCTTTGAAACCCTGGAGGCCATAACCCCACACTTTGATTCTGTTTTCATTTTGCGCAGTTCATTTTTAAGTCCATCTTCTTCTGGCATTTTACTATAAGCAGTTAGAAGCCACATGGTCCCTTTAAGATATTGCTTGGAAATCTCCTCAGCAAAATATCTAAGTTCATCATTTACAAGTTTTACCTTCCACCAAACATTTAAACGTAATTTAGGCAAGTTCTTTGCCACTGCATAAAAAGTATTGCCCTTCCTCCACTGTCCAATCACATGTTCACCATTTTCTTTTAAAGCCCCAACAGAAGCATATTTAATGTCCACATTCCTAGCATCATTCTGTTGCTGGTGCCATATGTATTCTTTAAGATGATAGACTTTCTCTGTAGCTCACCCCACTTCCTTCTGAGCCCTCATCAGAATTGCCTTTAATGTCCATAATTCTACCAACAGTCTCTTCAAGGCAATCTAGGCTTCTATCTCTTTGAGCCTCTACCCGTTACCCAATTCCAAAACTGCTTCCACATTTTAGGTATCTGTTAGAACAGCACCTTACTCCCAGTACCAAATTCTGTCTTAGTTATCTACTGCTGCTATAGCAGAAATACCACAAGTGGATGGCTTTAACAAACAGATTTATTTTCTCAGTTTTGGAAGCTAGAAGTCCAAATTCAGAGTGCCAGCTCTAGGGGAAGACTTTCTGTCCCTGTTGGCTCTACAGAAAGGTCCTTGTCTCCTCAGCTTCTGTTTCCTGGTTCCTTTGAGATCTCCATGTGTCTTGGCATCCATCTTCCCCCGGATCTGGAGGTTCTCATCACAGAGACCGCAGGTCCCAAGAATGCGCTTCGCTCCCGACTGGTCTTTCTTGGTGGTAGGGAGGCCCCTCTCCTCTCTGCTTGCTTCCCTCTCCTTTTATCTCTTGTAAGACAAAAGGTATGACTCAAGCAAGGGTGTGACTTGAGTAAAGGCGTGGCTTGAGTAAGGCGGTGACTTAAATAAGGATGAGTAAGAATACAGTACGACTCAAGACACCCCCCAACCTAATCCTGCGTTATAGAAGTTTTAGGATTTACAACACATAAAATGAAGGATAGTTACATAATACTGGGAATTATGGCCTCGCTAAGTTGACACCTATTTTGGGGGGACACAATTCAATCCATGACACTATCTAATAGAGGTTATGATTAATTAATTCAAGAATTCTTAGGAAGGTAAGAAAACATCTAGTTTGGGTGGCTTTTTAGCTAATCTATAAAAGGTATATTGGATTTTGATAAGGACTACAAGTTCCTGGGTTGTGTAAACGGTTAGCATACTCAGTAGCTAACCAAAAAGTTAGAGGTTCTAGTCCACCCAGAGGCACTTCAGAAGAAAGCCCTGGTGATCTACTTCCAAAAAAACAGCCCTTGAAAATCATATGAAGCACAGTTCTAATGCTCTGATGCATGTGGTGTCGCAGTGAGTCAGAGTCAACTCGATGGCAAGCGGTACTAGCATAACCGAAAAGGCATCCAGGTAAAAACAATCAAATAAACGAAGGCAAGAAGGTGGGAAAATTCAAGGCGTATTGAAGGATTGACCCAAGAAAGGAAAACAGGAAACAAACCATCCAACAACAACAACAAAAAAAACAGTTATATGGAAGTAGAAGGAAGTAAGTTTAGGAGGATAAATTGAGGCCAGATTGTTGAAGGTTTTAATACCTGTTTAATTTAAAGATATATTGGAATTTACTTGGTAGGTTCCATATGTTGTTACATGCCATTGAGTCAATCCTAACTCATAGTGACCCTATATGACAAGAGTAGAACTGCACTATAGGGTTTCCTAGGCGACCGGAGCTTATTGCCCGGACTTTTCTCCTGCAGAGCTGCTGGGTGGGTTTGAACTGCCAGACCTTCAGTTAACAGCAAGTGCTTAACCATTGCACTACCAAGGCTCCTTGGTCCCATATGGTCACTCATAATATTTGACCTAAGAAGCCTCTTTAGAAAAAAATTAATTGATTATCATTAAGGAGGGTGAGGAAAGCCAGCTAGGTCTGTTTCAGTAGTCTAGGTGAGAGGTCAGGAAGGCCTGAATTGTTGCTGGTTCATCTGTTAAGCCTCTGTTTTTGGTTTGAAGCAAATTTTTGACAGTGCCTTGAAATTTCCCAGAGATCATCTCAAGAATAAAGAAGCCATTAGGCCTCTCCTCTTAAGTGTCACAAAGTAAGTGCTTTCTAACCGGCTTAAAAGCCAAGTTGTCTTAGTCTGTTAAGAAAGACATCCTGGCCTCCAAGAGCACTTACAATACAAATATTTAAAATGGAAAAATCATAAGGATGGCAAAGCAGAAAGATTTTGCTTTACCTTGCTACAAATATTTCTGAACTGATTTTAGCCGATTTATGAATAAATGATTTTTCCAGTCTTGAGAGTTAAATATTTAAAAGTTAGCTCCCTTTTAGAGTTCATGTATAATACAGGGCTAGTTTTCTGTGCTACGGACTTCTTTCTACTCTTCATTTCCTTAGTACCTTATAATTATTATTCTTATTCTATCCTTTTTCAGCACCCTGCATGAAAATTATTTAAACATTTCACAGAAGTCTTTTGTGAAAGAAGAAAAGAAATTCAGTTTGTGGGTCTCAGCAGGAATTAAGCTAATGCAGATTAAAATAATGCCGAAAAAGAAGTGCTTATCTGCAGGCAGAGGGCCCCTGATTGTCTTCCTGTGCCAGATGATTAGTGCGGTGGAAGTACCTCTTGATCGTAAGTATTAACGTTTTAAAACTGTTAGGCCCAGGAGTCAAAACCTCCCCGGCATTTACCATCACTCTGAGCTGTGTGAATGGAGAGGGTCTCTGTGATGCTGAAAAGCTAATCACAATTAACTGGGCTTTTACCTTCAGCACCTGGTGTTTATCAAGACTCACACCCTAGAAATGGCCATGGAAATGGTTAGACTTATTGTTCTCTCCCTATCATTATCCTCCTTCCCCATCAGGTGCCTTTCGTGTACCTTGTGGGGGGCTTTGGCCTGAGAAGGAGTGAGTTTTGAGGCTGCCCTGATCCTCCCAACAGGCAGCTCTTTATAGAAGCAGTTCTGCAAGAAAATAATTCCAATCACTTTAAAATGGCCACTTCACCCTCTCTCTTCAGAGTGTCCTGGAAACGATTAGGGGATGGTCACTCTGCCAACCCTCCACCCCACTGTATCCCCAAGCCACCCATAGCTCATTTCTCTGGATTCAGACAATGCAAATTTCACATTTTAATTATGAATTTTAGATGAGTCTAGGGCTAGGAAATGTATCTTACCTAAATCCTAGCGAATAGACTTCTTTGATTTAAAATCTGTGATCAAAGACCCAGATGCAAATTTTGAGAATAAGACAAGTAATCTGCAAAAATACTGTTTCAGATGGAGCAAACAACAGCTATTGTATTAGCCTCCTCTTTTCCTAACAGTAAAGTGTGTGCTGCACTTCTCCCTGGTCTGGGGGAGTCTTTGTGACAAATGAAGTTAGTTCAAGGTTCTAACTGGTTGCTTTTCCTGCAATGGAAAGCTGAATTTCAAATCTGGACAATTACTGTACTTCCGAATTGATTTATCCTTTATCCCTAATCTGTACAACCTCTTTAAATCCATTAGCTTCCTGAATAGAACATCTGTTTGGCAAGCTTTCCAAGGTGCAAGGAAGATAGTACTTTCCTAGGGCTGTCCAATTGCTGGGATGTCATTTTTTGCCACAGAGGCTGTAACTGCCAGTAGGAAGGCATTAAGAAGAGAGGTGATTTGCCCCACATTTAGTTGACTTCCTTTGCTGTGCTGTTATAATCTAAAGTACAATAAAATGCAATTTTTTATTTAAAAGAATATTAATCCAATAACCTTAATTTCAATGTTGTGCATATAAAAATATATTAAATATTGTACATAATAAATATGTATATTTTATATAGTATCTCTATATTATATATAGATACTATTGCTTAAGTCCATTGGAGTAGAAATGCCTAAGCAAGCATTTGCCCCAGCAGAAGCCCGGAAAAGAGAAGCAAGCTCTTGAGAGAAACGTTTTTGTTCTCTCTTGGGTTAAATATATTCTCCCTTAATCTGACTGCTCAATCTAACAATCAGAGGGAAACAGTTACCCAGGGCTAACTCGGTTATCGCTGCTAATGGAGAAGAGGCACAGCCATGATGAAAAGAAAGTCGGGGCTAACCCGGCAGTCTTGCATTAACCTTTGCAAGGAGTAAGGACAGGCAGCACTGTGGAACCATTTGAACTGCATGCTAATGTGATTTCTCCCCTGCCCCTGTCCCCCTCACCCCTTCTCCAGTCCCTAAGCTGCTCCTTGGCGTGGGCACCAGCAGCACCTGGGAGGTTGAAGAATTCTGAAGCAGAAATATGCTAACAGTCTGAAAAGTTCAATTATGGAGTTGGTGATTTTTTGTTGTTGTTGTTATAGCAACCTAAAAATTTAAATTCATTGCTGGACTTGCCTGAGATGGAGCATTGTAGCAATGTCCCATTGTTGGGTATTATTACCATGTGCATAGTGATGGCTGGGATAATAGGATCAGACACTACACAGTATGTGACAACTCAGATTAATTGTAGATTTCAGCTGTTTTTCAAATTGAACATAATTACTTGTCCAGCACGACATGTATGGAATGGAATTAGCCGTTCCTCTTCCTGGAAGGATCGTCTTTGCCTCCAGCATTGCTTTTGTTCTCCCATATGTTTATGTGGATAAATGCTATAGGACCAAAACAAAAAGCAAACCATTAATGCAAGTTTCTTTCTCTTGCAACTTCCCAACTTCAACCTTCGCTATACTTTTTTTTTTTGTAGATCAAATCAAATAGACGAGATGCACCTTTTATCTTCAGGGTTCTAACGTTCTTATTACTAACATATGGTTTTCTTTAATCCTGTTTGCCCACTCACCTGCTGATATTGATGGGGGAAAAGCAAAACTACTTGAAGATTGTAAGTGTCTTTCTACAAATTACTAGGCAGTGTGAAAAATTGATCATGTCTTTATTTTTCTAATTACTACTGTGAATTAAAAGCACAACGTTATGTTTTGTGACTGATGTCTTCTTAAGCATATGTGTTTACTGTGGCTAAACCTTGTGTTTATACTACAAAGCAAACTTAATATATTACCTGCATGAATTCTGAAGACTCAGGTATTGCTCTTTTTTCTTTTGCCCGTATGCTGCTTTACTCATTTGTGACCGTTTATTCACATCTGATGTAACTCAATGAGAAAATTCACAAAATTTAGAAAGAATGACTGTCTGGTTCTAAATGCTGTTAAGTGCTTGCTGGAATGAAGACATGTCTTTTTGGTATCTTTTAGAAGGTGGGTGCATGCAGAAGCCACACCTGAGTCAGAAGCTAGATGCCCTTTTACACTTCTTGAGCCTTCAGGCTGTGTAGACTAGGTTTCTGGGTGTCATCAATACAGTAGCCCAGCAAATTTGACTGTGGTTTGATGCAAAAGACAAGCAAGCAGGCCCTGCTGTTATCATTTCTGAGCGGCTTCCTCTAAGCAAGAACTGCTGCTGCCTGTGACAGATGAGCCACCTCTGTCATCTGGCTACAAAACAATTAGTCTATTTTCCAGAACCTGAAAATTCTTTTGATACTGGATCAACCGGGAAAGTTCTGTAAAATCCCCTTTTCCCTTATTACTGCAAAGCATTTGTTAGTTGCCAGGCAAATCTAAGCACTATTGGAAGGTACCTCCAGATGGTAAACTCCTGGCAGGTGGGAGTGGCCTCTCAGCCAGCTCTTCTGTAGACGTGTGAATAGACGGTCCGAGTTTGAAACCACCATGTCTGCACTTCTCTTACTCCCAGCAAAGCCCAAATCAGCCTGAATAGCTCCTAAGAATATCCTTACCCACTCGCCCACGTCCACCATTTGCTGCATATGGCGTACCCCGCAGCCTTCCTTTATTTCAAATATTATACTCCCGGAGTCTCAGGATCACTTGAAGGTGAAACTGGTCCAAATAAATAAAATCACGATAATAGTGCAAAAAATAGCTGACACCATTGTACTATAGCATTGGCATATACTAAGAATTTTATACGAATTATTTAATCCTCCCAGCTACCCTAGGAGATAGGCACTACTTTTAAACTCCATTTCGAGAGCTTACAGAATTTAAGAAACTTGCCTTGAGGTCTCACAGCTAATAACAAACAGATTAGTTCTTAACCAACAAAACGAACTGCTAACTAACAATGGAAACTGCCAGGACTAGAGGAATGAAGGTTCCGTGTACAGTCATGGAGGCTGGGAAGAGCAACTGGCTTATTAGCTGGAGGACAAGGAGGAAAAGATATTGCTAAAGGGAGGGGAAATTTATACTGTCCAGTATCCTACTATTACTACTACTAGTAACAGTAATTTATTGGTACACAATAAATGACAGCAATGATGAGCTTAGCTTTTGATCTATTCTTTATGTGTCGTCTGGATAGTTAGTAAGAGATGCCTGGTAGACAGCAGTAAGACTGACAAGAAGGCAAGAGAACAGAACCATGTTTACAGACATTGGATGTGGAGGTGCTGGGTTAAGCACTGTAACAATTAACTGCAGAAAAGAAGGACAAAAGCAGAGGGCAATGACTAAGTTTTGGAAGATGCTTGGTTGGCAGGTACAAGAGGTTGCAGAAAGGAAGTACAGTTCCTGGGTGGAGAGGAAAGGGCAGATCCAGATGATGAAAAATGAGCTGACACAGCAGTAAAGGAAAGGAGAGTGAGAGGCCAAGAGAGAGCCATGGGAGAAGTTGCATGACGCAGGAGAAAGCTACTGGGGCAAGGCCACCGCATGGCACAGTTTCAGGGGCACCACTCACACCATGGTTGGTGCCGTGGTTTCCCAATGGCGGCACTACTGACATTCGTTGACAGAATCTTCTTTGTTGCTGGGAGCTGTCCTATGCATTGAAGGGTGTTTAGCAGCAGCATCCCTGGCTCCACCTGCTAGATGCCAGTAGCACCCCCAGTTGTGACAGTCAAAACTGTCTCCAGACTCTGCTCCCAGTTGCGACCCACCGGTCTATGTAAATGGCTGTCCCTGGAGTTGGGCATGGCGCTAACTCTCTACTAGGAGCCAGCTGGGAGAGTTTACTTCTCTTCTCTGTTTTGTGCCTTCCTAGGCGAGTTGTTTTGCTGTGCTGAGCAGAAGAGGAAGTAGGTATAGATTATTTCTCACTCCTTTTCTGCTCTAACACTCTGATTTTGACCTGTTAGAGCAATTTCAGGAGAGATGGAAGCACAGATGCCAGGTTTCTTCAGATCAGATTGTTCTGGGTCAGAACCATTTTCCCCCTAAGATTTGATAGTAGACAACCAGATATCACTTTGGAAAGTGCAGTGGAAACATAGACTCCCATAATAAGGACCTTCCTCAAGCTGTTTATCTTCTAAATAAAATTGTTTTGTCTTTGTTCCTAATTCACCTACCTTCTGCCTTTAGTAAGACATGTCAAGTTTCCAATTTAACAATCTTTTTGATATTAACTTCCCAAATTAATTTTTTTGCCAAAGTATATTAATTTACATTACCTCATTCCTAAGAGAAACACACATTTACCTCCTAACTTACATTTCATTGAAAGCCATTGTTTAAACCAAAGTACCCATCAGAGGAATTTCTCATCGTTACATCAGAAAAGAAACTGTCTTAATGTTCGGCTTGTGCTGGCAATTATTCTCCCAGACTTTCGGTGTGAAAAACAGTGTTTGTGAGTGCACATAAAATTACCAAAAAAGGCAGTTCTGCCTTGACTTCCCAGCTTTAAGTGACTTTTAGTTGAAAATCTACTGAGCTGTGTGCCGCCACAGTGGAAATTACTAAAAACATTTGGAGCATATTTAGTCTACAGTAAAGGATTTTTCTATGGAAAAAAAAAAATGCTTGCTATTATGATATTAAACTTTTTTTGTTTTACGTTGTCCTTCTTTCTACAATTAAGTGGTACAACCTCCAACCATCACCCAACAGTCTCCAAAAGATTACATTATCGACCCTCGGGAGAATATTGTAATCCAGTGTGAGGCAAAAGGGAAACCTCCTCCAAGGTGAGTATGCCTTCTGCTTTGTTGTAGTACTGGAACCCGTCAGGGGGAGTCTCTGAATATAGAAATAAATTCAGAAATCCGTGTAGAATAAGTTAGGCCATGTAGAACACTTTCTTTCTTGGCTGGATAGTTCTCAGTGCAAACGACTTCAGATTACCTCTAAGTACATCTAGCCAACTCCGCTGGTCCATTTTAGCCCCTCAAAGATATTAATTTCTCAGGTCCTGCATATCCCTAAAGTATCATTTGAAAGTTCATTGTTTTGTCTATAGGTTTAATTAAAATCAGTTTTTTCTTCTTAAAAACCTGGATTCCTGCATTTCCATACTTACATTCTCCTGCAAAATGCGCAAATATGGTGGAGAGATGGGGAAAGAGCCTTCTAATTGTGGTTCTGACATTAATGACCTAGTGACATGGGTAAACCCCTTTTCCCTGGGCCTTATTTTCCTCATCTGTAAAACGAACAGGTTGAATTTGAAGATTTCTAAGATCTTTTCTAGCTCCATAGTGGTCCTAAATGGCTTTCCAAACTTGGCAGTGTTCAGTACTCAGGAGTCTCCATGTGGACCTTGATGTAAGCACAGCGTAGTATTGGAGAGTTGGGAGGAATGTAGAGATAATCTTGCCCAACCAATATGTTTTACAGATGAGGAGACTGAAGCCCAGTTATGTTAGGTAATTTGGCCAAGGCCATACAGATAGTTAATGGGCAATCTGTAACTTGTCCAGTAATACATGGGAGTTTAGGAGAGTTGGATTATCATTATTAAAATAAAGAAGTGAAAGTTTCTAAATATTGGGTATCTGAGTTTGTCTGTTATGGATCTGGTTAGACTATCACAGATTATCACCTGAAAAAGAATTACTCAGTCCCTAGGTAGCATAAATGGACTACTGGACTAATACCTAAAGGTTGACATCTCAGACCCACCCAGAGGTGCCTCAGAAGTAAGGCCTGGCAATCTGCTTCCAAAAGGTCATAGCCTTGAAAACCCTATGGAGCAGTTCTACTCTGTAATGCAGGGGGTTGTCATGAGTCAGAACTGACGCCACAGCAACTAACAACAACAAACAACAAATACCTAAGTATGTCAAAAACTTTCATCAAAGATTTGCTTCAAAACAATACGTTCTGCCATATTATTGGAAACTCTCTATTACTCAGGCTCTAATGTGGCATTACCCATCAGATTCACATTTAATTTAATACCTCCCCTAAATACGTAAATCAGGGTTTCTCAATCTCC
The DNA here is from genome assembly GCF_030014295.1 of Loxodonta africana. Taxonomy (NCBI): domain Eukaryota; kingdom Metazoa; phylum Chordata; class Mammalia; order Proboscidea; family Elephantidae; genus Loxodonta; species Loxodonta africana. The sequence goes on from NC_087349.1 coordinate 41,117,043, forward strand.
AAAAAAAAACCACATCAAACCCGTTGCCATCTAGTCGATTCCAATGCATAGCAACTCTATAGGAGGGTAGAACTGCCCCACAGGTTTTCCAAGGAGCAACTGGTAGATTCAAACTGCTGACCTTTTGGTTGGCATCCAAGCTCCTAATCACTGCACCACCAGGGCTACTTCTTAACCTCAGCACTATTAATATTTGGGGCTGAATATCTCTTTGTTGTTGGAGGTTGTCATGTGCATTACACTTAGCGGCATCCTTAGCCTCTACCCACTAGATGCCAGTAACCACCACCATCCCTGCTCCCAAGTTGTGACAACCACTGCTTATCCAGCAGAAGAAGCAATAGGCAGGGAAATCCAGGTGGGCCTGGAAAACACAGTGAAGTTTAGAGATCCATGCCTTCATATGAGCATGGCCATTGTTGATTCATGACTAGTTTGGAAGTATTTAATTACATGAGTGCTGTGACTCTAAAAGCAACCTTTCACTTAAAATGAGAACGAATAACCTCAGCTGACAATTGGAATACTTCCTAAGGAATTCACAAAATCATTTCTAGAATTTAAAACTCTCAAAATATGTATTATATAGAATCACCATTTTTAATAACCAATATTTAAAACAACAATGAACTCCTATCTTTTTCTCTCCTTCCAACCTATGCTTTTCATTTTGGTAACTTGAAACTAGTCTGATCAATTATATATATAGATATATGTACAAATACACATATATATCACGCAGAGGGCTTTCTTGTCACATTTCAGCCTGGAGCAAAGTTTTATAGACAGGTTATCAAGTCAATGAACAATGGAGTTTACAATAAAAATGCTAATAAAGCTCTAAGAGCTTATGCCTGGGAGACCTGCTCCTTTTTTTTTCCCTTTGAAAAATAACAGGCACTTTGTGTGTATGATTTTCTTATTCAGTCAGATTTGGGCCGGTTCTAATGAAAACATGCCCCTTAAAAGGTACAACCAACACTTTTTCTAAGTCATGATTCAATGAAGCGTTTTAGATATGGGGGCCTATTGCTCTTTTACCGAATATTAAATCTAGTCCTTATTTCTAGAAACCTACAAAACTTCTAGGAATTTGTTAACAAAATAAATAATCTTGTTTTTCTAGACCATTAACCAGTTTAACCCTTTATGTGTTGGGCAGCTTCTCCTGGACACGTAATGGGACTCATTTTGACATAGATAAGGACCCTCTGGTCACCATGAACCCTGGCTCAGGAACCCTCGTAATCAACATTATGAGTGAGGGGAAAGCGGAGACCTATGAAGGCGTCTATCAGTGTACAGCCAGGAATGAACGCGGGGCTGCAATTTCTAATAATATTGTCATCCGTCCATCTAGTAAGTGAGACTTGTCAACCAAACGTCATGCTTTTTAAAGTATTGCTCCAAGACTCAGCATCTGTTACAGCATCCAAATACTATTACTAGAAAATAATGGAATTGCTTCCAATATTCTGACTTTATTTTACATTAAAATTATTCCTCTTTTCTACTTTGTCCTAACAAGTGCCTCACCCTCATGCTTTGCTAATCCAATGTGCCTTCGATACAGGTACTGAGTGAAAAAGCAGGGTTGAGAAAAATGTTTCTTCCCAGAATTAATCTAATTAGCTATTTCTCATGTATTTTATGTACGAGCAAACTTCCCCTAGTCAGGTGGAAATAAGTTCAGGATGGAATGGGTAATTGAGATCTAAGTGCTGTTTCAGTAAACATTTTTGTTTTCAAATTTCACGAGAAATAGAGTGGCCTCAATACCTTGATATTATTTTGGCTTTTTTGCACTGGTCATTACGTAAATGCTCTCAACAACCTTGGGATGATGTATTAAAAGAACGGTGACCATTTGCAGTTCTGGTCATTTAAAAAATTTTTTTTACACTTCAGCCAAAGATTAGACAGGCCCATAAAACAAACAATAATACATGTAGCTCAACCATGTATACAAGATTAAGTGGGCACACCAGTCCAGGAGCAAGGACAAGAAGGCAGGAGGCGACAGGAAAGACGCATGAATGGAAATGGGGAATACAAGTTCAAGAAGGGGAGAGTGTTGACACATTGAGGGGTTGGCAACCAATGTCACAAAACAGCATGTGTATTGTTTAATGAGAAACTAATTTGCTCTGTAAACCTTCACCTAAATCACAATTAAAAAAATTATTACATGTAGAATATGTATTCATTATAGAAAAAATTAATTTCAAATAAACCAAAAAGAAACTGAAAAATTACTCGTGAATCCTAATCGCTGCTCAAATTTTTGTTTCCATTTTTTCCTAGGCAGATATGTATGTATGTATGTATGTGTTTAAAAGGAACTCATTCTGAAGTACTATTTTATAACCTTTCTGACATCAGTGTATCATGTATATTTTCATGTTAATCTTATCAGTAGGTATACTTACATAATATATATAATGCCATACAGTATTCAAAGGTGTAAATGTGTGATTGTTTATTTAACAAATCTTTTGACATTTAAGTGTTTTCTGTTTAAAGGAAAAGAAAATGCTTGCAGCAAAATTCTTATGTACCATTTGAATGATTTAGTTAGTATAAATTTCTAGACTTAGAATTACTGAGTCAGAATTTATACTTTTAATGGCAATGAGTGAGAATTGTTATTTGTCTTACATTTATTTTACTTTCCAACCCTGTATATATTTTTAACCCTGTATATAAAAATTTTGTAGTTATTTTAATGTGCATAAATTCTAAGTTATTATTTCCCTAAAAGTTTAGAAAAATGAACTTTTTATAAAATGTATCTTTTTATAAAATGTCTTTATTTTTCAAAGCAGAGAGAACTTTAGCAGTTAATATTATATTTAATAGGATCACCATTGTGGACCAAAGAAAAACTTGAACCAATGATACTTCGAAATGGTCAGCCTTTAGTACTTCCCTGCAGGCCTCCAATTGGATTACCACCACCTATAATATTCTGGATGGATAATTGTAAGTTTTTAAAAAATGAACTTTTCTTCAAGAGTCTTATGATTATTGACTTGTTATGATAAATTACTGCCTTTTGTGATTTATAAAATGTTTTAGAGATGCTCAGGAAAATAAATGCTCACTGAAACAAATAACAGCCATTTCATTCACTGACTCCACCGGTATTATTGAGCACCTACCATATGCCAGGCACTGCTTTAAATAAACAATACAAATTCCTTGCTTTCATGGAGCTTATATTCTTGGCAACAGGGGTGTGAGAGGGAGGGGCAGACAATACATGCATTTAGTAAATATGTGTCAGCTGAGGATAAGTGCTCTGAGGAAAAATAAAACAGAATTAAGAGGAAAGAGAGTGATACTGACGGGCACTGCTTTAAATGTGGTAGTGAGGGAAGACCTCTTACCAAATGTCCTTTGGAAACCTGAAAAAAATGAGTGAGCATGCCCATGGCCCTAGGTGTCTGCCCTAAGGCAGGAGCCTATCCAGTATGTGTAAAGACCAGCAAGGAGGCCAGTATGGCCAGACCGCACGCGGCAGGGGACAGTGACAGACCAGGTCAGAAAGGCCACAGGCGCTCAATAGAAAGGACTTTGGCTTTTACTCTGAATGAGGTAGGGGGATGTGGCACTTGTAAAGTCTCAAAATCATCTGAACGTGTAACTGTTGCTTTTCCACATTGCACTGCTAGCTTTACATCCATTTTTAGGTTCTTGGCAAAACACCTTGAATTTTCAAGTGGAATTGCACCTGGAATATGAGAAAAATTCAGATCAGTATAGCATTCTACTTGCAAGATGACATTACATAGTTATCCACATCTCCTTGCACTGTTTTCATATGTAATGCAAAGGAACTCAAAAGGCAAAGTGTCCCCCTGGTGCAGTCCCATTTTCTTTAATCTGATCTACCAACATTCATTCAACAATAAAAGGACAAAAGGAGAAATGGAAGGGACGACAACTCTTCATATTCATTAAATTAATATACATTATTTTTCTGAATTATTTTTAAAACACTTCTTTCCCTAAAGGTTAAGCAACTTAAACCCATTAATTTATGACCACTAATCAAACGGGTTCTGGGTTTTTTTTAAGCAAACCCCAGAGCTCTGGTGCTTGCAGTGCTTAAGAACTTGGCTGCTAACCGAAAGGTTGGCAGTTTGAGTCCACCAGCCACTCCTTGGAAATCCTATTGGGTAGTTCCTATAGGGTTGCTATGAGTTAGAATAGACTTGATGGCAATGGATTTGGGTTTTTTTGTTTTGTTTGAATCAAACTCCCATCCTGATCAAAAAATTGGTTAACTTTCTTTCAAATTCTAACTCCATGTTTCCCTCCCTTTTCCTGCCACAGAAAGAGTGCAGGCTTTTAACCATACTTTTACATTTTTGTGAAATACAGACGAGGCACCTGTGGCAGGAGAAGCACAACTGCTGGAGTCTAGCTGGAGAAAGAAATCCTTCCAGGATATAACACCTGGCTTGAGGGATGTGCGGCGTCTCCTAGTTCTCTCACTTCCGGGCTCAGGAGTTTCCACAGTTAAGCTCCACGCTTATGTTAGCCAGACAAGTGTAAACTCACGCACAGATCCTTGATCCCACCTCCCTGCATTCTTAATCCATTTAGAAAGTCTTTCCCTGTGCCTAAGGCTAGATGGTTTCTTAGCCGGATGTGACGGAAAATAAATTGTCATGCTGGAAACTGGAAAGGCAGAGGGCTGGCAGCCAGTCATTTAATCCTGCTGGAGTATTTACGGTGCCTCTATTAAGGGCCAGGCACTGTTCCAGTGTTAGAACAGTGGACAAAGTAGAAGAAGGTCTCTGCCCTCCTTTGCTCAAATTCTAGGGTAGGGAGGCAGGCAATAAGCCATGAATATGATAAGAAGTCCCTGAGCAGTGCAAATGGTTAACAAGCTTGGCTGCTCACTGAAAGGTTGAGGTTCGAGTCCACCCAGAAGCACCTCAGAAGAAATGCCTCGCAATCTACTTCCAAAAATCAGCCACTGAAAACCCCGTGGAGCACGGTTCTACTCTGACATACATGGGATCACCACAAGTTGGCAAATCGACAGCAACTGGTTAACTGGTTGGTTGTTGTTGTTGGTTGCTAGCAAGTCGATTCCGACTCATGGGGACCCCATGTGTACAGAGTAGAACTGTGCCCCATAGAGTTTTCAAGGCTGTGACCTTTCGAAAGCAGACTGCCAGACCTGTCTTGAGAGGTGCTGCTGGGTAGGTCGAAGATAAGTAAAATTTACAGTATGTTAGAAAAACCAAAAACCAAACGCAGTGCCGTCGAGTCGATTCTGACTCATAGCAACCCTATGGGCCAGAGTAGAACTGCCCCATAGAGTTTCCAAGGAGCGCCTGGCAGATTCAAACTGCCAACCCTTTGGTTAGCAGCTGTAGCACTTTACTACGCCACCAGGATTTCCAGTATGTTAGAAGGTGACAAGTAATTCAGAAAAGAAAGAGTAGAGACTAGAAGTGGGAGGCAGGTCACACATTAAATATTGCTATCATTGTACCCTATTGTTAATTGTTCATTTTATTGCCTGACGGCTCAGACAGAGCAAGGTCTCTGGTATGCCTAACACCTAGCACAGGGCCTAGCTCACGGTTAAACCAAAAAAAAAGAGAAAAGAAAACCAAACCTGTTGCCATCGAGTTGATTCCAACTCATAATGACCCTATAGGACAGAGCAGAACTGCCCTACAAGGTTTCCAAGGAGCGGCTGGTGGATTGGAACTGCTGATCTTTTGGTTAACAGCCTGAGCTCTTAACCACTGTACCGCCAGGGCTCCAGTTCATGGTTAGGTACTCTCAGAGTATTTGGTTTCTAACTATGGTGTGTAGATAGTACCCATGGTAAGTATCCTTCAAACCAAAAAACCAAACCCAGTGCCGTCGAGTCGATTCTGACTCATAGTGACCCTATAGGATAGAGTTTCCAAGGAGCGCCTGGCAGATTCGAACTGCTGACCCTCTGGTTAGCAGCAGTAGCACTTAACCACTACGCCACCAGGGTTTCCTAAGTATCCTTAGAAGCTTCCTTAATGCATTTTCTAAGGCATGTGTGTCTATGTGCTTAACAACTGGGTAATAATTTAAACATGAAGAAAAGCCATGCCAACTCTGTTTGTAAAATTTTTTTTCAATTTTCACTTGATTAATAAAACACTTGACTACGTAACTCTAATCTCATCTCTGCCTGCATGCAGAGAAATTGGGGTCAGACAGGTACAGATGAAGTTTTAATGTGTCATTTTTTTTTTTTTTTTTTTTTTTACAGCTATTTGCTTTTATTCAAAGAGATTTAGAGAGAAAAGAATTATTCAAGGGAAGTTCACGGAACTATTAATGAAAGAAATGTTTATACAGATACATTCATCTCGCCGATCTGCAAAGTGGCTATTTTATGATGGAATGATTTTTACCTTGTCTCTTTGCCTTTCTCTAGCCTTTCAAAGACTCCCACAAAGTGAAAGAGTTTCCCAGGGTCTAAATGGGGACCTTTATTTTTCCAATGTTCTCCCAGAGGACACCCGCGAAGACTATATCTGTTATGCCAGGTTTAATCACACTCAAACCATACAGCAGAAGCAACCTATTTCTGTGAAGGTGATTTCAGGTAAGACTTCAGCTTCTTGAATCTCTCTTTCAATGACACTTACAAGTATGAGTAGAATATATTAAATATTAACTATGATTAAATCCTTAATACTACCCACTTTGAAGTAAACGGGTTCATTGCTCAGGAAACTACCCGGCAAAGAAAAGAGTAAGCATACCCTAAGTATTGTATTTTACTCTTTTGTTGTTGTACTTATTCATCTTTTATGGCCACTACTGGTTTTGAATTAACCTTCAGAATATACTTGGTATTCTGAGTATTTGGGTGTGCTTTATGTCACAGGATACCTTTTACTTGATAGTCCTGCTACTTAAGTTATGTCGCATATTGCCGGTTGGGGGTGGCTGAGTGAATGAGCGAGTTAGTCATGTACAATGTGAAGCAGTTTTTACTTCGTAGGGATGAGACTTCATCAGCATAGCTGTATTCACTTGCTTTTGTTGCCCAATATTTTTTTGACCCTCCTCCCCTACTTTGTGCATTCTTCATGATATTCTGTTTATTTCAGTGGATGAATTGAATGACACTATAGCTGCTAATTTGAGTGACACTGAGTTTTATAGTGGTGAGTTCTGGTGATTGTAACCGACACTCTCTCCTTCATTGTAGAATTTAGTTCACTAACTTCACCTCCATGGCTATTTAACCTTATTTCTTGATGAAATTTCTAATTACATGTTTAATACTACTAGTATAAATGTATGTTGTATGATATTGTAGTTGTAAACCTTCAAATATATGTCACTAAAACATTTTCCATGGTGTATGTATAATAATGAGAATTATTTCTAACTGTTTTCATGTAAAGAACCATTTCGCGTGGTTTGAAAAAAATCTTTCATGCACATTTGGAAATATAGTTTTTGTTTTTTGTCCTTTCCGTAAATGTTTTCTTGTGAGCTAAATAAAAATAGGCAGTGTGTATTAACCTGCTAGATTACTAACTCTCAAACTCTTAGTAACCTTTGACAACTAACATTAAGTGCAATTTCAAAATAAATCATCACATTTCCCATCTGTTTTCACATGACATTATCAATGTAATGAGCAATAGTATTTCTCTTAGTTTTGTTTAAAATCAAGTTATTATCTTGAGATATTCTTAAATATATATAAAAAATATACATAATTTAATTTCACTCTTTTAAACAGAAAAGAATTTGATTTCCTAAAGAGAAATCCAAAGTGTAGAGTCTGTGAATGAAAATGGCAGGCTCTGGATACTGGGCCATCTTAATTATCTATAAGATAGAATACCTGCTGTATTAGTTTTTCATCCTTGAGATGTGAATTAAAAAACATTAAAGTGCCTTCTATGAACAGAGTAGACATGCCACACCTCCTGCCTTTATTTTATTTTAATGTACTTCTGAAAAATACAGGCCCCAAAGAGTTCCCAAAGTGGTTTCAGAGAGATATGGTTTCCCCCCAAATTTTTAACATCTTAGGAAAACTCTGTTGTCTCTGAAGTAACCTTCTCTGGCATTCAGGTTTTTGGTTTTTTCCTGAGAAATGGAATAATTCATAGATTACTTTTTTATTCAGTATCTGTGAGCATCAAATAGACATAATGCATGAAAGTGTTTTGAAAACTGTCAAGGGCTTTAGAACCTTAAGATGGTATATTTTCCACTTCAAGTTTTTCAGAAAGGCCATCAGGAGATAAGGTCACAGATTGAAAAAAAAAAAAAAACACACACACACACCAAACCCACTGTCCAGCCAATTCCGACTCATTGCAACCCTATAGGACAAAGTCGAATTGCCCCTGTAAGGTTTCCAAGGAGCGCCTAGTGGATTTGAACTGCTGACCTTTTGGTTAGTCGAATTCTTAATCACTGTGCCAAAAGGGTTTCCACCGATTGAAAAGGCCTCCATAAAAAGGAATGTAGCTTATATAAATCTTCCTAAGATCTCTAACTTCCAAAATAGCTTCTTCATATCTTGGGGTCCTCTTTATTTTTTCATTGAGGAAATCAATTTCAATGTATTTAAAGCCACCATGATTTTAATTTATGGAGTACAATTTCCAGATCTCAATCAGCCATTCTCTAGTTTTGTTGTCCATAAAATGTACTGTTCGGGGTCTTGATGTGTTAAGTATTCCCCACAGATTTACTGTATTTTTGCACAAATAACACTCCCATGTAAATAACACACCCACACATATAACAGGCGGAAATGATGAAACTAAATGAAATAGTGCTGGCATACTGTGGTTGGCAAAAAAAAAGTATAATACATGCTTTATTTGCATGAAAATATGGTATCTCCATGATTAATCTGGCAAAATTGACGATATCATTGTCACCAGTATAAACCAAAATAAGTTTTCCATAATCGTATCTTTCCTAAAAGTCTTAACGTTTTCCAGATGATTCAAAAAAAAAAAAAAAACCCGTTGCCATCGAGTTGATTCCGACTCATAGTGACCATATAGGGCAGAGTAGTACTACCCTGTAGGGTTTCCACTGAGCAGCTAGTAGGTTCAAACTGCCGACCTTTTGGTTAGCAGCTGAGTTCTTAACCACTGTGCCACCAGGGCTCCTTCCAGATGATAGTTAATTCTTACTTTGACCTGAACCATAATCTTATGGGACATGTAGTTAGATAACAGGATTTTCCTCTCTTTCTACATTTTAAAAATACTTCAACCCATAGAAAATCCATAAAAACCTAACCCAAATTAAGAAAATATACCAAAGGAAAACAAGGCCTTACTATCAGTGCTCATATAACCAGAATTGCCTCTATTCCTCATTCACTGCGTGAGTGATGGCTATTTTCAAGGTAGAGTGTGTGTATGTGTAGCTTAACAAATCTCACACTCAATGTTAAATGGTTTAGAAAAGGGCTGAAAATTTTAGACAGCTATTTTGACAGTGAGCTGTGTTTCTAGAAATATTCATAACTAGAAATTCATAACCTTTAATGCATATTGATTTTCTTCTTTGCAGCTAAACCAAGTAGAGAGAGGCCACCAACGTTTTTAACTCCAGAAGGCAACGCAAGTCACAAAGAGGAATTAAGAGGAAATGTCCTTTCACTAGAGTGCATAGCAGAAGGATTGTGAGTTAACATTTTGCTTCCTGGTGTACATTTCATATACAAATGTAGTAGGTTGATAAAGAGCGTTAATATCGTAGAGAAAGAGTTGTCTTATACTGCTTCCATAAGCATCAGGAATGTTATCAGTGATCACCTTATGATTGCTATGATTGTAATTAGGGTGTGTCACCTTGCTATTGTGGTGTAATAAACCTCACCAAAACCTAGTGGCCTCAAAATGTTAGCTATTTATTATTGACTGTTTATCTGCAGATCTGCAGGGAAGTTCTGAAATACGCTGGGTCCATCTAATCTCTCTTGGGCTTGTTCCTGCATCTGCCAGGTGGCTCAGCTAGGGGTTCAGGATTCTGAGGATCTGCTGGCAGTCACCTGGGGCAACTGAGCTCTTAGCCATTAGTTTCTTACATCCCTCTAGCAGACAACAGAAGCTCACAAAGACTCTTAAGGCCTAAGCTTGGAACTGGCATGCTGTCATTTCCACTACTTCCCATTGGCGAGTCACAAGACTGACCCCACATTCTTTGCAAATATCTCAACTGTGCACACCCCAAAACTGATGTGCCTTTGACATGAGTTGCAGAGAAGCCTCAGCTGAGATACAAGAAGAGCATCCTCAGAGTCTATCTCTTATGCCTGGCACAGAACAAGTATTATTGATATGGGCACATCTGCTGAAAACCTTGAGTGAAATCTCAGAAACCTGCTGCCCTCCCAGGCTGTGACCTGTGCTGTCCTTGACCTGGACACTCACTGGTCTCATGCTCTTTCCCAAAATAGGCCTCCATGAATAAATTGACTTCAGGAGGCACATGGAGACCTCTGCTGGCCAAGATAGGAAATCACACTACACTCAACTCACTTCCTGAAGTAACTGAAAACTAGTAAACCCTCTTTTAAAGATATTTTAGATTTCTATCTTTTCCAATACAATTTTTTAAAAAACTTCCAATTTTCTTCTTCATTATGTTAGAAAGTGGTCTAATCTACTGATCTCCAACCTTTTCAGAGCGGAGGTACCTATCATAGTTTCCTAGAGCTGCCATTAGCAAAATACCATACGGTGGGTGCTTTAAAGAACAGAAATTCATTGTCTCACAGTTCTGGAGGCTAGAAGTCCAAATCGGGCTATCAGCCATTTCATGTCCTCCTGAGGCTCTGAGAGAAGAACTGCTCTGTGCCTCGCTCCCAGCTTCTGGTGGCTGTCACTGATCGTTAGCGTCCCTTGGCCTAATGATGCGTCTTCACATAGTGTCATCCCCTGTGCTGGTCTCCTCTTTTATAACACACCACTTGAGGGGGATTAGAACGCACCCTACTCCATCTTAAAAGGCCGTATTTCCAAACAAGCTCATGTTCACAGGTACCAGGGGTTAGTACTTCAACATATCTTTTTTGGAGGACACGATTTAATTCAGAACAGAACTCATTCTCACAATTTGTTGACTCCCCTTTCCACAAATGATATACTTCTTTAAAAAACCAAAATATGGTCAGTATTTGGAAATTTCACAAAACTCCTGCAAGAATTTTAAGTGCCTTGGAATGTTGTAAAACCAAGACTCTTTTATCATTACAAACCAACAGGCGTTAGACTCATGGAATCACAGTATTTCTAATTCTTAACAGCTACTCAGTGAAACAGGCCTCGAAAATAATTCATGGCTTTGTGATGTGTAAAATATGGTGTTCATGCTTCCATCCCCATCTTCTCAGGTTCAGATCATGACAGGCTAATTAGTCTAACTGTAAGGAAACATCACAATGTTATCAGATTCCTCATGTGTACAGTATCTTCAGTTCTTAAAAATAATTTCACATCTTCTACCTCTTTTTATATTCACAGCATGTTTTAATTTTAGCAGCTACCATTTAATCAAATAAATATGTTCAATTACTTTCATTCAGCCAAACAAACCAAAAACAATTCTGTAAATAGTTCCACTTGCATTTCTGATGACAATTATTGTAATCTTCCTGAGGGCCTAGATAATATGTTTTTGTCTTTACCTTCCCAACACATAGCTCAGTACTTGGTATATAGTTCAGCACTTAGTAAATGTTTATGTTGAACGAATTTTTTATTTTACTGTCATGAAAATCTTCTGAAGTTGTTAGAACCAGTCGAACACTATTGTCCCCATTAAGGGAGATAAAGAAACTGAGGCTCAAAGAAGGCAGGTATCCAAAGACAGAGATCAATTTAGGGACAGGGCTGGGTCTTTCAAGCAGGTCTTTTACCTCCAAGCATGTGTTCTGGCATTTCATCCAGGTCCATATTTCATAATTTAATAAGAAATGTAGGTAGGTGAGAAATAGTGTAATGGATGAGTTTGATCTACTCTTGTTAATTGGTATAATTATTAAAAATATCCTAATAATGAAATTAAGGAGAAAATCACTATTCCTCTCATTACTTAATTCATGTGATCATATAGCCGGTGGTAAAATTGATGTGGAAATGCATGTAAAAGTTCAAGGACACAGACATGTACATCAGCGCTTTCTCTGTACATTTTTAACTTAGCTGATGAAAAATTATACCTCAGTATCATTAATTTCAGAAAGGAGCCCTGGTGGGACAATGATCAAAGTGCTCAGTTGCTAACTGAAAGATCAGTGGCTCAAATCCACCAGGTGCTCCATAGGAGAAAGATGTGGCAGTCTGCGTCAGTAAAGATTAAAACCAAAACCAAAACCATACCCATTGCCTTTGAGTTGATTCCAAATCATAGTGACCCTTTAACCTTGGAAACCCAATGGGGCAGCTCTACTCCATCCTGTAGGGTCACTATGAGTAGGAATTGGCTCAGTGGCAGTGGGTAGGTATCATTAATTTCACGGGAATTGTTTTGACTGACACAGCATGTTCATTTAAATTTTTCCAAGAGGAGTTCATTGATCAGAACTTGGAAGAAGATAATCAGGCCCCTTCAATAAAGCAGCTCCTGCTAGAATTTTCACTGCATCATTGAAGTCAAAGTTTAGGGTGTGCCATAAATTAGCATAGTCCTGATCATGTGAAAATGCTAACTTACAGACTTAAATGCTAACTTACAGAGTAGTATTTATAAAAGTGTGATGCTTATTAAAAATATTGATATATTTGTCATGATCTCTATATAAAATAATTTATCATAAACTTGCATGAAAATTCATACCTCAAAGCAGTCTCAAGTGAACTCTTTTTTTGTAACCTTATTATTTGTTTATCCTACCAGGCCTACCCCTATAATTCACTGGATAAAAGAAGATGGAACATTACCCATCAACCGGACATTTTATAAGAATTTTAGGAAAACACTGCAGATCATTCATGTTTCAGAAGCTGACTCTGGAAAATACCAATGTATAGCAAAAAATGCCTTAGGAGTCATCCATCATACCATCTCTGTTACAGTTAAAGGTATATCATTATTTAAAATGCATTGCCCTTGCCTTCATGAGAGGCCTTATAACTTCAATTAAATAGGCCTTTGATTATGTTCTTTAGTAATGAATATAAGTTTATATCAACATTATGGTGCCTTGACTCTCTTCTCATTGTTATCTATACTGAAATCACATCAGGTTAAAATTTTTCTCCCTCAAATCTTCATTTCAAACTGGATGGTGCCTGGCTACCATTACTGAATATTTTGATCAAAGATTCTATAGAAGAATCCTGATCAAAAGGCGGGAAATGCAGAACAGAATTTAAAATTCTCATGGGCTCCAGACTTTCTGGAGTCACGGAGTCTGGATGAACCCCTGAAACTATTGCACTGAGATAAACTTTAAACCTTAAACCAAAAATATCCTGTAAAGTCTTCTTAAAACAGAAAACAGTTTAGTTAAACTAGTAAAAATGTCTGCCTTGAGCGTTACGGTCTTTTAAGAACTATCTATATGGGATCAAATAGAAACAACTTGAAAGATTAGACAGGAACCATAGGGGGCAGTGAGTTTATGTTAATGGAGGAAGAACAATTCAGATAAGGAGGGTGAGAATGGTTGCACAACTTGAAGAATGTAACCAGTGTCATTGAATTGTACATGTAGAAACTGTTGAATTGCTATATGTTTTGCTGTGTATATTCTCAACAACAAAAATAAATAAAAAAATTTTTTTTAATCTTCCTTCCAGAATAATTCCAATTAAATAAATGTAGAAGGAAGGATGTGAATAGAAAGCTGCCATTAAAAAAAAAAAAAAAGCCATTAGAACCCCTATAATAATTACTACCTGCAAGAGCCACTGATAAATCTAAAATACGTGGTCAAAACTTTAACGAGAAACAGAGTATTTGGATAGCCTCAAAGTATTTCTCTCAAAATATTTATTAATTACTGTTGTGGTTTGGTCATATGCCCACAAATTCTTTGACGCTTTGCCTCCAGGAAGTGGTGCTTAACTTCTTTCCCCATGAGTACAGGCTGGACTTAGTGACTCACTTCTAATGAATAGAATATGCAAAGGGGAAAACAGTAACTTTACAGTGGAGAAACCTGGCAGACGCCACCTTAACCAAGCAATCAAGGTTAACATGACCAATAAATCATGTTGACGTCATGAGCTCCATGATGTAATGTGATGAGAAAGTCCATCACCTCTGTTGTATTTTTCTCAAAAACCCATAACCTCAGTCCAATCATGAGAAAACATCTGATAAACCCAAGTTGAGAGACATTCCACAAAATAAATTGTCAGTACTCTTTAAAAGTGTCAAGGTCATGGAAGACAAGAAAAGGCCAAGAAAGTGTCAGATTGGAGGAGACTAAGGAGACATGGCAAATAAATGTAGTGGGGTATCCAGGATAGGATCCTGGGATAGAAATAGGACATCAGTGAAAAAACTGGGGAAAACCTAATGAAGTCCAGAGTCTAGTTAATAGAATTATACCTGTGTTAATGTCTTATTATTTTTTTTTTTTTAAGGAGTCCTGGTGGCACATGGTTAAGCACTTGGCTGCTAACTGAAAGGTCGGTGGTTCAAAACCACCAGCCACTCCATGGGAGAAAGATGTAGCAGTCTGCTTCAGTAAAGATTAAAAACAACAAAAAACTGTTGCCATAGAGTTGATTCCGAGTCATAGTGACCCTATGGGACGGTAGGACTGCCCTATAGGATTTTCAAGGAGCAGCTGGTGGATTCAAACTGCCACCTTTTGGCTAGTAGCTGTAGCTCTTAACCACTGTGCCACCAGGGCTCCTGGGGCTCTTCTACTCTGTCCTGTATAGGATCGCTATGGGTCGGAAACAACTCAATGGCAACAGGTTTCAGATACTATGGTTACCTAAGATGTTAACATTAGAGGAAGCTGGGTGAAGGGTATATGGGAACACTTCATACTATCTTTGCAACTCTTCAAAAGTAAAATTTTTAATTGCCCCCTAACTTTGTAAATATATGTATTCTACAGGGCTCAGAATTTAAATTCATGTTTCTTAGCCCTACCTATACCTGTAAATTGCTCTACACCTTTGATAAATCTGTCACCTCTTTGATGTCTGACTAATTTTAATAAAATAAGCTGATGATATTTGTATCAAAATGGTCTAGAAATAACACATACATGTTATTTACTTTGTAAATATATGTAAATAATACATCCTTCCAACATTCTTTTGAAAATCTAAAGTGGTACTTGAAGCATTGCTTAAAAATCTATTCACTCTAAAAAAAGACTAATAAATGTTTTACAAAATATTGTTAAAATAGTTCAATATAGTCTTCTGCTAAAATAATTGATTCAGATTGGTGTTTGGTTTATTTCTTCTCTCAATAAAGCGGCTCCATACTGGATCATGGCACCTAGAAACCTCGTGCTGTCCCCAGGAGAAGATGGGAGCCTGATCTGCAGACCTAATGGCAACCCCAAGCCCAAGATTAGCTGGTTAACAAATGGAGTCCCAATAGAAAGTAAGTTGGCTTGACTGGCTCCAGTAGCAGTAAGAACATGTCTACATCTGAACAAATGGTGATAACATAACTTGGGTTAAGGAAGGAAGCCATATATCAGTTGAACAGAGGAACCAAATGTCTTTAGATGATATCATATTTATTATGATTTTGAGTGGTTAGTTTATGTTGTAAACATAATGATATGTGTGGATTGGGACTTGGCAATATTTCCTTTGGTTTTTTATATGGATCATGGATAAAATGACACAAGCGAAAGTAAACATCACTGAAAAGTTTAGATTATCTTCTTTGTTCAAAATATCAAGTGACTTATGGCGGTCAAAGGAATGGATGGGGAGAATAGGAGTAGAGCTAGTGGATATGACAGGAAGAAGCATACCTGTCTTACTTTAAAGAGTTTTCATTCATAGATAGATAGATGGATGGATGGATTGTTGGATGGATGGATGTTGTAGAGTCAGCTCCAACTCATGGCAACCTTAATGTACAAAAGAATAAATTGTTGCCCAGTTCTGTATTACCCTCATGATTGCTGGCATGTTCGAGTACATCCTTGAGGCTACTGTGCTAATCCATCTCACCCAGGGTCTTCCTCACCCTTGCTGGCCTTCTGCTCACCAAACATTATGGCCCCCTCTAGCGATGGATTCTTCTGATGACATATCCTAAGCAAGCGAGTTGAACAATGTTCTTTTGTAATCCATATGGTTTTCATTGGATACTTTTAGGAAATAGATTGCCAGGCCATTCTTCCTCATCTGTCTTAGTCTGGAAGCTCCACTGAAACCTGTCCAACATGATAGACCCTTCTGGTATTTGAAATACTAGTGGAATATCTTCCAGCATCATGCAACACACAAGCTACCACAGTATGGCAAACTGACAAGTAGGTGGTGGTTTCATTCCTAAGTATAGCCTAGATGTTCCCCAAGTTCTCTGGTCTTCAGAGGTCACTATCCCATTTACCCAAAGAACAGCATGTCCTCTGACCCCCATCACATGCAGAAAGCCCGATCTCTTACCAGCTTTTCTGTTCTAAGATTATCCTTGAGCAATGCTGAGCTATTCCTGGCTGCTGCCCGTCACTTTGTTCAACTACCCTCCCTGCACTGCTGACCCACTTCCTGCCAGCTTCTCCAGGCGGCTACCACACTGCCCATCACAGTCCCCACAGTGTGGCCACAGGCCCTCCTTTAATCTTTTATGTCACAGCAAAGATCAGTTTAACAAGCTTTTGGTTAAAGGGTTGAGGATAGTAGATGGGAATTATAGCACAGAGAAAAGAAAAAACAAAAACTTAAAACAGGAGATTGCGCCTCTCTGCTCCATAGAGACACACTAGCTCTGCTCTTCCTAGACCACGCCCACCACCAGCTGCCCCTAACCCAACAATCTTTGACCATTTCCCTCTTCCTGGAGCCCAGATCTTCTCTTAGACCCAGAGAGAGAGAAAACCAGTTACTGCTTCAAACAAACCCAGCCTCAGTTCACCCTCCTGGTCAATAGCATCATAATCTGCAGAGACATTTTTTTATTTATAATAAAGACAAGCTTTAGGCTTATTAGATAGAGCAGCTTGGCTCCTCATTGCCTCCAAGCCAGAATCAAATATTGGTCCTACTTTTTAAATTGTCTTTCCCCCAAACAAAGTGCAGTGTTCCACTAAAACGGGTTCAAAAACTGCTGGCAGATTTAGTATGGCACAAGCCGTGCTTCTCGCTATCAAGGTTTCACAATTGCAGGCCTAGCCTGAGTAATAGCACCCTGTCCCCTGAGTGTTCGGGGGAGTTTGTTCTGCTCTGCACAGTATTATCAGATACTTTGAAGCAGACAGGCTGTGTTTACTGTAAAAGAAAATATGTTCCTGGAAGAAAACAGACTCTAAAGAGGCCAGCAAATGGGGTTTGGATGTTTCCACTCCCAATTTTAACCATGATTCGATTGGGATCAGGAAAAACTGAAGAGAGCACTTTGTGGCTTGGTTTTCGGAAGCTGCTGCCACTCTCGGGGATATCTGAGTAAAAACTAAGAGAACAAGTGGAAGAGAGCCCAGAAGTAAGAAAGAGGCTGTATTGTGCATTTTATGATTTTCTTAGAAATGCACAGAGAACAGTAATAAATGATGGGACATGCTCAGCACTTCTGCACCCTACTTGGCTGCTCAGAGGTTCTGTGGGGATTTATGGGAGGTTAAACGTGCACCTGGGATCGAGACTCAGCAGAACTGACAAATGGGAAGGACCATCCATCTAGCCACTCTACAGGAAAAATGGGCTTGCCAGGGAGTGTTGAGAAGACAGATCCTTAAGCTGAGCAGCCAGGGAAATCAGAAGCCGGAATATTGAAATAGAAGTGGGCCGGTGACACAAGACTAAGGGGAAATTAAACAATAAGGGCAAGCTTTCCTTTTGCTTTGGTCTGCTCACCACCCTTTGAAGCTTAGCATAGGCGTCATCGCTCAGAGGACCACGTGACTAGTTATATAAAAAAAAAAAGAGCTTCGAAAATGCTCCTGATAGGTAACAAACAGACAAAAACACCCAACTAATAGCCATCCAGTGGAAGCTGACTCGTGGCAACCCCACCTGTGTTACAGAACTGTGCTCCATAGGATTTTCGATGGCTGATTTTTCAGAAGCAGATTGCCAGGTCTTTCTTCTGAGGAACCTCTGGATGAACTCAAACTTCCAGCCTTTCAGTTAGCAGACAAGTGTGTTACCATTTTCACTACCCAGGAAATTCTCACTAATACACACCCACGAAAACCCGTCGCCATTGAGTCGATTCCAACTCATGGCAAGAGCAACCCCATGTGTTTGGGTGGTACAAACAGTTTCCTCTTGGAACCCACCCAGCACTGCTGCAAAAGAAAGACCTGGCAATCTGCTTCCGTAAAGATGACAGCCAAGAAAATCCTGCGAAGCTCAGTTTTACTCTGTAACAAATGGGGTAACCACTAATAGATATTTTCCTTTTAAATAAAATATTTTGAGGATCATCTACAAAAGGTCTGCTTTGGGGAGCAGTGGTCTCTTGGAGAAAAGTTAGGCCCTTCAGTGGTAACCCCAAATTGAATCATTAGGCCCACAGCAGAAAGAGTTGGAACAAAATTTTTCCAACCAGGTTCCATCCAAATGGATTGATTTCTTCCATCCCCAAATATTTTTAAGTCCCATGGGAAGGAAAAGAAGGAGGCAAAGCAAAGATATGTAAGAATTCTACAGTTTCTACAGATCCGGGGCCCCTCGGCCTCTTGTGTGCCTCAGAGCAGTCACTCAAGTGGACAAGCAAATAGCAAAACACCGCACAGCATGGCAGCAAAGCAAGAGGCCCTGAACCCTGCCAGGCTGGCCCCTGGTTCTGAGAGCAGACACTGTGCTTCCATATTTATACCAAGATGGCATAAAATCAAAACATGCTTCCCCAAAAGGTACCTTTCTCCACATCTGGTGGCCAAACTAAAAGTGCATGGATTACAGTTTGAACAAATCATAGCAGGTGACGGACCTCACTGCTACCTGCACAAAGGTACTAGAGAAAGACAGCTGTTCCCTGCCTCTCACCCTGAGCACGCGCTCTACCCACAGATTCTGCTAAGTGGTCTCTTGGGTGGACACAAAATCTTACACAGCTGCATTCAAAGAAAGCCCTACCTGCCCCCACTTTCTTTTAGCCTCCATTGATCCAAAATAAAGAGGGAATGAGGAAGAACTGTCAAGAAATAGCTAGAAGTTTGAGGAGCTTTTGGCATCTTCCTTTTCCATCCTGCTTTTTTTTTTTTTCCATGAATTTAGAAGCCCCCAACATTGCCTGTGAGGTTTGGGGACAATTCTGGAAACAGGGGACTGGTGAGTGTTTCCCATCTGCAGCCTGCTGAGTTGTGCACTGCAGAGATGCACCCAGCAGTGCCGGGGCTCAGGGGAAAGATGACACAGAGATGCTGAGAGATGAGGCTAGGCAACAGAGAGCAAAATCTGCCTCAGGGTACAGTGGCAAGGAGTTGGCATGGTTAGGATTCCTAACGTTCATGGAGCCTACAATAGGCCACAGAAGTTAGCTGGGAGCACGAGCTGACTTGCTGACAACGCCCTCCACCCAAGGGGCTACAGAAACTGTGGGTGGACCAGCTGCCAAGGGTGGGAGCAGGGAACAGCTGTGCTTCTGCTGCATCATTCTGCAGCGAGCTGTGGGTGTCCCAACCAGGTGCCTGAAGCCCATCATCAGTGCCAGCAGAGGCGCTGTCAGGGGACGGTATGACCAGATACACAGCCTTCTCATTCCTGACTCATGGGTGACCACCTACGGACACACCCTGCTCCCTCTCTGCAGGCTCTGGCTGCCAAGCAAACATAAATACTGGAAAAGGAGAAATGGGATCAGGGAAAGTGAGGGATGAGACTTGGGTTCTGTTAGCAAAATACAATGTCATTGATTTGCGACTGTGCAATTGAGACCTGTAGCCTTCTGTTTTACAAAGTGGAAGAATTGACTCAAACGGCATC
Organism: Loxodonta africana; assembly: GCF_030014295.1. Lineage (NCBI taxonomy): Eukaryota > Metazoa > Chordata > Mammalia > Proboscidea > Elephantidae > Loxodonta > Loxodonta africana. The sequence continues at coordinate 41,137,136 of NC_087349.1, forward strand.
TGGGTTCTTATTCCACTGCCTTCTAAAGCTCTGCCCCCCTCCCCCTGTCCCAGGACTGACCAGGTTACTTTAAACTTTCCTTGAAGCAAAACACAGGCTATATTAAATGTGGAATTTGCCCAAAATCACCTAAAAAATTTTTTTTAAAACAATCTTCACAAGTCGGGAAAAAGAACACAGCTGCAGAGAACCTGTGCTGAAAGAGCACTTTGATTTTATTGTATGACCTGCAGTGTCTGGGAGGGTGTGGAGGTAGAACCCAGAGCCAGAAAGGAATGGTCTCAGCAGGATGGGGCATTATTCTTTCCATGAAAGACCTTTCAGACCTTTAGAGTCAGCCTTAGATGACTGTCTAGAAATTCCTTCTCCTTCCCATCTGCCTTCCCAAACGTTTTTTAGAATATTCTGGTGTGAAGTGCCTAAAAGACTTCTAGGTTATAACTATGATAGAATGTGTGGTGGACAGAATAGTGGCCCCCAAATATGTCCACGTCCTAATCCTCGGAACCTGTGAATATGTTACCCTAAATGGCAAAAGGAACTTTGTAGATGTGATAAAAGTTATGAACCTTGAGATAGGGAGATTATCCTGGATTATCCTTTTGATCCCAATCTAATCACAAGTCCTTAAAAGTAGAGCATCTATTCAAGCTGTTGTCAGAGGGAAACGTGACTGTGGAAGAATGGTTAGAGAGATTCAGTGTTGCTGGCTTTGACGATGGAGAAAGGGGGCCACAAGCCAAGGAATGTGGGCTCCTCTGGCAGATGGAAAAGTTAAGGAAACAGACTGATCCTTAGAGCCCCCAGAAAGGAGCACAGCCTTGCTCACACCTTGGTTTTTGCTCAATAGCTCAGACATGTTGGTTTAGCTCAATGAGACCCATGTCAGAAGTCTAACAGACTTCAGAACCGTATGATAACAAATGTAGGTTGTTTTAAGCCTCAAAATTGGTAGTCATTTGTTATAGCAGCAGTGGAAGGCAAAGACAGAATGAATGTGCACAATACTTTGGATATGGAAAATAAAACAAGGATGAACAAGTATAATTTATTTTCATCAAAATGGATTAAAAAACCATAGATAAACAAAATGTTTGAGATTTTTAAAGTAATAAAGGCAACTAAATGCAGTCATAGACATACTTTTTCTACCACCCAAAAGAAAGAAAATGTATTTAGAATGAAATTAAAACCTACTTAACTGGTTCAAATTGCAAAAGCTGTTTCAGAGAACGTAATATTATTTACTTTGGATTTCCACGGACATGCTAAGACAGATGCCTATACCCCTTTCAGAGTACTTTCAAAGCAATATCAAGTCATAACGTAATGGTTAGCATTCATAAAAAGGAATTTATCTCCAATAGCTCAGCAACTCCCAATAGTTGGGCATCCTCTGGAGTAAATTCTCACATATTATATTAACCAACAAGTTACATTTCACGTCAGCAAGCATCTTCCTGGTCTTAACATTTTTTTTAAGTACTTATGAGATTTAGCTGAAAACACTGTCTTTAAGAGAAACTTTACACAGTTTATTTATTATACTTCAATATGGGAATTTCCAAAGAAGAAAAATAAATATTTTCATATTTAAATATTAACTCCATTCATTTATTTCATTACTTCTTAAAGAAAGCAGATTTGGACAAGCTACAATGTCTCTATATTTTTTTACTAGCTTTTGCAATTCTTGATAATTAACTTGCTTCCTCATAGATAATTCCTGTTTCTTGATGAATTAGGCAATATTTCCTGAATTTGTATTATAATTTTCACCTAAATTTATGCTTTTTTTCTGTATCTTTGCTATGTCTGATAATTTTCAGTTCTACAGAATCAATCCACGTAAAACTAAATGAAAATGGAGCATATACCCATGCTGATAGATGATAACTAAATCCTGAGGAGGAAAGAGTTATGGGTTTTGAGTTCTTAGTCTTTTTTTTTTTGGTCTATACCTAGATCAGTCTGTATTTACGGGGTTGCTATGAGTCGGAATCGACTTGACGGCAATGGGTTTGGTTTTTTGGTTTACTTACTATACGTAGGCCTCGAGCTTTACAAGTTTAATATACATCTTTTAAGCAAAATGGACTAAATACGTACTTTTTATTTTTACACCCAGTTGCTTCTGATGACCCCAGCAGAAAAATAGATGGCGATACCATTATTTTTTCGAATGTTCAAGAAAGATCAAGTGCGGTTTATCAGTGCAATGCTTCTAATGAATATGGATATTTACTGGCAAACGCATTTGTAAATGTGCTGGGTAAGCGTTCCCTTCCTTAAAGTTTTATGAAAAAGATGGCAGATTAAATTAATGACTGCCATTAATTCCCATTCATTCAGCAAGAATATACTGAGCAGCTATTATGTACAATGCACAGTACTAGGAACTGTAAGGGATACATGAAGAAGGATAAAGAGACAAACCTTACCCTAGAGGATATTACAATCTGGTCTTAATGTTCTTTCATAACACAGTTTTTGAACTGACAAGTTTTTCATTGTATAAATAGCCAAATAGGCTGTTCTACTCACAGATGGCTAGACTACGTATCAAACCCCTCAAAAGGAAAACAACATTTGTCTGTGATAATAACTGAATGTTACTGCCATATCTGTCCTTGGAAACTGACAAGTTGAAATAACAATTTCATGATTCCAGTTTTTCAAAAATAAATCATTAGTCATACTGCTTGGCCTTTATTCAATTCATAGCAGTACATTTATTTATTTATTTGTAACAGCATATTTAGAAAACCATCAAAGATATACTCAAACACATTCTGAAATGGATGGTTTGCATGAACATTTTATTTTTCATATTCTAATAACAAAATACCAAATTTGTTAAAATTTTTGTGAGAATTGTTTTTATGGTGCCAGAGATTTCTATTTCAGCCCTTGAAGATTAGTATGCTCCCTTTTCAAGCAAATTTAAAATTAAGAAGCCAACAAATATTTGGTGTTTTTCCTTCAAGCTTGAAATGGAAGTCAGAAATCACGTGAAGAGCTTAGCAGTTAAAGCATTGACGGGTGTTTAGGAAGCAGTTTGACTTCCGGTTCTGTTGCTTGGTAATCACACTAATCAGCTCTCTGCTCTTTTCTGCCATCTTGCGATTCCCACCACTCCACCAGCCCATCCCCATTATAACCCTAGTGTTATGATGGGTCAGTCATTCAACAAAAATGTACTTGGCCATTGTCTTTTTTCCAGACACTGTGCTAGTTTCTGGGGATAAAATGATTTAAAAAAAAAAAAAAAAGACATTCTCTGCCAGCAAAGGACTCACAGTATAGTAGAGAATACAGATGAATAAATCAACAATTAAAAATTCTGCCTCTTTTTTCTAGAATTGATAGCATTTGAGGTATACATTTGTATGAGTTTGTCAAATGTATATACCCATCTAGGTACTACCACGCTTAAGTTATAGAAGACTTTCATCAGCCCCCAAAATTCCCTCATTCCTGCTTGCAGTCAATCCCCCCTTACCCTTACCTTGGGAAACTAATGGTACGCTTTGCTCTAGAAATCCCTATAACTGAATTTATATAGCATGTAGTCTTTTGTGTCTGGCTTCATTCACTTAGCATAATGCTTTTGAAATCCTCCACGTTGCTTGTTAAAAAGAAAAAACAAAACTGTTGCCATTGAGTCAATTCCGACTCATAGCGATCCTATAGCACAGAGCAGAACTGCCGCATAGGATTTGGCTGGTGAATTCAGACTGCTTCACACTGCTACCTTTTGGTTAGCAGCTGAGCTCTTGTTAGTTCATTCTTTTTTTTCCGAGCAATATTTTGTCATTTCCAGTGTACAGGGTTCACACATATTTTGCTAAATTAATCTCTACATATTTCATCATTTTATTGCTATTTTAAGTGTTGTTTATTTTAGCATTTTATTATTTAATGCTGCTAGTCCTAGTGGCGTAGTGGTTAAGTGCTACGGCTGCTAACCAAAGGGTCAGCAGTTCGAATCCACCAGGCGCTCCTTGGAAACTCTATGGGGCAGTTCTACTCTGTCCTATATGGTCGCTATGAGTCGGAATCAACTGGATAGCAACAGGTTTGGCTTTTTTGGTTTAGTATATAGAAGTACAATTGATTTGAGATACTTACCTTATATCTTCCTCTTTCGCCTCGCTAAATTCACTTGTTTAGTTCTTGTGGTTTCTTCATAAATTCCTTAAGATATTCTGCTATACCACCATGGTTTCTGTGAACAAAGTCAGTGTTACTGAAAGAAAACACAACAAAACACTATGCCCTAGAACATAATGAAAGTAATTAATGTCATTGAATTGTACATGTGAAAAATGTTCAAACAGCAAGTTTTTTGTTTTATATACAGATATACGTATAGATATAGATATTTACCACAATTTTTAAAAATAAATTAACTAAAAAACAACGACAGTGCCACTGTGCCCTCGTAAGTCCTGGCAAATAAAGTAGCATGGTACCTGATGGGGAATAGAAGGGGGGACACATGTTAGTTGTGCTTTACTGTCAATTCTAATGGCCTTGAAACAAGTGCGGTAAATACACTGTGAGCCTAAAATGTATTTTTTATTTTTCATGTTTATTCTGCCTTTAAAAAATTTTTTTAGCTGAGCCGCCGAGAATCCTCACACCCGCAAACACACTCTATCAGGTCATTGCAAACAGACCTGCTTTACTGGATTGCGCCTTCTTTGGGTCTCCTCTGCCTACCGTTGAGTGGTAAGTAATGGTCCTATTTTTCGTTTAATACTTTACATTTGCTAAAGCCCTCATTATCTAAATATGTTGTGTTTTTGTCAAAGAAGAGAGACAGGAGAGGCAATGAAGAATCCATCACCCTGTTAATTATTAAATCCATCCATTCATTCACAAATATTTATTAATTACCTGCTCTGTGCCAAATACTTTCACATACATGATCTATTTAGCAGTGCACACCGTCAACCACAGAGCTGGATGTAAATGTTTAAACACAAATCTCAGGCTGCTGTATCTCACAGTGCCGTGGGCATCCCCTGGGACTTGGTGAATGGTGATTGGAGGGTATGGTTGGGGGGCATTCCTTGATAATAAAATAGCATTTGGGGTGGGGAGGAGGTAACAAAGATTAGTCTGGGCTCTATAACCTCAACAACAGATTTTATTATTCCCAGCGTTTAGTACATTTCCCACCTGATCTTCCTGACTTGGATCCAGCCGGGCTCTCCTGTGTCCTTTCACTTCCCGTGTTAGACCACCCCCTTCATATAGGTCTCCTGATATAAGTCCTTCACAGCTCCCCCCCTCCGACACCGAGCATGCTTACTTTAGCTTAAGCTGGGGGAGACAAGCCTGGGATAGGCAACAGCACAGAAAGAATGAGTAAAAGAACATTAGAACATTCGTTTATTGATCATCTAACAGCTGCCAGGCGCTGTGCTGGGCTCCGACAACTGATGTGCGAACAAAGACAGGTTCAGGATTTAAGGAAGGAGCCCTAGTGGCACAATGGTTATTCACTCAGCTACTAACCGAAAGGTTGGTGGTTTGAACTCAGCCAGCTGCTGCGAAGAAGAAAGATCTGGCCATCTGCTTCCATAAAGATTACAGCCAAAAAAACCCTATGGGGCAGTTCTACTCTGTCACATGGGGTGGCTATGAGTCAAAAACCAACTCCACAGTGCCTAACAACAAGGATAAAGGAAAGTCTCCTTCTCCCACCTCAACCACAGAGGAGCAGACTGATGCTTGTGCACGTGATTTCCTAGTGAAGGCGATGGGGTTAACGCTTAGATTTCCAGGTTGACTTTCTGTCATTCCTTTTCCTCTATCCTTACCTGTCCTATCTAACACTCTCCAGGAAGCTGAATGTTTACCTACTATATATTCTTTATTTTTTTCTCCTCTGGTTATTTCCCTATTCATACTTTCAGAAGTACCACCCTTTAACCTTGAAATCAAAATCTCTTTTAAGAATTGTAGCCTGCATTTACAGTTACATCACGGGTAATGATGTATTTATTAAATTATGGGGTAATTTATTAAATTATGGATCTCTCATAACAAAAATTCCGATTTAAAGATTTCGTATTGTCAGCCTAATTATACAAGCACCATTTATCTTTGAATTCTCCAGCGTTACACCTTGTCTTTAAATTTATCCCACTGACTTATAAACATGCAACGTGCTTGTGTTGGTGTCTCTGAATTTGACATTTTAATATTGTGTTGACCTTGAAAATGGCATTTTATATCTGGCTTTGAATAATGAATCTTGTTTTCTCATTGGGGTAATTTCTTTAATGAAGGTTTAAAGGAGCTAAAGGAAGTGCTCTTCGTGAAGATATTTATGTCTTACATGAAAACGGAACTTTGGAAATCCCTGTGGCCCAAAAGGACAGTACGGGGACTTATACATGTGTTGCAAGGAATAAACTGGGGGTGGCAAAGAATGAAGCTCGGTTAGAAATCAAAGGTAAAGCAGAGGTCATGATTTCTTTTTTCAACTACTATGTGACTTTGATCAAATTCTCCAGCTTTGGCAATGGATAACAATAACATTAACTTTCAGATCCAACGAGGATCATTAAACAGCCTGAATATGCCGTTGTGCAAAGAGGGGGGACAGTGTCCTTTGAATGCAAAGTGAAACACGATCATACCTTAATCCCCACTATCATGTGGCTGAAGGACAATCGTGAGTTGCCCGATGACAGAAGGTATTTGAAGATGATTTCTTTCCTTTCTCTTCTTTCTCTTTAAGCTACTATTAAACTAAAGATTTATTGGATAGGGACTCAGCAGTGAGTTTTTTTTTATGTTTCTGAAGCCTGCTGTCTCCAAAATAAAGAGATAAGCATTTTCTCCCTGCTGTAAAGTGTTAGGACCTAAAAAGCTATCATGTTATTGAAATAAGACACTGAGAATGTTTGTCGATCTTTGTGTGTTGGTCTCCTCTGTAACTTGGGATGGTAAAATCCTTCAGGCCTTGGACAATGTCCATTGTTTTGTTTTGCACAGTGAAGTCTCAACAGATGTTTTCATTATCATTCTACAAAAAGCAGATCTCACCAGAGTGCGTCTGGGTCCTTGTCAGTATAGGACTCTAGCTGTTATTTGGATAGTGACTTTTATTTTGATTTTATCTAAAGCCAGTGAAAGGAAATGGACAAAATAAAGAACGTAAAGCATTTAAAAGAGCTTGAGAATACTGCAGTTTGGAATGGGAGAAAGGCCATGTCGTTTTCCAGGGAGGCCCTGGAATTTGTTGAATGAATAAATTTTAGCAGTAACAGAGTGGCTACTAGGAAGAAGTACCCAGCATTCTACTTCTGAAAAGAATTAGCCAGTGAAAACCTTATAAATAGCAGTGGAACATTGTATGATATAGTGCCGGAAGATGAGCCCCCCAGGTTGGAAGGCACTCAAAATACAACTGGGGTAGAGCTGCCTCCTCAAAGTAGAGTCGACCTTAATGACGTGGAGGGAGTCAAGCTTTCGAGAGTTTCACTTGCTGATGTGGCACAACTCAAAATGAGAAGAAACAGCTGCAAACATCCATTAATAATCAGAACATGGAATGTACAAAGTATGAATCTAGGAAAATTAGAAATCATCAAAAATGAAATGGAACACATAAACATCAATATCCTTAGGCATTAGTGAGCTGAAATGGACAGATATTGGACATTTTGAATCAGGCAATCATATGGTCTGCTATGCCGGGAATGACAACTTGAAGAGGAATGGAGTTTCGTTCATCATCAAAAAGAACGTTTCAAGACCTATCCTGAAGTACAACACTGTCGGTGACAGGATAATGACCATATGCCTACAAGGAAGATCAGTTAATATGACTATTATTCAAATTTACTCACCAACCACTAAGGCCAAAAAAAAGATGAAGAAATTGAAGATTTTAACCAGCTTCTGCAGTCTGAAATTGATTGAACATGCAATCAGGATGCATTCGTAATTACTGGTGATTGGAATGTGAAAGTTGGAACAAAGAAGGGTCGCTAGCTGGAAACTATGGCCTCGGTGATAGAAAAAATACCAGAGATTGAATGATAGAATTTTGCAAGACCAATGACTTCTTCATTGCAAATACCTTTTTTCACCAACATAAAAGGTGACTATATGCATGGACCTCGCCAGATGGAATACACAGGAATCAAGTCGACTACAACTGTGGAAAGAGATGATGGAAAGGCTCAATATCATTAGTCAGAACAAGGCCAGAGGCCAGCTGTGGAACAGACCAATTGCTCAAACAAGAGTTCAAGTTGAAACTGAAGAAAATTAGAACAAGTCCACAAGAGCCAAAGTACAATGTTGACCATATCGCACGTGAGTTTAGAGACTATCTCAAGAATATATTTGACGCATTGAACACTAATGATTGAAGACCAGACGAGTTGTGGAATGACATCAAGGACATCATACATGAAGAAAGCAAGAGGTCATTAAAAAGACAGGAAAGAAAGAAAAGACCAAAATGGATGTCAGAAAAGGCTTTCAAACTTCCTCTTGAATGCCGAGCAGCTAAAGCAAAAGGAAGAAATGATGAAGTAAAAAAAACTGAACAGAAGATTTCAAAAGGTGGCTTGAGAAGACAAAGTGAAGTATTATAATGACATGTGCAAAGACCTGGAGATAGAAAACCGAAAGGGAAGAGCACGCTCAGCATTTCTCAAGCTGAAAGAACTGAAGAAAAAGTTCAAGCCTCAAGTTCCAATACTGAAAGGTTCTATAGAAAAAATGTTAAATGACACAGGAAGCATCAAAAGAAGATGGAAGGGACACACCGAGTTGTTACACCAAAAAGAATTGGTCAACGTTCAACCATTTCAAGAGGTAGCATATAATTAGGAACCGATGGTAATAAAGGAAGAAGTCCAAGATGCACTGAAGGCACTGGCGAAGAACAAGGCTCCAGGAATTGACGGAATATCAACTGAGATGTTTCAACAAACAGATGCAGCATTGGAAGTGCTCACTCGTCTATGCTGAGAAATTTGGAAGGCAGCAGGGAACTGCCAGAAATTCAGGCTGGATTCAGAAGAGGACATGGAACCAATGTTATCTTTGCTGATATCAGATGGATCCTGGCTGAAGGCAGAGAATACCAAAAGGATGTTTACCTGTGTTTTATTGACTATGCAAAGGTATTTGACTGTGTGGATCATAACTATGGATAACGTTGTAAAGAATGGGAATTCCAGGACACTTAATTGTGCTCACTCGGAACCTGTACATAGATCAAGAGGCAGTCCTTTGGACAGAACAAGGGGATACTGCATGGTTTAAAGTCAGGAAAAGTGTGTGAGAGGGTTGTATCCTTTCACCACACCTATTCAATCTGTATGCTGAGCAAATAATCCGAGAAGCTGGACTATATGAAGAAGAACCAGGCATCGTGATTGGAGGAAGATGCATTAACAACCTGCATTATGCAGATGACACAACCTTGCTTACTGAAAATGATGAGGACTTGAAGAATTTACTGACAAAGATCAAAGACCACAGCCTTCAGTATGAATTATACCTCAACACAAAGAAAACAAAAATCCTCACAACTGAACCAGTAAGCAACATCATGATAAAAGGAGAAAAGATTGAGGTTGTCAAGGATTTCGTTTTACTTGCATCCACAATCAACGGCCATGGAAGCAGCAGTCAAGAAATCAAAAGATGCATTGCACTGGGCAAGTCTGCTACAAAGGACCTCTTTAAAAGTGTTGAAAAGCAAAGATGTCACCTTGAAGACTAAGGTGCTCCTGAACCAAGCCGTGGTGTTTTCAATCACATCCTATGCATGCAAAAGCTGAACAATGAATAAGGAAGACCAAAGAAGAATCTGTATCTTTGAATTGTGGTGTTAGTGAAGAATATTGAATATGCCATGTACTGCCAAAAGAAGGAATAAATCTGTTTTGGAAGAAGTACAACCAGAATGCTCCTTAGAGGCAAGGATGGCGAGACTGCGTCTTACATATTTTGGACATGTTTTCAGGAGGGATCAGTCCCTGGAGAAGGACATCATGCTCAGTAAAGTACAGGGTCAACAGCAAAGCGGAAGACCCTTAGTGACATGGATTGACACAGTGGCTGCAACAATAGGCTTAAGCATAACAAGGATTGTGAGCATGGCGCAGGACTGTGCAGTGTTTCGTTCTGCGGTACATAGGGTCCCTATGAGTTGGAACTGACTCAACGGCACCTAACAACAACAGAATGGCTACAAGCATCGCCCCGTCTTAGAAAGAATATTGTATTCTGGTGGAAGTGGTTCCTGTGGTTTTCATGCAGCTCACCTAAACCTGTGGTCCCTAAATTGTGCTCTTTTTCTTACTGCCAAAAAAAAAAAAATCAGTTGCCATTGAGCGAATTCCAACTCATAGTGCCCCTATGTGTTGCAGAGTAGAGCTGTACTCCATAGGGCTTTCAAGGCTGTAACCTTTTCGAAGCAGATTGCCAGGCCTTCTTCTGATGTACATCTGGGTGGGTTCAAACTGTAATCCTTATAGTTAGTAGCCAAGCACTTAACTGTTTGTGCCATCCAGGGACTTGCTTATTAATAGCCCCCAAAATACGTTTGTGGACTTCTCATACCTATGCCCAGAGTTTTATCTAGTTCTGTGCTTCAACTGGTCAGTTTTATTTGTGGAATCTGCTTTGATATGGACAAGAAGGTTAAGTCTGCTAAAGGTTTCACCGGGAAATTACCCGAGCAGACATTTTATGATTTATACAGCCTCATTAAAACCACACACGGATTCCATATACATGATTTTTGACCCACTGAGTCTTTTTCATATCCACAAGTTACTTCTGTAAAACCTTAGCGGAGTTTGCTGATCTAAATCTTCCTGTTTCTAGCAATAAAGCAGATTATTATTCTTTACCTTTACCTTCTCCAATGAGCGCTTACAATGAGCCCCGGCAACACAGTGGTTAGGCGCTCGACTGCTAACCAAAAGGTTGGCAATTCAAACCCACCAGCTGCTCAGTGGGAGAAAGATGTGGCAGTCTGCGTCCATAAAGATTATAGCCTTGGAGATCCAATGGGGTAGTTCTACTCTGTCCTATAGGGCTGCTATGAGTTGGAATTGACTCAACTGCAGTGGAATGAGAGTTTATGCATTTGGGAAAAATGACATAAAATTTCTGCAGTAAATAATAAATCATTTGAAAATAATGACCTTGTTAGAAATGGAGCTGGGTGAGTGGTTTTCACACGTTCTTTAGCAGCCGAGGACTTAGTAAAGCCCTTTCTGCAAAAAGAGTTAACTGGAGAGCTGTCCCACCTCACCTCCGATGCCCCTGAGAACTTTAAGGAAGCTCCAAAGACTCCAAAGGCATGGTCAAAAGTCACTGTATCAGATAACTTAATATCCCTTCTAACTCAATATTTTGATTCAAGTATATAGTTTTCCAGCTGTAATCATTATTAAAGCAACACAGATTGTATAGATTTAGCTCTAATGCATTGCAAATCTTTATCATCTTTCTCTTTTATCAAGTTCAAGGAGTTTCCTCACCCCAATAAAGGAATCAGGTGTGGTTGGATGCTCATTTCAGCTGCTCTGAATGTGTCACATTCACAGGTTCACTGTTGACAAGGACCATTTGGAGGTAGCTGATGTAGGTGATGATGATGGGGGAACCTACACATGTGTGGCCAACACAACTCTGGACAACGTCTCTGCCAGTGCCGTGCTTAGCGTTGTTGGTAAGAACAAGCAAGTACAGCACGACCAGTTGCCCTGTATTAGACTGAAAAGAAAAATTATAAGTATGAAATATTTTCTTGTTAAATGTTAACAATTTTATAGGTAAGTTAAATATCCATGCTTTTCTTCTTTTTAAAAAATGTCTTCAAGGCAATTAATTCAGTATACATGTACTCTGTAGCAGCGCTGGGATAAAAGGGTGAATACAGACATTAATGATATTTTTATAAGAAACCTGGGAAAAACCATCTACTTTTATTTAAAATTAAGAGTTTTTCCCCCTAAATTATTACTGCATGTTTATCAATTCCATGTCTCCACAGCTAAACAGAAAGCTTAGTTTTATAATCTTAATCATGTGGAATCTTTGTCTTCTTGTGCTATCTTGCACCTGTCCATGACTAATTTTGATTAAAATCCTTTATATTAATGTCCTTTCTAGCTCCCACTCCAACTCCAGCTCCCATTTACGGTAAACTAATCTGAGTCTTCTTTCTCTATTTTCTGTCAAACCATCTCATATTTGCAGAAAAAATTAATTTCTTTGCTTTCTCCATCACATTATTATGTTTCTTTGAGGAAAAGGGCTCAGTTGAGTGTTAGGTTTTATTGCACATTTACTGCTATCAATCATTCTTTCCCTATGCCCTGGAATTTTTCACTGGGTATATTGCCTGTCACTTCTAAATATTTCATGTATTATTATAAAATTATTTCACCTAAGAAAAGTCTCTCTTTAATATAATTTCCTTATAAAGTAGCATAATGCTTTTTCAAAAGCCGTTATCCACATTTTACAGAATGAAAAAGCTACTTAAAATACCATTTCACAAATTAGGTTTTTACTTCCATCCAATAAAAGTTGTTTTGGAAAAATAGGCATTGTTTGGGGATTCCATTTTCAAAAAGTTTCCACAGAACAGAAATGGATGTTGAGGACAATATTTGGCCTTTGTATCAAAGAAAACTAATCCACTGGGTGGTAACCAAAGATAAGTCATTAAATAAAGACCAAAGGAGGGATGGTACCCATGTGTGATTTTTCTAAGTCTGGAAAATAAAGGAGGAATTACTTCCAGAAATATTTTTGTTTACAGAAACTTCATTTTACTCAGCACTTAAATAGAAAAGTTAATGTTGTGGCATAATTCTTGCTTGGATTTTACATTAAGAAAAGAAAACCATTGCCATTGGGTTGGTTCCAACTCGTCATTAATTACCTGACTCGTCATTAATTACCTGACTCAATAGCCTTTCCTTTGCAAACGTGCACTACTTCTTTACTGATAGGAAAAAAGTGCCCATATTTTTGTATGGCTTCTAGTTCCCCAAGAGCCAGATAACTACCTGGATCAAGGCTAAGAAAAGAACCAAGAAATAACTTTAACTCTCTGAATCTCAGAAACGCCATTAGAAGAGGCAGACATGTTTGGCGGCACCTTTGTCCCAACAGAGTATCTGTACCCTGGTTTCTCTGAGAGTAAACACACCTCCCCAGGTGCCTATTGTGTGGAAAATCGGCTTATGTAAGCATACTGAAGACTGCCTAGATACCATCCATTTTAGAATTCCCTTTAAAATATTAATATTCTTCAGAAACCCCCAAATCTGTAATTTATCACATTTCAGATAAAACATTTGAATTTTTTTTAAAAACAGCAAATTTTGTTTGCCTGTCTTCGTTTTTGAGCATTTGGTCTTCTCTTTTTTTATCAGTCCTACTTATTAGAAACAAAGCTTTGATATTATTTTTTATGTTTGTGCTCATTCATGCTTCTGAGGAGAAACACACTGAGCATGCTGAGGGACCACACAGCCCTGCTTCACTGATGGTGGTCACAAATGATTTAGTCCATTGGAAAAACAAGCCAGCGGGACTCAGTAATGGGTTACCTCAGGTGTTCTTGTGTGTTCCCAGCAACCTCAGTCGTTTCCATTTTGTTTCCATTGCATGCCATTGGCCATTAGCTGTGGTGTGTCTTTAAGATGCCCCTCTTGAATAGCATCGTGAATAAAGGAGAGCCTTGTGAGGACAGTGGTTAACCAAGATGTGTGTTTTTGGTGTACAGATGTCCCAAATCCTCCCTTCGATTTAGAATTGACAAATCATCTCAACAAAAGTGTTCAGCTGTCATGGACACCTGGTGATGACAACAACAGCCCTATTACAAGTATGTGGTGTCATTTGATTTAACTGATAAACTTAATGGCCATTTTTAAAAGAAATTTATAGTATGCAATTTGAATTCCTTACGGAGATATTTTCTGGCGTTCTCTCTTCTTTACCAGTAGGACAATGCTTCTATTTAATTATGGACTCTCTTCAGAGCCAGAGTTTTTCTGTTTATAGCTTCAGGCAGAAGGCACTAATTAATTGCTGAGGGTGTTAACTAAGCAAGTATACTTTCATTTTGTGTTTAAGATCCCTAAGTATCACCTTAAATTTCTACCACAATAAGAGGATGAATTGTAAATTGTTGTTGTTGCTGCTGTTAGGTGCTGTCCTGTTGGTTTCAACTCATAGTGACCCTAAGTATAACAGAATGAAACACTGCCTGGTCCTGTGCCATCCTCACAATCGTTATTATGCTTGAGCCCATTGTTGCAGCCACTGGGTCAATCCATCTTGTAGAGGGTCTTCCCCTTTTTCACTCACCCTCTACTTTACCAAGCATGATGTCCTTCTCCAGGGACTGTCCCCTCCTGATAACATGTCCAAAGTATGCAAGATGACGGCTCACCGTCTGTGCTTCTAAGGAGCATTCTGGCTGTACTTCTTCCAAGACAGATTTGTTCTGGCAGTCCATGATATATTCAATATTCTTCGCTAACACCATAATCCAAAGGCAACAATTTTTCTTTGGTCTTCCTTATTCATTGTCCATCTTCTGCATGCATATGAGGTGATTAAAAACACCACGGCTTGGGTGAGGTGCACCTCAGTTCTTATAGTGACAGCTTTGCTTTTTAACACTGTAGAGAGATCTTTTGCAGCAGACTTGCCCGACACAATGTGTCATTTGATTTCTTGACTGCTGGTTCCATGGCTGTTGATTGTGGATCCAAGTAGAATGAAATGCTTGACAACTTCAATATATTTTCCATTTATCATGATGTTGCTTATTGGTCCAGTTGTAAAGATTTTTGTTTTCTTTATGTTGATATGTAACCCATACTAAAGGCTGTCATCTTTGATCTTCATCAGCAAGTATTTCAACTCCTCTTCACTTTCAGCAAGCAAGGCTGTGTCATCTGCATATTGCAGATTGTTAATGAGTCTTCCTCCAATCCGGATGCCCCATTCTTCTTTATATAATCCAGTTTCTCGGATTATTTGCTCAGCATACAGACTGAATAAGTATAATGAAAGGATACAGCCCTGATGCACACCTTTCTTGGCTTTAAACCACACAGTATCCCCTTGTTCTGTTCAAACAACTGCCTATTGGTCTAAGTACAGGTTCCAAATGAGCACATTTAAGTGTTCTGGAACTCCCATTCCTCGCAATGTTATCAATAATTTGTTATGATCCACACAGTCGAATGACTTTGCATAGTCAATAAACACAGGTAAACATCATTCTGGTATTCGCTGCTTTCAGCCAGGATCCATCTGACATCAGAAATGATATCCCTCACTCCATGTCCTCTTCTGAATCTGGCTTGAATTTCTGGCAGTTCCCTGTTGATTTACTACTGCAGCCACTTTCGAATGATCTTCAGCAGAATTTTACTTGCATGTGATATTAATGATATCGTTTGATAATTTCCACATTCTGATGGATCTCATTTTTTGGAGTGGGTACAAATATAGATCTCTTCCAGTCGGTTGGCCAGGTAGCAGTCTTCTAAATTTTTTGTCATAGATGAGTAAATACTTGCAGTACTGCATCCATTTGTTGAAACATCTCAGTTGATATTTCATCAATTCCTGGAGCCTTGTTTTTTGCAAATGCCTTCAGTGCATCTTGGACCTCTTCCTTCGGTACCATCAGCTCTTGATTATATGCTACCTCCTAAAATGATTCAATGTCAACCAATTCTTTTTGGTACAATGACTCTGTGTATTCTTTCCATCTTCTTTTGGCGCTTCCGGCATTGTTTAATATTTTCCCCGTAGAATCCTTTAATATTGCAACTCGAGGCTTGAATTTTTTCTCCAGTTCTTTCAGCTTGAGAAATGCCTACCATGTTCTTCCCTTTTGGTTTTCTATCTCCAGGTCTTTGCACATTTCATTATAATCTTATATTAGATATTCATTTTGCCCATTACTCTGGAATAAAAGGATCGAGGAGAAGGTGCTGTAATTCCCAATCTATATATTAGGAAATTGAGAATTGGTGAGTAAAGTGACTTTTCAAATCCAGAGTTGGTAACAGAACTGGGTGTAGATATCAGATCCATTAACTTCCAACCTAGGTCTGCTTTCTTTTCATTGGACACACTACAAAATGGCACTTTCAACAATGTCAGCTCCTCACCTTGATGGCCTAAGCCTAGGGGATAAAAGCAGGTAAGAGACCATGCAATAAAGACACTGAAAGACCTTAAAAAGTTTTGACTATAGGTAATGGTAGAGTTCTAATTATGAAACTGAAAAGATCCTTAAGAGAGCAGAAACAAGTCAGAAGCCTAAAATATATTATTACCTTCAGGTAGACACTGCAGAAAAACTGAATATGTCTCTGATGACTGCCTAAGAATACTCTAAAATGATATGTGTGTTGACTTATTGCACCTCCTGGTAAAGAAGAATATTTCCAATGAAGTTCAATGAAGGCCGCCTATCTATCTTGTGTTATTTAATGCTGCTCCTTCCTCAACTGAGTTTTCAGGGTCCTTGATCAGAACATTCATTCTGCCATGCTGAGTCTTCCTGCTAATTCAATACATTGGCCAGATGTGCCTGGTTGCCTGGGATGCTCAGAGGTGCTCTTTACCTATCTTAAAACAATGCCATTAGATTTCAAACCATTTTCCCTCATTTATTCGTTCAGTTCTTTATTCAGCATGTATTTATTGAGTGCCTAATTTTAATATGTGCTAGGCTTTGTTCTAAAACAAAACAATCAAAAATCTCTGCCCTTATGAAGCTTTTATTTGGCGACACAAGATAAAATTAATTATATATATATATATACACATATATAATTATGTTGTGAAAAATGCCATCAATTATAAGGGTATATATATGTATACATATATACACATGCACACACACATACACACTGCTCAGATACCCCTCACGAAAGAAACTGCTACAAGGAAAATTAACTGACAGACTCCATCTGCTGCACCTAAGGGATCCTCAGCGTTGTTCACACTGCGGTCATGCTCTCCCAGAGCTACTTCTAGCCAGAGACTGAGCACAGCAAGGCTCTGGAGCTGGGCCAGACTTAGTGCAGGGCTCCTGTAATGGGCCACCTTTGCGCCAATGCTCCCTGTAGACTGGCTGAGACAGTCTCAGAGCTACAGTGCAGTCAGAGGCTTTTTCTGTTCACTCCTTCCTTCTCCCTCTCCTTAATCAGACATCAGATCTGTAATGTAGACTGAAGGTTCTCCCTGCCTGCAACTGCTTTTTCTCCCTATTATCATCCATGGGCATTTCTCCAAGTCAATCTCTTGCACTTCTAATTTTCTCTTGGCATCCGCTTTCTAAAGGGTTCAAATACATACATTATCTATACACACATGGTTTGAATGTGTATGTGTGTGCACACATGCACTATGCCAAAAAAAAAAAAAAAAAGCAGGAAAAGGGGATGAGGAATATAGGCAGAAGAATAATTATGAATAGAGTATCAGGATAGGCCACACTAAGAAGGTAACATTTGAGTGTGTAAATACGTTCACGAGAAAAAGGTGAGTCAGCACACTATGTAGTTATCTAAAGGAAGAACTTTCCATGGAGAGCAAAGAACAAGTGCAAAGGCCCTGAGGCAGGGGCATGCTGCTAGGAGGCTAATGTGGCTGGAGTGAAGTAAGCAAGGGGAAGTGGAGCAGGTGAGAAAATCAAAGAAGTAAAGAGTTGGTGGGCAGTGGCAGAGTGTGAAGGTGCAGGGTTGGGAAGCCGTTGGAGGGATATGAACAAAAGAATGGTGATTTGATCACTCTGGCTACTGTCTTCAAAGTGGCCTATAGGAGATCAAGAGTGGAAACAGGAAGACCAGTTAGGACCATAGTTCTCACACTGCCCTGAGATGCCCTGTGGCGTCGTAGCAGACTTACAGGAGTACCTCAGGATATTTAAATCTTGAGGAAAACACAGTGACATCTGTCAGACACAACATGAACTATTAGCTCAAGTCAGTTTGCAGTTTCAACATTATATTGCTGTCATATTTTAATAAATGTCATATTTCTGCACAGCTGTGATAAAAAGCAAGTACCACATGAAAATCATTGTGGAGCAGGAAATAAGGATGATGGTGTCCAATATATTTCCAGTGTTTGAGAAGTTGTTCAGTGCCCAATAGGTTCCAAGTTGTTAAGACATAAATTTTTATTAAGTTGTATGAACCTAATTACTTAATAAATGGAAATATTAGGTATTTCTTTGGGCTTAAGGAAGACAAAAAAAAAAACCTTACTGAGACATTAAGTGTGCCATGAACCAAGAAAGTCTGGGAATTTCTGAATTAAGAGGTTATGCAGCAATTCACACAGGAGATGACGGTGGCTTGGGATAGGCTGAGAGGGATGGAGGTGCTGAGAAATGGTCAGATGTGGGATATATTTTCAAAGTACAGAAACAGAACTATTGGAAATTTGAAAGACGGGAAGGATCCAAGAAATCCAAGGTTTTGACCTAAGTTATCAAAGGGGAAGGGAAGAAGAACCAGATCAGTTTCGGTCCTGTCCAGTTTGAGATGCCTTTAGAGACAACCAGATGGAGTTGTTGAGTCAGCAGTTGGTTATCCAAGTCTGCAGTTCAGGGGAGAGTCTGGGTTGCAGACACAAAGGTGAAAGTCATCAGCTTACGAGACTGGAGATCACCAGCAAATCAGTGTAAATTTAAAGAACTCCAACTTCAACTTAACCCTAGAGAACTACAACACATATAATACTTCTAACTTTTTAACTCACCTTTGTATCTGTAATTCACAACTTGGTACCTCCTATTATAAAAAAAAATTGGCCATCTTTTCATACATTTAAATTTTCCTAGGGATATACGGATCACTTCTAAATAGTTCTAAGTAACTAAACTCAGCATACTAGAGAAAGAATACCAAATATTATTGGATGTCAAAAAGTATTGGGGATAATGCTAGGAATCTGATATCAAAATATCTTCATAGGATTATTCTTAGGAGTAAAACAATTCATGTTTGGCTACTCTTATGAAGTCTTTTTGAGTTATTTCTAGCAACCAGCCCCTTGGATGACATTTGAATTTCCTTTTTATTTTAAATACCTATTCCTACCTTTAGAGGAGCCCTGATGGCACAGTGGTTAGGCACTTGGCTGCTAACTAAAAGGCTGGTAGTTCCAACCCACCAGAGTTTCCATCGGAGAAAGATGTGGCAATCTGCTTCCGTAAAGATTTACAGCCTTGAAAACCCTGTGGGGAAGTTCTATTCTATCCTGCAGGGTAGCTATGAGTCAGAATCAACTTGACAACAATGTGTTAACTCATAACTTTTGCCCATTTTCCACTTAGTTTGTTGGTCCTTTTCTTACTGACTTTTTGAATATGTACTTAAGGAAATTAGCCCTTTGATATTATGTGTTACAAATATTTTTCCTGATTTGTCCTTTGTCTTTTGATTTTATGGAATTTGGGGGAAGGGGCTACAGAACATTTTTACTTTTTCTGTGTTAAATTTATAATCTCTTTCCTTTTTTTCAGTTTTTTTATTTAAATAATATTTATTGTGCTTTAAGTGAAAGTTTACAGATCAAGTCAGTCTCTCACACGTAAGCCTATATATACCTTACTCCATACTCCCGCTTACTCTCCTTCTAATGAGTCAGCCCGCTCCCTCCCTCCAGTCTCTCCTTTCATGACCGTTTTGCCAGTTTCTAACCCTCTCTACCCTCCCATCTCCTCTCCAGACAGGAGATGCCAACACAGTCTCAAGTGTCCACCCGATGCAAGTAGCTCACTCTTCATCAGCATCTCTCTCCAACCCATTGTCCAGTCTCTTCCATGTCTGATGAGCTGTCTTCGGGAACGGTTCCCGTCCTGGGCCAAGAGAAGGTTTGGGGACCATGACTGCCGGGATTCTTCTAGTCTCAGTCAGACCATGAAGTCTGGTCTTTTTATGAGAATTTGGAGTCTGCATCCCACTGTTCTCCTGCTCCCTCAGGGGTTCTCTGTTGTGCTCCCTGTCAGGGCAGTCATCGGTTGTAGCCGGGCACCATCTAGCTCTTCTGGTCTCAGGATGATGTAAATCTCTAGTTCATGTGGCCCTTTCTATCTCTTGGGCTCATAGTTATTGTGCGACCTTGGTCTTCTTCATTCTCCTTTGATCCAGGTGGGTTGAGACCCATTGATGTATCTTAGATGGCCGCTTGTTAGCATTTAAGACCCCAGATGCCACACTTCAAAGTGGGATGCAGAATGTTTTCATGGTAGAATTTCTTTTGCCAATTGACTTAGAAGTCCCCTTAAGCCATAGTCCCCAAACCCCTGCCCTTGCTCCGCTGACCTTCGAAGCATTCAGTTTATCCTGGAAACTTCTTTGCTTTTGGTCCAGTCCAGTTGAGCTGACCTTCTCTGTATTCAGTATTGTCCTTTCCTTCACCTAAAGTAGTTCTTATCTACTAACTAATCAGTAAATAACCCTCTCCCACCATCCCTCCCTCCCTCCTCGTAACCACAAAAGAATGTGTTCTTCTCAGTTTATACCATTTCTCAAGATCTTATAATAGTGGTCTTATACAATATTTGTCCTTTTGCATCTGGCTAATTTCACTCAGCATAATGCCTTCCAGGTTCCTCCATGTTATGGAATGTTTCACAGATTCCCCACTGTTCTTTATCGATGCGCAGTATTCCATTGTGTGAATATACCATAATTTATTTAACCATTCGTCCGTTGATGGACACCTTGGTTGCTTCCAGCTTTTCGCTATTGTAAACCGTGCTGCAATAAACATGGGTGTGCATATATCTGTTCGTGTAAAGGCTCTTATTTCTCTAGGGTATATTCCGAGGAGTGGGATTTCTGGGTTGTATGGTAGTTCTATTTCTAAGTTTTTAAGAAAACGCCAGATAGATTTCCAAAGTGGTTGTACCATTTTACATTCCCACCAGCAGTGTATAAGAGTTCCAATCTCTCCGCAGCCTCTCCAACATTTATTATTTTGTGTTTTTTGGATTAATGCCAGCCTTGTTGGAGTGAGATGGAATCTCATCGTAGTTTTAATTTGCATTTGTCTAATGGCTAATGATCCAGAGCATTTTCTCATGTATCTGTTAGCTGCCTGAATATCTTCTTTAGTGAAGTGCGTGTTCATAACCTTTGCCCACTTTTTAATTGGGTTGTTTGTGTTTTTGTGGTTGAATCTCTTTCCTTTATGGTGTCTGCTTTTTTATGCTGTGCTTAGAAAGAAAGGTCTCTTCCTCTTCAAAGATGATTTATAAAATTCTCCCATGCTTTCTTCTACTCATTTTAGGGTTTCTTCTTTTTACATTCAAATCCTTGATTTGTTTGGAATTTATTTTGTTAAAAAGCATGAATTAGGAAAATAAGAGCTTTTTGAATTAATAATAAATATTTCTTATGATGAATATCTTTGGCAGTTTCCCACATTTGATAATCACATCTCTGCACCTTTGCATATCCTCGTCCTCTGCCTGAGACATTCCCTCTCCCATACCTTTCTCCTCATTTGTCTAACTCATCCTTCAAAACTCAGAATGAAGTGCTCAAAACCACTTAGGTGAACACTTCCTTATTCCGCCTCCCTTACTCTGGGTAGGTACCTCTGCTACGAGCTCCTATGATCTGAAGAGTCTGTGTCAGCCTCTACCACACAGTGAATATGGTAAAAGTCTGTTTCTCTCCTTGTTTTCCACGAGCTCCATATCTCCAGGGCTGAACCCAGTTCTGACACTCATGGCAGGTGCTCGTCGTTTGATGACTGTGTGAAAGAAGTGCATGGTGCAGATAAGTAACTGTCCACCACATTTATTTGGATTTTCTGAATTTTGGAAATTAACTGAAAGGTTGGTGGTTCGAACCCACTCAGCAACTCCACGGGAGAAAGACTTGGCAATCTGCTTCTGTAAAGATAACAGCCAAGAAAATCCTATGGGGCAGTTCTAGGCTGTCACCTGGGGTCGCTATGAGTCAAAAGTAACTTGACAGCATCTAAAAACAACAACTTACATGATTTAAAAAATTAGAATTTCTGTTCTCTTAAAGAGGGGAAACTTACACACGACTGACGAAGGACCCTCTCATTTCTACCAAGTAAACCTCAATGTGACAGACCACGATATTTTTCATTTGTGACGGAATAATAAGGATGCTTGCATGAGAATTAAACAAGAATCGACAACAAGGTCTGATTGATAACTACCGCACAAAGATCACATACTCAGAACCACCGAAAACTTTAAAAAAAAAAAACTCGTAGCTATTAGAATGACAACTTTCCCAAGAATATATGGACCACTTAAACAGTTTTAAGTCACTAAATTCAGCATACTAGAGAAAGAATACCAAATATTATTGGATGTTCCTAAGTATTGATAATAGTGATAGAACTCTGAAATCAAAATATCTTAATATAACTTTTCTTGTAAGTAAAGCCGCCAGTCATGTTTGGCTACTCTTGTTAGATTGTCCTATTAGTTATCCCTAGCAACCAGCCCCTTGGGTGACTGAATTCACTGTTCTGGGTTTATGTGTGTGTTTTGCCCAGAATTCATCATTGAATATGAAGATTCAATGCATGAAGCAGGGCTGTGGCACCACCAAACTGAAGTTTCTGGAATCCAGACCACGGCGCAGCTGAAGCTGTCTCCTTACGTGAACTACTCCTTCCGAGTGGTGGCGGTGAACGGCATCGGGAGGAGCATGCCCAGTGAGGTGTCAGAACACTATCTGACTAAAGCAGCAGGTAAAGTCAGGTTTCTGTGACATGAAATAAAACAGAAAAGCTTTCCGCCATTTGAAACAAACCAAAAAAAAAGAGCTTACACATGTGTGGCTGCTTAACTTCCAGAACCAGATAAAAATCCCACGACTGTGGAAGGACTAGGATCGGAACCTGATAATTTGGTGATTACTTGGAAGGTGAGCTATGAAGCCTTCAGCTTGCTTCAATATATTTTTAGAGTTTTTAAAAAAAAGTTCTTTTAACGTAATTTCTGCATTAAAATCCCATCTTACTCATTTTTGAACGATATATATATATATATACACGTTATATTTCTTTATATATTTAAGAGGCAGTATTGTTGATCGCTGAAATCTTGGCCTGTGGACCAAAATACATGGTTGCAAATCCCTGCTCTACCATTTACTAACTGTATGAACTTAGGCAAACTGTTTAACATCTCTTTTATGCATGTATATCATGGAAATAATAATAGAACAAACCTCATATGATTAAAGAAGTTAATACATGTAAAGCACCTAGAACAGTGCCTGGCACATATAAATATGCTCAATAATACTAGCTAATAGTATCATCATTATTTAGAACCATCTGGAAGGCATGCGCCAAAATACTTTTGATAGTTAACTTTTTTTATTTGTATTTTCTGAATTTTGAAAATTAACATATATTTACTTGTGCAGTTTTTAATATTATTTTAAATGGATCCATCCATTATTCATGTCCAAACATAAATACATGCACAAACAGGATAGAATGGCAGGCCAGCCTCTTGTTTGTTTGTTTTAATGGAGTAGCTTACAAGTTTCAGTCTCCAAGTAAAATGGGCAATGACGTGCTATCACGTGAACAGGAATATGTAAAAGAAACTATAAAATTGAAGTGTTTTTAAGAGTCACCCACCCTTGGCCATGGAGCTAGAGTTGGAGAAGCTTATGTGATATTTACTGCTTTATGTAATTTGCAACCTTTGAAATGCTGATCCCAAACAAGCTTTGAATCTCCTCACAAGTGAAAAAGATAAAAGCTCCCTGGAGAAAATTGTTAGGAGTTGTATTTTAGCATCTCAATACTCACTTTCTTCAGGTCTGAGAATTGAATTCACTGTTCCAGAAAAAGGCTGTGCAGTCCATCTGTTTTTAAAGCTCTGGTTATTTGGCTTTTCTTGTAGCCCTTGAATGGTTTTGAATCTAATGGGCCAGGCCTTCAGTACAAAGTTAGCTGGCGCCAGAAAGATGGCGACGATGAATGGACGTCTGTGGTCGTGGCCAATGTATCCAAATACATTGTTTCGGGCACACCAACCTTTGTTCCATACCTGATAAAAGTTCAGGCCCTAAATGACGTGGGGTTTGCTCCAGAGCCAGCTGTAGTTATGGGACATTCCGGAGAAGACCGTAAGTGTCTAATGCTGTTTCATTTATACTTTTATGAAAGTCTAGGGTTTGCCTCCAGCAAAATGAACTTACTAAGGTACATGCCACGGCCATCTCCAGAGATGCTGAGGTTGGGATGGAGGGAGGTGGCAATTATTTTGCTGACCATCTCTGGTCATTTAAATAGCTTGCTGTGTAAAAAAGAGATATTCAGAAGGTTAAAGGTGGTTACTTTAAAATATATATATATTGTTCTCACAAAGTCCAATGAGTAGATACCAGAAAATCTACTCTCAGCGCTTGAGAATCCTTAGGATAGGGCTGGGGCATGCCCCAAGCTGAAATTATGAGTGACATTTTTGCATGAAATCCAAAATAACATTGATACTTCTACCACCTCCCTGTCCTTTTCCTAGTCCCGATGGTGGCTCCGGGGAATGTGCGTGTGAATGTGGTGAATAGTACCTTAGCTGAGGTACACTGGGACCCAGTACCTCTGAAAAGTATCCGTGGACACCTACAAGGCTATCGGGCAAGTGAAGCGACACCTTCATGTTCTTTCCTCAGTAACAGAGCACCAGCATAAGCACACAGCAGAAGGTTGGAGGAGACCTCGGCAGTCATTTGGTTTATAACCTCAGGCAGGGCACATATAAGGGCCCCAACTAGTGTTGAATCAAAATCTCACTGCCTGCAAAGTTAGGAAAAAAGACCTTTCTTCGTTTTTCCCAAAGATGATCTAACATTCTGCCATCTCAAGCATTAGCGCAGGCACCAAATGGGGAAAACTAATTTTAAAAGAACAACATGTAACAAACCTGCACTTAACTTTAAAACAATATCGACCACATTTTTTGAACTCACTAAATTATCCTGGAAATAATTTAGACGTTTAACATAATTCAGATTATACTTCAAGATCATGTGGTCATAACGAGGTCATGTTATGTACATCAATTATCATTTTTTTTTAATTTTTTATTGTGCTTTAAGTGAAAGTTTACAAATCGAGTCAGTCTCTCATACAAAAATTTATAGACATCTTGTTTTTTTGCTATATACTCCTAATTGCTCTCACCCTAATGAGACAGCACACTCCTTCCCTCCAGTCTCTATTTTCGTGTCCATTTGGCCAGCTTCTGACCCCCGCTGCCCTCTCATCTCCCCTCCAGACAGGAGATGCCAACATAGTCTCATGTGTTTACTTGATCTGAGAGGCTTACTCTTCACCAGTATCATTGTCTACCCCATAGTCCAGTCCAATCCCTGTCTGAAGAGTTGGCTTTGGGATTGTTTCCTGTCCTGGGCTAACAGAAGGGCTGGGGACCATGACCTCTGGAGTCCTTCTAGTCTCAGTCAGACCATTAAGTCTGGTCTTCTTATGAGGATTTGGGGTTCGCATCCCACTGCTCTCCTGCTCCCTCAGGGATTCTCTGTTGTGCTCCCTGTTAGGGCAGTCATCGGTTGTAGCCAGGCACCATCTTGTTCTTCTGGTCTCAGGATGATGTAGTCTCTGGTTTATGTGGTCCTTTCTGTTTCTTGGGCTCATAATTACCTTGTGTCCTTGGTGTTCTTCATTCTCCTTTGCTCTGGGTGGGTTGAGACCCATTGATGCATCTTAGATGGCTGCTCGCTAAAATTTAAGACCCCAGAAGCCACTCTCCAAAGTGGGATGCAGAATGTTTTCTTAATAGATTTTATTATGCCAATTGACTTAGATGTCCCTGAAACCATGGTCCCCAAACCCCCACCCCTGCTATACTGGCCTTCAAAGTGTTCAGTTTATTCAGGAAAATTCTTTGATTTTAGTTTAGTCCAGTTGTGCTGACCTCGCCTGTATTGTTGTCTTTCCCTTCACCTAAGATAATTCTTATCTACTATCTAATTAGTGAAAGCCCCTCTCCCTCCTTCCCTCCCTCCCCCGCTAATTATTTTTGTTCTTGGGAAGCACAGAAGACTGATTCATGGAGACTTTTGATTGATAGGCAAAGAACTTTTTGCACCAAAAAAAAAAAAAAAAAAGTCACTACTTTGATTTGCTGTCCCTGACTCCTAGAGGTCAATTTTTGTACTGCATCATGTTCAATTTTATTTTTCTAACATTGCCAAATTCTATGTGTGTATGTTGATGTCTCCTTTAAAATACCTTTAAATTTCTAAGAATAATTTTAGAGAGCATCATCAACAACAATTCTGGATTAGTCATCAAAGTTAATCAGTTCATCTCTCCAAAAATTATACCTATATTTTCAATTAAATGATTCATTTTGGCCTAGTGGAAAAGCCCCTGGACTTGGAGTGGAGGATCCTTGATAGCTCTTTGGTCTTAGGCAAATCACTCAGTGGCCTGGAGCCTCTTCTGTAGTATCATAGGAGGAGTAATAATACAACCTCGCTGTGGTTGAGTCGGAATCGGCTTGATGGCAACAAGTCTGCTTTACTGTGGTGGTTGTTAGGACTAAACTAAGTGAGATATTATATATGAAGTTCTTTTAGCTCTGGGAAAAAAATATAAATATTGGATAGTAATTTTTATTTTTAGAATATTTCCTACAAGTAAAAGACACTTAAATCCTATTTTCATCCATTTGTCTCTTGTTCTAGAAAGAACTATTTGAGTCTTACGCTGTTACATTTATTTCACTTATACTCCCCCGAAAAGTTATATAACCCAGCTTTATCATGTATCTTTAACTCAGTTTTCCTTCATTATCTGTGAGCTTCTAATCCCTCTTGCCTCAGAATCAATATTCATTGGTTTTGCCAGTAATTTTCTTTTTAAGTGCACCAAGGAAATTTTCTGGAAAAAAAAAAGAAAACTTTAAATTTGTGAGCACAAGGAATTCTGTTTGTTCCTTTGTATGTGAATGACTTTTGTTCTTGGTGTTTCAGATTTACTACTGGAAGGCACAGAGCTTATCTGAAAGAAGCAAACGTCACATTGAGAAAAAGATCCTCACTTTTCAAGGCAGCAAGACTCACGGCATGTTGCCTGGACTGGAGCCCTTTAGCCACTACACAGTGAATGTCCGAGTGGTCAATGGGAAAGGGGAGGGCCCAGCCAGCCCTGACAGAGTCTTTAATACTCCAGAAGGAGGTATGGGGTAGACACGTATCTGAGATCTCAGGAACATGTGCCACAGCCTGGGGGAACTCCATGTGCCAGATATACTGGAAACCAAATGTGATTTTCCCATAGATGAATATAGTATACACGAAGATGGCAAAACATCAGTTCATATGAGGCCGAAGGGGTAAATGGAAGCCTTCAGAACACAAAATCCTGTCCTAAAATTCCCTCTCCCTTGACTTAAATTTTGTCTTCACATTTAGTCATGTTGCCTGAAACCCTGCTAATATTATGCTTATTTGGGTCATCAGCTTTCTGACCTAGAGTGAGTTATATAAGCCTAAATATGACAACATAAGAAAAACACCTAGCAAAGAAAATATTTTTTGTAAGTTGTAGTTCACTTCTGAAGTTCCTTTCTCAGAGTACCTTCATATTTATTCTGAAGTTGAGCTGTGTTAGAAGGTAAGATCAATATACAAAGATGTAGTAATGGGAAGAGGAGTTTGTGCACAGGGGCATAGGGAGCCTGAGTGGGTGGGGAGAAAGTAAGCCACTAGTGAGAAACATTTGTTGCTGTGGTTAGGTGCCATCAAGTCGATTTCAACTCGCAGTGACCCCATGTGACAGAGTAGAACTGCCCCATAGGGTTTTCTTGGCTGTAATCTTTACAGAAGCAGGTTGCCAGGTCTTTCTTCCACAGAGCTCCTGAGTGGGTTAGAACCATCAACCTTCGGGTTAGTAGCTGAGTGCTTAAGCACAAAATGACAGGATTTAGTGTCCCAGGAGGAAAAGAGGTGAGGGAGAATTTCAGGTTGACTCCCTGTTTTCTGGCCAGAGTGAATGATGCCATTAATGGGTCTGGAAATACGGTAGGTTGGGTGGGGAGGTCATGATCATGAGGGAGAGCAACCACCATCAATCATCTTCATAAAAAAGTAAGCAAAAGAAGACTGGGCATGTTTCCTCTGGAAATTTGGCAGGCTCTGCCTTAAAGAACCCTAGGCCCCTCAGGCCTCCCCCAGGGCCAGGAGTGTGGCAGCTTTGGAGCTTTTTTTCATCACCACTGGCTCCTGGCCAGCTGTCAGCTCTCGGGCTAAGAACAACTGTGCACCTGGGCAAGCTGGCCCATGACCAAAGCCCAGCAGGCAGCATATTCTGACTGTTCAGAAGACACCTGGTTTGTTGGGAAAAACGGTCCTTAATGGCTCAGAACATGGCCGCTTCAGCTCAAAGGTTTGGTTAAAATAATTTTACTAGTAACCAAACCCATTGCCGTCGAGTCGATTCTGACTCACAATGACTATATAGGACAGAGTAGAATCGCCCCATAGGGTTTCCAAGGAGTGGCTACTGGATTTGAACTGCTGACCTTTTTGGTTTGCAGGCAAATACTTAACCACTGCGCCATGATGGCACCAGTTTGCTTTTATTGACACCATCCATGAAACAACTAAGTACTTAAATATTTGATATGGATCCATATGAAAGCTAGTCTTTATGTATTAAGGGAAGATAATTTGAAGCTATGAGTCAGAATTGACTCGACGACACTGGGTTTTTTTTTTTTAATTTGAATCTAAATGAAAAATAGAGAAAGAGGTTGGCTGAATGAGTACATGTCACAGGTTTGTACTAAAGTATTTTCAGCTGCTTAGGAATAAGAATGAGTTATGGAGAACAAAACACCTTGAATTGGGTCAATATGGTGAAGTAGATTATTTTAATCGACCATGAAACATTCACAAACCTTCGTGCTGACTGTACGTTCTCGTTACCAGTCCCCAGTGCTCCGTCCTCTCTTAAGGTTGTTAACCCCACACTGGACTCGCTCACCTTGGAATGGGATCCACCAAGCCACCCAAATGGCATTTTGACTGAGTACACCTTGAAATATCAGCCGAGTAAGTCAACTGGGAAGAGGAGAAGGGAAAATATGATTAAAAAAAAAAAGTTTTTTTGTGCCTGTAGACTATATACATATACTTTTTAGTGCTATTCCAGAAGGAACTTCAAATTTTATTTTTGAAGGAAAAATTATGGGTTTTGTATGTTATTGAAAATTAAGTAATCTGTAGAATAATACAGATTTTTGAGGGTGGAGTTTAGGGGAGGGCTATCATTACCTTATGTAGGCAGTACCTGTAACTAGTAAATGCTAACAAAAGTGGTTACTTTGGCACATGGCTTCTGGAAAAAGTTTGAGATTGTTTGATAATACACAACTCCACCTGCAAAACACAGAGATAAGAAATGCTATTATGGTTCAACTATAAATTCCTCTCCCTTGTAAGCCAATGTAAGCTTTCTCTCTGTTATGCCATGTAATAACCATATATGTAAGATATATATAGGTGAGATTGTTGTTTTTTGGTGCCATTAAGTCAATTTTGACTTATAACAACCCCATGTGACGGAGTAGAATTGCCCCATAGAGTTTTATTGGCTGTAATCTTTACAGAAGCAGGTTGCCAAAACCAAACCCATTGTCATCGAGCTGATTCCGACTCATAGCAACCCTATAGGACAGAGTAGAATCACCCCATAGGGTTTCCAGGGAGGGGCTGGTGGACTCAAACTGCCGACCTCTTAGTTACCAGCCAAATGCTTAACTGCTGTGCCACCAGGGCACCTTGCCGTTTTATCGGAACTGTAAAATATTATCACTTAGTTACGTCAGGCAAAGCATGAATGTCGGTTCTGACTCATAGTGACACTATGAACAACAGAACGAAACACTGCCTGGTCCTATGCCATCCTCACAATCGTTGCTACCTTTGAGCCCATTGTTGCAGCCACTGTGCAATCCATCTTCTTGACGGTGTTCCTCTTTTTCACTGACCCTGTGCATTACCAAGCATGGTGTCCTTCTCCAGGGACTGATCCCTTCTGATAACATGTCCAAAAAAATAAGCAGGGACAGGATTAAAAAATTCAGTGTAATCCAGGTTGACACTTTTATTCGACACATGTATTTATAATAGTATTCCTGTAACAATTAATTGTGAATGCACTTGTTTGTTATTTCTTACTGACAGTTAACAGCACACATGAATTAGGCCCGCTGGTAGATTTAAAAATTCCTGCCAACAAGACACGCTGGATTTTAAAAAATTTGAATTTCAGCACTCGATATAAGTTTTATTTCTATGCACAAACATCAGCAGGATCCGGAAGTCAAATAACAGAGGAAGCAGTAACAACTGTGGATGAAGGTAAGATGGGTATGTATAAAATCCATATAATTATAAGTGTCCTAAAGCTATCACTTCAACTGAAATTTATGCTTTCTCTTTCCTTCTTAACATGGAGTATGCATCTTACCCAATTACTACAAACGCTTTTTTGTAAGTTCTCATTCTGATGTATTATAAAATCAATTATTTAATTCATATTTGGAATAACTATTTGATATTTGTTTTTCAAATCCAAGTAAAACTTTTAATCTCCCATTAAAATATTGGGGTGGGAAATTATATTTTGCCACACTTGAATTCAAAGCTCAAGGCAATGTTTTTTTCTAATCTAGACTTATATATGTATTTATATATATAAACACATATAATACACATATATATACACATACAACATACCAAAAACCAAACCCACTGCTGTCGAGTTGATTCTGACTCATAACGACCCCACTGGGTTCCCAAGGCTATAAATTTCTACAGAAGCAGACTGCCACATCTTTCTCCCACGGAGCTTCTGGTGCTTTTGAACTGCCAACCTTTTGGTTAACAGTCAGTCACTTTAACCATTGCACTATCAGGGATCCCTCTGGTTCTGATTCATTGGAAAATAATTTGCTAGTTCACATATTGATTTAGATTTTCTAGTAAGGAAATTGGAACAGTCATTAAATAGTGTGTTTGTTTTGTGTTTGAGCAACGAATTTTGTGTTTTGGTATTTCATCTGGTACAGAGAAAGCAAAATAGCCCCATCAAAGAATCTTAAAAAAGAATTTATATCATACTTTTAAAAATAATTCTGGAAATACTCAATTCAATGAAAATGATCAAAAATATTGCAAAAGGTTTTCTGTCTCTGCATGTCGTTAACTTGTTGAAGTCCTTAAGAATTATTTGTTACATTATCTTCCATGGCATAAGAAATGGACATTTCCTCTCCCCAAAAAATGGTTGGAAATATTCTTAGCCTCCTTAGATAATATGCAAGCATGAGTAATGCACCTTAAGTAATGTGTGGAT
Source organism: Loxodonta africana (assembly GCF_030014295.1). Classification (NCBI taxonomy): domain Eukaryota; kingdom Metazoa; phylum Chordata; class Mammalia; order Proboscidea; family Elephantidae; genus Loxodonta; species Loxodonta africana. The sequence goes on from NC_087349.1 coordinate 41,168,600, forward strand.
TTGATTACTGGGTAGGTTTGGAAACACCAACCTATCTTTGACCCCGGGACCTGGTGTGGTAGACTTTATTCTTCTTGCATGCTTTAGCATTTTAGTAAGTGTTTTTATATCGCTATACATGCTCATGGGTGTGTTACATCTAACTATATAGTGTCCTATTTCTGTTTCCCTTCATTAAAGCTGGTATTCCTCCACCTGATGTAGGTGCAGGCAAAGGTAAAATGATTAATTTGCATGACTTTATTCATGTGTGAAATTTGCAATGTTAAACATGGGGAAGTGCAGCATGGGTAAAAAAAGAGAAAATACAATGTGGTTTAAAACACCAAATGAAAGATAATAAAAATGAGACGATCTTGGCAGATTTGGGTTTTAAAATTAATTTCTAGTCTTTTTTACAAGTAGAAAACTACACGTTGAGTTCTCCCACATTTTTCACTCGAGTTATCCCTGGTCCAAATCCTAATCTTAGCTTTGAATAATATGACTGCGGCTGAATCAGACAGGACCAAAGCTGTGGATTTGTTGCAGGTCCTCTGTATGGGCATACCACATGTGACCAGTTGCTGTAGTCAACTCTGACTCATGGTGATCCCATGTGTGTCAGAGTAGAACTGGGCTCCACAGCGTTTTCAGTGGCTGATTTTTCAGTAGACTGCCAGAGATTTTTTTCTGAGGTAGACTTGAACCACCAACCTTTAGGTTAGCAACCTTTGCACCACCCATTAACTCCCAGGGTAAAAACAGCTTATGAGGGATCAGATCAACCGAGCCTCCTGTTCTAATCTGAATTAGCCTCACTCTTCATAGACACAACGTACACTTAGCTGGCATTACACTCCACCATCCATTTGGAATTTCAGTTTAGCAATACCCTATAGCCGGCATGGAAAGAAAATTTTCCCCACCAGGATCCCCAATGAGCGAGTCTTTCAGTCAAGCCTGCATGTTCTGCTGAGTTGTGTTACTCCATCCTGTCTTCACCAAACTGCTCAAGTCTCCTCCTTCAGGGTAATACGGGGTAATAACAAACAAGCCATAATTGGTTGCTTTTGTCCTTCCTTATTTCTCACAGCTCTCTGGGTGAGAAAGATTTGTTGGGAGACTGGTGCTTGAGTGAGTTGTAATATGTCTTCCACCTTTGGCAGTCCCAGGGTGCCCACAATCTTTGACCCTTGGCTATTGGTTGAGAGGTCAGCTTCTTAGGGAGCAAGATAGCCCTACCACAGAGCACCGTTTTCACGTGGAGTACCTATGGTCAGGGGTGTTCTTGGGCTTTGACAGACTAAAAGGATGCAATGGGAATGAAAAAAAAGAAGATAGACGTGCTTTGCCCTGAATTATTCAAATCTTGTGAGCTTATGCCTGATACATTTCTTCTGTTTTCCTAGAAAATATACATTTCTTCTATTATAAATTCTATATGTTTATTCTATATATAAAATGTGTGTTTGTTTATATTTGGAGCCTTGCTAAATTGTAAAATGCAGATCAGATAGATGTGGGGGTGACTGGATGAGAACTGTAGTCGTCAGTAATCTTCATAAGTTATACATGTGTTTTTAGGCTTGAAAGAACAAAGTTGAAACAATTCCATAATATTGTAGAAAGAAGTAAATCTTTTATATGTTTGCTTTTCCCCTGGGATAGTTAGGTATCAGTTAAAATCCTTGGTTGTTTTACAATCGTCTCCTGCTGGGTTCCCCTCATAACCTTTAACTGGAGGATTCCAGTGGAAGTCCGGCCCGTTTTCCTGCTCAGTGAACAGGTCACTGTGGCTGTGCCTGGAGCTGGTAACAGTCGTGTGGGCTGCAACAGAGCTGTGCTGGCGTGCATTTGCACTTTCCACTGGCTTTTCATTTTAGAACAGGACCTGTATTCCACTGCCAAAAGACATCACCCCCTGTTTTTAATGAACTAAAATGAAAATCTTTATTAAAACAAGTTAGGTTTTACCATTTAATGTTAGCAAATTAAATTGTGAATTACTTATGATTGTAGGGACAAGCAAAAATAGGGTGTTTGAAGGTTTATTAAGCCCCCAATGTTGAGATCCAAGGATCTCAGATAAGAAGGGAAGCAGCTTACAAAATAGAGCTAAATCTGACTTTATTTTCTAATTTTTTTTCTGTTAATAGTGCAGCAGGAATTAGACATTGCTTACATGAAATGATGACGTTTTACTATGGTGAGATTTTAAACTGCTCAGGAATAATTTGTTATCCTGGGATTTCCTTCCTTAAAAATATTTCTTTTTCTAGTCTAAGAATGAATTATATCCATTTCTCTATTTCTCTTCTCCATTCGGAGTTTAGATGCTCTCTGAGAGAGGCAAAAACAAGTTTTCCAGAATCCTTCCAAATTTTAGTATTTTTTTGATATATATGTATATATACTATTTATATTTTATAGCAGCTTGTGTATTCAAACTGCCAACCTTTTGGTTGGCAGCCAAGCTCTTAACCACTGCACCACCAGGGCCCCTTTTATATTTTAATTTAAAAAATAAAGAGAATTAATAAGAGATAAATCATTGGGAGAAAATGTGTGTGATATCCTTAGCTATAGAAACATCAGCTAGTAACATGATTTTAATTCATTTCTGATCAAAGAGGGGAAGAGATGCATTTGAATTTACTTTTTCTAAATTGTTTTTTACAGAATTTAAGATATGTTAATGAAACTCAAACTTTCGGATAAATAATTACAAAAGAATTGTTTAAACCACAAAGTAGTCGCAGGGATAATTTAGTTAACCTTATTAATGCCATACTAATCCTTTTCTTACCTCATTCAATATGTTTAAAATGAACATGGAAATACTCTTGAGATATCAGGAATCATTTATTTTGATCCATTCACTTGTCTGGCTAAATCTTTAATATTTGTGTAAGAATTGTAGTTGTTTGGCTGTATTTGTTTAATTTCTATGTCACTTTTTTTTTTATTAAGTAGTTTCGGTCTGGGATTCTAGGAAAATTGCCAATAAACCTGTGGAGGTATCAATAAAAATGAACTTTCTAACACACAGATAATGGGTTTGGATTATGGTCCATAGCATTTTACTCTCTCATCCTTGTTAGCAAGGATGAGAGAGTAAAATGCTATGGACCATAATCCAGACCTGTTAGAACAATTTGTGCGGCTACTAGTTAAGGTGCAGGAATAGAGAAAATAGGGAGAAACCAGGGATAATAGGGAGAAACTACGTTGCTAGACAGGAACTGAATCCAGAATCTTGACTAATTAGCAGCCTGCTGTTCTGAGCCAGTTAGGGCTGAGGGGAGGCCAGACTCTCACTATCTCACTATCCTATCATATCCAGAGTTGTTGGCCCCACTGCTACCAGTTAGGTCAAGAAGCGAGGAAATGTTAGAGAACCAGTAAATCAAGTTTACAGTTCACGACTTTATTTGGCCTGGAAAAAAAAAAAAAGATTGCATAGAAAGTTCAATCAGTTCAACAGCAAATATTTATCTGGCACGTAAAATCTATCAGCCTTAGGCCCTGACTCTGATGTGCTCAAATCTGGCAGAAAAGATCAACACATAAAAAGAATAATAGATGCCAAACTAGTAACTCGAACAAAATTCCATCAAAGCACAGAGCAGTGAACCATTTCTTTTACCAAACAGGGATAGGAAATGCTTCACAAAGAAGTCATACTGAACTGGGCCTTGAAGGACAGATAGAATTTTGGGTGGGTGGAAGAGTGGGACATAAATTCCTGGCAGAGAGGCGGAAGCAAAGGCATGGGGTTGGAAAACTCAGAGAACGTTTGGGTGATACGCAGCAGTCCAGGTAGAGGATGTGTGGAAAAAGAGAACCCAAAGTAATTGAGGCTGTAGGCAGTGCCAGATGTGAACAGCCCTTCACAGCTATGAATGCCTTGCTAAGGAACTTGGGTTTTCCTGTAGGCAGAGGAAAGCCACCCAGGTTCAAGCAGGGAAGTGAGAGGAGTATATTTGTAGTTTAGGAGCCTAAAATGTAGGCAACTACCTACCCGCTGCCTACTCACAGAGAAAGGCTTATGATAAGGACACTAAAGCCAGACTGCTGGGAGAGCTCAGGTGAGAGATGACCTAATGGTCTCATTACCCTTCACATCAAGGTGCTCAATGGGTATATGTTCAGTAAGTGAGAAAGTGGATGGGGGGGGGGTTAAAAGGCAGGAGAGTTCGAATTCTCTATGATAATAAAGTGGTCAAACACCATAATCGTAAGAAATTGGGATATCTTCTCTGAATGTCTTCAACAATAATCTAAATACACTTCTATTAGAAATATTTCACTGTAGTTCTGTCTTGAATATCTTCCATAATTACTCCAGGACTAATTTTTTCAGTTCCATGATTCTAAAAATTTTTAAAGAAAATTTTACTTTGCCTGGGTTCTTTCTGACTGATGTCTTACACACATGTACATATTTACCGTCTCTGTTGATTGATCATATTCCTATCATTATCTATTCCTTTATAGGAAATTTTCTGAAAACTGAAGTTAATTAGGCCCACAGAAGGGTTCTGTATTGTTCAGTAATCACTTTTGCTCTAAGGTGTTTCTCTGTGCTCAGCACAGAGGGGCACACAGCATACATGTGCTATCAACTTATATTCCAGTGGTCAAGTACATTACTTTAACTTCTTTAATATGTTTCTCTTTTTGATCCTAAGAAATGCTATTTCATTAAATTTATTTCAGTAGAGGTCTTTAGCTTCTAGATTAGTGGCATATTTCAGAATTTAATTTTAGAACCTGAGTAAACCCATTGACACCTGTCTTAGTTATCTAGTGCTGCTATAACAGAAATACCAGTGGGTGGCTTTAACAAAGAGAAGTTTATTTCCTCACAGTCGGGGTATCATCTCCAGGGGAAGGCTTTCTCTTTATGTCAGCCTTCTCATCAGTCTTCTCCCAGACTAGGAGCTTCTCTGAGCAGGGACCCCGGGTCTGAAGGACGTGCTCTGCTCCTGGCACTGCTTTCTTCGTGGTATGAGGTCCACCCGCACCCCTCCCCCAGCCCCGCACCTCACTTCCCTTTCCTTTTATCTCTTGAGAGATAAAAGGTAGTACAGGCCACACCCCAGGAAGACTCCCTTTACATTGGATCAGGGATGTGACCTGGGTAAGTGTGTTAACAATCTCACCCTAATCCTCTTTAACATAAAATTACAATCACAAAATGGAGGACAACCACAGAATACTGGGAATCATGGCCTAACCAAGCTGACATGTATTTTGGGGGGACACAATTCAATCCATGACAGACACTTTCTAATTTATTATCCCAGGATTTTTTTTCCTCTGAAATAATAAATTGGCCTTATTTATTTTAACTACCCAAGTTAATCTATCTATACATATATTGTCTTTAGTTGATAGAATTGTCAGCTTCAGATACTCAAATAACATTTTTTAATGACTTTAGATGTTGTCTTTACTCATTAGTGAACAGAAAGCATCATATAGTCTCCATAATTTTGGTGTTTTAAGAAGTTGTTTAGAAGTAGCACTATTGTTTTTCAGAACATGATACGCAACAAACTCTTAACAGGTACGATTGACTTTCTCTCTTGGATGTGTCAAGTGAAATAGTTCTTGTTCCTTTTATTCTTTCTTATATTCTGTTAAAGCATATTTGGCAATTCGTTTTGCAACTTCTCTTCCAGTATACCCTAACCACCCAACATTCTCGAAAGCATGAGTTCCTCACCTGGGGTCCAAGAACTTCCCGGGGTCAGATTCTCAAAGAAGCCTATGACTCAAAACAAGTCAAAAGCCACTATTCTAAGGAGCATTCCTCCTAACTCCAACACAAATTCTTTAAAAACCCACACTGAGATGACAAATAGAACTGAAAAGCAGCCACATTGGATTGGGTTTTACCTTGCAGCCTCTGAAACTCTGTGACTTCTGTCCCCAGCATTGTTCAGTAATCCCCCTCCTGCTGTATGTCAGTTAAGGAAGACTGAGGTGTTTCCTGGGACTCTAGGTACTGCATGCCAGTTTATGTTATTTGGGACTCATAAAACAGAGCTCATAAATTGAGTTTTAGTATATATCATTATTTCGGATTGTTAATTTCTTTCCTAATTTAATAAATGAAAAAACTTTTTGTAATGAAAGTGAAGTATGAGTGAACCCTAAACTTCAGCAGTAAATTCCAACTTAATTTTTCTTGCAAATTTTCAGAGTATTTAAGCTTATATTTGTGTGTACGGTGCTGTGATTTGATTGATTGTTTTATTTTTCTATTGTATATTCAGTTCAAGCAGTAAAACCCAGGATCAGGGATCTTACTGCCGCAGCTGCTGAGACCTCTGCCAATATCAGCTGGGAATATGAGGGACCAGAGCATGTCAACTTTTATGTTGAATATGGTGTGGTAGGCAGTAAGAAACAATTTCATTACCTGATTTTTAATCTGGAGGATACATTTCAAGAGATTAAGAACATTTTTAAGAATTGGCTGTGGATCATCCTGAAAAATAGCTTGACCCAATTAAATGAATCCAATTTATCTAAAAAATTATAGTGGACTGTCAGCCTATGTATTTTACACATCACTAGGAAAACTTTTTTTCATATTATTGAAAACAAAAGAGAGAGTAAGTTCAATTGTATATGTTGTTTTCCTATCATGATACTTAAAAACTGGTCCTAAAACCTCCACATGTACAAAATAGTACTAATGACTCATTATGCGTCTAAGTGCAGTAGAAAAGAAGAAAAGTTTGTTCAAATTGGACCTTGATGTAGCAGAAATCAAACAGCTGACTTGAAAGTAGTCATTTTGCCCAAAATATCCAACAGAATTTTGCTGGAAAATGCTGAAAATTAACACTTTGGGGAAGCATAAATTGTGTTTCAACTGATGATATATTCCCAAGTCCAGTACTGTACGTACAGCCTGGTCACATGTACCAGGGGATGGGGAAGCCTTCATTTTCAGCGGTTTGTGAAAACTCAGCCCCCTACTCTTTACTGCAGAGTGCTCTGTGTATAATAAGATGGGTGGGCAGTGAATGTTTGTGACAGAATGTGGAACACAGTCCAGTTGTCTACATAGGCCTTTACCATACAAATAAATACTTTTCTCAATAACTCTGTCTTTAGGAATAGCATTACTCTGGAAAGGTTAAATCTATAAATTGATAAATTTGGAGTATTTAAGTTTACAAAAGGATTCATCCTGTCAATCTTCAAAAACAATTCTTCCCATAGTTCATTTGAGCTACTTAATGGATAACAGTTCTTTTTAGAAGCATTTCATAAAAACTCAACACTTTTATGAGGCAATGTGCAGATTAAAAAAGCTTCCTAAGTATTAAAAATAACATATAATACAATGGGAGTGTATGCAATTAATGTGCAATCTGGATATCCAGTCAGTTTTCCTCTGAGGATATTTTCGTGTAGTTTTGTTTCATTTAAATTGATTTATTTGACATGACTGGGTGTGTGGTAAACTGAAATAATAAGCCTAAGTGTTCTAGATTTTGTCTTTAGCTTATAATTTTTTCTTTCTTGAAGTATTTAAGTGACTTCTGGTCCCTTAAAATATTCAAATTTGTTGTTTTTTGCAAAATTTCCGTAGGCAAAGAAGAATGGAGGAAAAAAATTGTAAATGGTTCTGGGAACTTCTTTGGGTTGAAGGGTCTAATGCCAGGAACAGCATACAAAGTTGGTATTGGTGCTGAAGGGAACTCTGGTTTTGTGAGTTCAGAGGATGTGTTTGAGACAGGCCCAGGTGAGGCACATACCACCCCAGTCCTGGCTCACACTTGGAGGTGGAAGCCCTGAGTGCTCCCGTCTGAGACAGGGCTAGTAGAGCTGTGTTATGGCGTGGGCCACAGATATCTCTCCATGGGGCCCTATCGGGTTGGGAGTGTTGGTTTTGAATCGTCTTTGGCTCTTCATATCAAACGAATTACAGAATTAGCAAATCATCTTCTAACCACATTCTTGCCAAAAATAGAGGTAAAATAGGATTTTTAATTTACATTATTTAGATAATTCCATTTTTCATATCCCTTAGCATGTATAAACTTCCCTTCAGAGTTAAAATGAAATTTTTGAAATGCTTCTGAAGCTGAAATAAATCTTACTGACAAAGTCACAATTTTTTATTCCAAAATGGACTATAACCCAGCAAAACTTGCAGTTTGATTAGACAACAGCTGATGTAACTATTCTCAAATTCATATGGAACAAGAAATTGTACAATTCATATATTTTTATCACCCAAATTTGACCACCTTAGTAATTTGATCGTTATCAAATTAAATAGACAAATTAAATTTCCTGGAATAATTTAATTAAAATGAAAGTTCCTGGGATAAAGAAAAATGTTCATATGAAATACAGGAATATTCATATTTGCTCACAAGATTGAAAACCATCTCTGCTTCTTTACATTTAAACAAGGGTTGCGTGGTGTGTGTTCGTTTTGTGATTCTTACATCCATGTTGTGTTCAGACACTTCATTCATTCTTGAGAAAATGTCGCATACCCTGTAGAGCCCACAGTCAAAATGTGTGTTTCATGTCTTTCATTTCCCTGGCATTATGATTTTTAAAGTCATTTCTTGTCATTTAGAAAAATACAGTTATACGTGCTTTTTTAAAAAAAGAAACCAAATGTAATATTCAATAACTTATTAAATTACTTGTTAAAAATATTCACTTGCTAAAATCGTAATGTTTTAAAGAAAAAAAACTTTTTTATGTTATTCTGTTCCTTGTGTTCTTTATATTCATTTATGTAAATATTTCTGGAAAAATACGGACTTAAACTTGGAAGGGGAATAGCTAATCGATTTATGGTTACTATTACAAGATTTTTGTTTGTTCTTATTGATAGTGTTTAGCTTCAAAATGCTGAAAGCTGAAGTAGGTATCCTGTCCACCTGCCACTGGAATGCTGTAATAGTCGAATACTAACATTTAGTGGGCTCTATAAATTTTTTTTTATACCAGGTAAATGCTTTTCGTGGGTGTTTTCATTCAGTCTTTACAACAATCCTATGAAGTAATAGGCACCATTATTTGCTTACTTACACTACACATAAATACTCTCAGAAAGGTGGAGTACCTACCCAGGTCACCCAGCTAGAACGTGGTAACCGGTGGCCATCGAGTTGAGTCTGATTGACGGCAACCCCATGTGTTTCAGAGTAGAACTTCACCCCTTAAGGGTTTTCACTGGCTGTAATGTTACAGAAGTAGACCACCAGACCATTCTTCTGTGGTGCTGCTGGTGGATTCGAACCATTGGCCCTTTCAGTTAGTAAAAAAAAAAGAAAAAAAGCAGAGAGCAAACCACTTGCACCACCAGGGACCTCTAGAATGTAGTAGAGCTGAGATTAAAAGCTAGATCTTCCAACACTAGATTAAGTCTCTCACCAGACCCACAGTACAGGGACACAGAGGCCCAGGCCCCACTAGAAACAGGTTGTCCTGGAAACGACCACTCAGACAGTACTTGATAGATCTATTCAGCAATTCTGGACCTCTAAAGTCCCCTGTATTCTCACCTTGCAGGCCTAGCTAGAATTAGATACACTCTCAAAATCAAGTTTTGACCTTATCTATCCTTCTACGGGACAAAAGAAACCCTTTAGAATTTTTTTTTTCCTCAGTGCCGTTACATGTACAATTCCAGCACCAGCTTCCATGTGGCTTAAGGTGAGTAATTGTAACATGGGCGGGCCATGCCCACCTGCCAGTGATGGAGAGATTGGACAAAGCCCAGCCAGTTAGTGTCGCTTTTTACTTATAAATATTACCATTAAAAAGGTACCATAAATATTGATTGAACCTTAATGACCTTAGTTAACATTTTACCTCTATGAATAAATACTGTAGCATTCTAGAATTCCTCCATTTAACGTTAATCCAACTCCATTGTCTTCCAGTTTACAATGTTCTATCCTTCAGGGAAAAGGAGTCCTGGCAGCTCAGTGGTTAAGCTCTGGGCTGCTAACCAAGTGGTAGGAGGTTGGAACACATCAGCCGCTCCATGGCAGAAAGATGTGGCAGTCTGCTTCCATAAAGATTACAGCCTTGGAAACCCCATGGAGTAGTTCTACTCTATCCTATAGGGTTGCTATGAGTTAGAATCAACTCGATGGCAATAAGGTTTTTATCTCTCAGGGCTGCCAGATTGACTCCAGTGTGAAAGCCTTATCTTCTACGATCCTTGCTCCCCCTCCTCTCCTCCACTGTAGGTTCTGAGGTATAAGAATGTCAGTAATTGGCAAGAAAGCATATCACTCTGGCTAATTGTTTAACTCTGCATTAATGAGCCACTTCTCTGTCTGAGTTCTGCTAATTTCAGGAAGCCAGACTCAACTCGTATATATGCTTGCTTCACAAATCTTCTTAACGTGACACCATCTCTGCCTTTTACAGACTGGGTTTTTTAGTCTATTCCTTAATTTTTTCCTGTGGCACAAACTGAAAAACGAATCTAACTATAGGTGGTGTCTTAATACCATGATTCCCCATGTCCCGGTAGGCCCTCTCAATACCACCCCACCGCCTGTCCTTCGCTCTTTACCTCTCTCTCTCCATCTCTGCATCCCTTCTTCCCTCATAGCTCAAAGGAGTTAAAGCAGATAGGTTTTTATCTGGCCCAAAAGTTTTTTTGTCAGCTGCCTCCAAACTTTGGCCAAGGTTTTCTTCCCCCTTTCTAAATATTTCTGTTTTATCTAAATGAGAAGTTTTCGTATATAGGAGAGTCTTCAAAAAATATGTGGTAAGAACAAATAGCGATTTCTCTCACCTTGCCTCTCCTGTGTTTATTTGACCTGCTACCACAGAGCACAGGTCGTATTCATGGTACAACAAACAGTGTTGTGTTATTACAGAGCAGGAAGCTTTTGTTAAAAACTAATTTCTAGGAAACAAAACACATTTAATTCTTCTGGCTTATATTTTTTTTTCATGTTCTTTGTATTTGTTTATTTGTTTGGTTGATTGGTTTATGGATTACTCAAGTAATAAAAAACCAAACCCATTCAGTAAAGTCAATTCCAACTCATAGTGATCCTGTAGGACAGAGTAGAACCCCATAGGGTTTCCAAGGCTGTAAAACGTTATGGAAGCAGACTGCCACAGAGTGGCTGGTGGGTTTGAACCACTAACCTTTTGGTTAGCAGCTAAATGCTTACTCAAATAATACATGAATATAGTTTTATTCTAAAAATTGCAGATAAAGTGAAAATCAGTTTTCACTCTCTTACCCAATCCTGATTCCCACCCACTGAAACTTGGATTGAAGAAAGAAAGCCCCAAAGGCTTCATTCTGAATGTGTGTGTGAGAGAGAGATGTACAATAGTGCTCATGATTTGACTTTGTGTATATACCTGCATAAAGCAGTTAAGATAATTTTAGAGTGTCCTATAGAGATATGGAAAGCCTGATGGGGTAGTAATTAAGAACTACTGCTGCTAACCAAAAGGTCAGTAGTTCAAATCCACCAGGTGCTCCTTGGAAACCCTGTGGGGCAGTTCTACTCCATCCTATAGGGTCGCTGTGAGTCAGAATTGACTTGACAGCAACAGGTTTGGTTTTTTGGTTTTGTGGAGATAAAAAGCTTCTTCGTTATTCTGGTCTTTAGCTCCCCTCATATGGATAGGAGCCCTGGTGGTACAGTGGTTAAAGCACTTGACTGCTAGCTGAGAGGTTGGCTGTTGGAAATCACCAGTGGCTCCGAGGGAGAAAGATGTGGCCATCTGCTTCTGTAGAGATTTACAGCCTTGGGGTCAGTATGAGTCTGAATTGACTCGAAGGCAGTGAGTTTTTTTCTTATATGGATGGGAAGTCAATAGAAGCTGTTCTTTTCACTTACATAGTCTTTGTTTTATATCAATTTCTTGTGCTCATGTGTGTGAATATGTGTATGTACACACATGCACGCACCCATATTAATATATTGTGCCTGCCTACTCTTAAATATGATATCATAATGTGGTAGTGAAACTTTTTTTTTTTTTAGACTTAGAGACAAATATTCATAGTTGCATAGTTGGAGGCTGCCAGCTAGCAGTTCAGTTTTGGCAGTCACCCTCTCTGCAGGATAATGTCTCTGCTAGTACTTGAATATCTTACTGCATTTTGCCCTTATCAGTTGTGTTTAATTACATGAAAGATGTAAGTACTGATACTATTGATGACAAGGCCGTATGTCATTAAACATGCTAAAGGCTAGGACTCTCTCACTTCAATCAAATGCTCAATCCACTTATACCAGTTAGTTCTTGGCTCAGTTTTGAAGAAAAAGCACACAAAGACCATGTATGAAATGACAGAAATATATTGCCAAAGGGTATGTAATGATGGATTTTAAAAATATATTTACCTTTCTCAGAATGGAAAGTCCCTAAACATTTTATTTGCAGATTCATTGTCTAGGCATGCTTTCAGGAATGCATTATAGCAGTATAGCATAACGGCTAGTAACGTTTTCTGGAGTTAAACAAACATGGGTCAAATCCCAGCTCTCGTGCAAGTTCTTTTCCCTCTTTGAGTTTATACTCTCTGGATTTATTCCTAATGCCTACCTCAAAAGATTGCTGTGAAGATTAAATGAGATTATGCCCACGGCCCAGTGCCTGGCATGTAGTAAAAGTTCAAAATGTGCACTGTCATTGTTATTATCATTGCCTTCATCTTCATCATCATCATGATTATTATGGTATATGTATGGAAGGGGGAACTACCTATTCTCATGCTTCAGTTATGCCTGATTATGATACAGCTCAAACCCCCACAAATGAGGCACATGAAACGGAGGCATAAGCGTCTATGGGGAAAGACTGTTGGTATTTGATTTGTATTCCAGATAATGTAATTCCACTTCTCATTTATTTTAAAAACACACATACACACGTTTCTCACGTTCCTTTCCACACGTCATTTCAAGCATTTCCTTTTTCTCCTGCCACTTTGTGTAGAGAAAAAGGAGGCAGTAGAGTGCTGTTCTTACAACGTGTAGCAGAACATGGGATACATGCCACCATACTTATTTTCTCCATCCAGAGATCACATAAGCCTTACACAACCATGTTAATGTATTCAGAAGAAATCCGATCAAATTAAATGTGTGATATAGACATGCTTATCAAGTCAAAAGAAGACCTTTTACCTTGAGTAGGTTATGGTCAGAAGAGAAAAAAATAAAGGGCTTTTGAAACCAGACTCACACCAATTTATTTAAACAAATCCGCATGGGCATGTCTGAATAGCCATTGATGCTGCACTTTGTCCCATGTCCCTTTGAGTGACACTTTTGAATGATACCAGAAATGCTAATTATTTCATGGTTTTCTTAGGAGATTTGCATACTGTGACTGGTTGAATAAGGGGCTTCACATTTATTTAATTAAATAAAATAGATGAAGACTTAATGAAAACCTATACATCTGAATGAGTATTTTCCCTTCAACCCAATTACTTACTCTACTTATACTTCCACTGATCATTATATTTTGAAGTCTTTTGAATGGATTCTAAGCAGTAACAAGTAATTGATCTTTTGAGGGTGGATTCGATTTTTCAGAAATTTCCAGAAGTCATTCAGAACCCAGTCTTGTAAAAGGAGATGAAAAACAAATCTAAGTAGTACTTTGGGTGCAAATTGAGATATTTTATAAAACAACAAGGCTGGTTCTCTTGTGTAGATGGTTTTCTTTTTGAACAAAGGACTTTCAAAACATGTTGAAAAACAGCAGCATTATTGCATTGATATTTTAACCTCCAAAAGTGGTTCCTTTGAAGGAAGAATACTCCATTATATGTATACATTCTGTACTGATTAAAATTCAGTGTTATATTCTTATCATCATGCTTAACAATGTACAGTTTACCCTATAAACAGTAAAATTTTTAATTGGTTTGGGAATATGTTTATATTGAGAATGCATAGTTAATAGACATAATACATAGCTACGAACACAATTTCATGTCATTAGCATTCAGATTTCTCTATTTGAAAAACCTGAATTTTTTTAATTAATGAAAAAAAATTTAAGCTAAGTATTTATAAAACTCCTGATTGATAAGTGACAGATTCCAATATGGGGCTGAGTATAAAATTTATAAAAACTCACATGCTGAGGCAATGTTTTATTACAAGGTACTGTAACAATTCTCTCTGCCTTGACCCATTCCCACCAACACTGTGAATTTGTTTTCCAGCAATGGCAAGCCGGCAAGTGGATATTGCAACTCAGGGCTGGTTCATTGGCCTAATGTGTGCCGTTGCTCTCCTTATCTTGATTTTGCTGATTGTTTGCTTCATCAGAAGAAACAAGGGTGGTAAATATCCAGGTAAGAAAGAAAGATTAAAATTGCTTTATAATGCTGCATAATTATCCATTAAACTGAAAAGAAATCACGAGCATAATCATGTACATTGCTGTAAATATATCTTCCCAGAGTCATGAAATCAAACTTGCTGTTCAAACAAGTTTTGATCCCTTTTTATATAATAAACAATCTAAACATTCTCAAAGCTCACAAGGCATTGGGGGGGAATAAATCAATTTGTTCTCTGAAGATATCAGTGACTCTCCTTTAATCCAAAAAAAAAAACCATTGCCTTCGAGTCGATTCTGACTCATAGCAACCCTATAATACAGAGTAGAACTGCCCTAGGGTTTCTTATGAGCTACTGGTGGTTTCAAACTACTGACCTTTTAGTTAGCAGCCAAATGCTTAACCACTGTACCACCAGGGCTCTGCCACTTCTTTAGGCTCCAATAAGTCAGGATACCCAAGTAGCATCTGAAACCAACTGGGGGAGGAGGAAGAAGAGGAAGGTACACGAAGTCTTCTCAGAGAGAGTAATGCATGAACTGTGTCTTGATATTGCGATGTATAACATTGCTTTCTTCAGCTTAATGGTTCGTGATGTTTAGTGGGTCCAATGGATTTATGTTTTTAATTAGGCCATTTTCATTTTGGATTTACATTCATATAGTCAGTAAATAGACTGGTAAATGAGGTGGGAGGAGTCTTAGAAATTTGAAAATCACGTCTTCATCAGGTGAGTAGGAGACTTGGGCCAAAATGCTTAAAAGAAGTCGACTTTACACAGCCTCTGCCAGACTGAGTCCAGCACAACTAGATGGTGCCTAGCTACCACCACTGACTACCCTGAAAGGGATCACAATAAAGGGTCCCAGACAGAGCTGGAGAAAAACATAGAACAAAATTCTAACTCACAAAAAAAGACCAGACTTACTAGCCGGACAGAGAATGGAGAAACCCCGAAAGTATGACCCCCTCAGTCACTCCTGAGGTGCACCCTTCAGCCAAAGATTAGACAGGCCCATAAAACAACAAAATTAAAGGGGCACAGCAGCACAAGGGCAAGGACTAGAAGGCAGGAGGGGACAGGGAAGCTGGTAACAGGGAACCCAAGGTTGAGAAGGGGAGAGTGTTGACATGTCGTGGGGTTGGTAATCAGTGTCACAAAACAATATGTATACTAACTGTTTAAAGAGAAGCTAGTGTATTCTGTAAACCTTCATCTAAAGTACAACAACAACAAAAAAAAGTAAAAAGAAGTCAACTTTATGAGCTAACAAATGTTAGAATGCCCCAAAGCAATAAAAACATCAAACTATATGCATGGCTACATATGTAACATCAACTGTGTATAGAATTATTTTCCACTGAGGAAAGCACAGGGTCAAAAATTAATGATGTCATTTTGAAAATTTTAGTAAAAGAAAAGGAAGATGCTCATGCTGATCCTGAAATCCAGCCTATGAAAGAAGACGATGGGACTTTTGGAGAATACAGGTTAGCCTCTGCTTCTCATTTGCTCCTCCTTTCTTTGCTCAGTAAGACACTGCACTCAGATACTCACCATACAACAGGACTTGGCTAGGAATACGCTCTGCCCAGCATGTGATGCCTACCTCACATATTAGTCATAAAATTTAATTTAGAAACACTTCTATGTCTAAATGTTTACACATTCCTCATAATTAAAACATTCCCACTTTTCATTAAAAAATTAAAAAATAGATTTCCATCTTAGTCATAGTGTTGGTCGTGGGATGTTTTCCACTCTGCCATATGTTCCAGGAACATTTGCTGTATTGATCAGCCCAGCAAAGCTGGTGCGCTACAGTAAGAACAAAGCAACAAAGACCCTACAAAACCTCCGTTTCGAGAGAAACTATACTCGTCATTTCTGAACTACGCGTTTAGCCAGCATTAATGATCTTTTAAATCTTGGTTTGGAAGCTAGTTTTTCTAAAACAAGTGCCCATACCCTTGCCCATTACTCATAAAATGATGACAAGATTGTTTTAGAAGCTGTTAATTATGAAGAAGTTTCACAGCCCTCTAGGGAATGTGTTAACTCACAAAACTTTGACAATAAATTCTTGGCTTGGCTCCATCATTAACGAAATATTTTAATATGACCTGTGTGCTAAATAGTTAAAGAAAAAAAAAAACCCTTTTGACAACGATATTCTTGCATAGATGTTGTGGGTCTTTGCAAAAAAAGGTAAATGATGATTTTGTTAAGTTTGTTTAAGCACAGAAACAAAACATTTATTCATTTATTTAAAAGATTGGGACTTGGTTGTTCCAAAGGGACTCTTTAGAGGCTTTATTTACACCTTGGTTTTTCTTTCCATAAGCCTCTTGATTATATAACATATAATCTTTTAAATCTGTACTGAATCCATGTGAAGGCTCTCTTTTTTATTGCCAGAAGAAAAGGCTTTTAGGTGAAATAAAATATTTCACTATTTTGATTGCCAGATGGCATTTATAGATAATAAAATATTTGTGTTCATTTTTGCCTCTCTCTAGAGCTCATTTTTGGTATTTTCATTACGATATTACGAGGGGTGAAATAATGCCCCAGATAAAGGACTGATTGAGAAAAACCATAGATGTTCAACAAAATTGGCTTCGTACCAGTTTCCATGCAGATAGAAGTGTTGTGCTTTGGTGTCTCAGCACCTAAGCTTTTGTATTGTGATCTTCACTTCAGCAGCGATGACTATGGTTTCTAAAAATTTTCAGAATTTCTGTATCTCATGATACAGAAGAATGTTTAGTGAGGGTTGTCTTGATGTCAGATGTTGATTCTGAGGCTGAAAGTGTATGAACACTTCAGGCAGCCCCCACACCCCATCCACTCCAAAGGTTTCATCGCTCATTAGAGCAGCCCGAAGGTACTCATGGAAACCCTGGTGGCAAGTAGTGGCTAAGAGCTACAGCTGCTAACCAAAAGATCAGCAGCTGGAATACACCAGGTGCTCCTTGGAAATCCTATGGGGCAGCTCTACTCTGTCCTATAGGGTCGCTATGAGTTGCAATCAACTTGACCGCAACAGGAAGATACGCAGAACGTAGGGCAGCCATGCCGTAACACTGAATGAGTAGAAATCTTCACTAGTTTAATTAGCTTTTCCAGACATTTCTCCCATCTAGCAGGTGAGCTGGTAATTACCACATAACTTCTTACTTTTAGAGTTCTTGTGGGTAGAAACTGATGTGGATGTGCACACCCCTGCCTTATTTATTGTGATGATACTGAATTTTTATTTTAGCCTAGAAAATTGTGTATTTGCATGATGCACTTCACACACTCTCCACGTGCTGATGGCGTCCTCGTCTACATTACCGTGCTCAAATGCATCTGGCAATGTACTGCTCACCTCGTGAGTCCCAAATATCACCTTGCTATTATAGCAATGTGGAAACCCTGGTGGCATAGTGGTTAAGTGCTACGGCTGCTAACCAAAGGGTCAGCAGTTCGTAATCCGCCAGGCGCTCCCTGGAAACTCTAGGGGGCAGTTCTACTCTGTCCTATAGGGTCACTATGAGTCGGAATGGACTCGACGGCACTGGGTTTGGTTTTTTTTTTTTTTTTTTTGGTTTTATTATACCAATGTGAAACCATGATCTGATGTAAATGTAACTTTCCTAGGGTTACTATGCAGGTAATCATTAAAACCTGATTAAAATCTAGGTGGAACCTGAACTAGCTTGGAATCAAGAGACTTACTTTTATTCTCAACTCAGCCATTACCTGTGATTCCTTTAGATATGACACTTAATTTCTCTAGATCTCAATTTTTTTTTCATCTATAAAATGAGCCAGTTGTTCACTTACTAGAAGATCTCTGAAGGTTTCCTTTCTAATCCTGTAATTTCTATGGTGCTCTACAAGCTATCTACTAACAACCTTTAATATGATTTTGGGTCCTAGAGCAGTATGTAGCAAGTGGTTGGTTACTGGCCTCATGATCACCGTGTTTACATCTATTTGGTCATTTTTTTTTCAATGTTAATTCATATGTGTTATGTTTGTCCCGTGTCTTCAAATGGCTGTCTTTAGTTTATGCCTTGAGTTTCTCAGGACAGAAAAACTTTTAATTTGGGCCCATTAAGTACAAACCCAATTGGTTCATGGTTCATGTGTGAATACGTCGATCTGGGAAGTGTCAAAGGAAATAAGTTCTAATGGGTGTCTTAAACTTGAAACACAATTTGGTGATTTTTTAAACGAAGTTAAAGGTTGATAAGGACATTCCCACAAGTAAAATCAATTCCTTAAATTCCCAACCCCCCTTTGTTACTAATGTGGCTTTGTCCTGTGACGTCCTGACACTACCTCAGAATGTTTTCCCTTTGGTTTCTTTCCTATTTAAAACATTCAGAAGACCTTTAGTTTCTTCGATGTCACAGTTAATGAAAATGGTCCCAACTGTTTATTGCAGAATCCTTTTTCGTTTTTTTGAATAATACATTTGAGTGCCATTCCCTTCTCTAAATCGCCAGGGTCCCTTCTCTATCTACTTCACACCTTCTGGAAGTTTTGAGCTCTGTATTATTTATTGATTCTTACTCTTTTTCATTTCAAAAAAATAAATTAATATGCTAATCACACACAGACACAGAAAATTAGGGCTATTGTAAATGTAAATTAACTCTGTTTATGATTTGCTCATTCTCCAGCCTGAAATGAAAACAGGTTCTCTGTGATTGGCTCCATGCCAGAGGATATTTACATAGCATAAAGAGAGATGGAATTTCAATGGCCAAATCTGATTTTTTTTTTCCCATGTGCTGTAACCCTGTGCCCTCACTCCAACACCCACCCCCAAGCACTTACCCTCTGCAGCTTTCTTTGTTTGTTTCTTTAATTATACAGACAGTAGGATCTGCATCCTTACTAGCATATAGAAAAATCAGAGAAACAATGCAGCCAACTGTGTAAGTATTGTCTTATTCTTTAGATCTATTCTTTTTAAAATCAGAATGAACCTAGGTCATAAACCATATGCCCATGATGCTTGAATTCATAACTTACTATGTACATGGAGGCTCTTGTCATGGGAATCCTGTCATTCATGTGAACACAGTCCTGTTGCATGCTTGCTGACCCATGTTCATAATGCTTGAATGATGCTAAGATGTGTCACATTTGTTTTATACTTAAGCTTTAGTTTGCTCAAAACCATGAACTAGCTTATGAGCATGATAAATAATAATGGGATTTTTAGAGAGGGGGTTCAGAAAGATTGTTTGAATGTCAATAAAACTGAAGCACGGTTGGGCCAGCATAAGGTAGTGTCTACAGAAAATTCAGAATTATCACAGATTTATCCACCATTGCTGAGTTTTACTCTGTAGGCATTTAATGGGTACTTTTTTCCTGTATGCATAACCCTGATTTGGTTGCTCTTGAAAAATAAATCAAACTCCCTAAAATTTATTCTCAGGATAAGAAAAAAGAAGAAATATATTCCAGTGCTTTGTCTGACATCATAAAATTGGTTAAGAAGGAATTCAATTTTTCTCAGTGTTAGAATCCTCAGGAATTTCTAAAACACCCACTGTCTCCAGTATTGTTATTTTACAATGAATTCATTCAACCAGTATTTATTGAGTGCCTACTGCATGTCTGGCCCTGGGGATTAAAAACCAGCAGAAGATGGTCCCACATTGGGATTTTATATTCTAGTGAGGGAGGTAACAAAGAAAAAGAATAATTTCAGCATCATGTGAAAAGTGCTATGAAAAGGATACAACTAAGGTGCCAGCTGAGGGGGCTCCGGAAGCGAAAGCCAAGTAGGCTGCATAGAAGGAGGTGGAACAAGAAGTCTTCCCAGGGGAAGGAATGAATGCGGGAGCTGAGTTTTGATATTGCAATGTGAACATGTCTTTTCACCGCACAACCATCTTTCTTCATGAATATAAGTATTAATGTATTTTGTAGCTGTGTATACCATATTGTGACTTATTTTGAATTTTTAAAAATTCTCATAAAAACGCAGATGAATTTTTTTTTTGGAAAGCTTCAAATACTATGTAGCTAAATAAGCATATGACTTTCAAATCATCTTCTCTAACTTTCAAATCCCTCTCATTTGGGAAACTACCCTTTCACACTTAAACTTGACAAGGCAACTTCCCTTGGCACAATGTCAAAAGCAGTTCATTTGCTATTTCATTATAAAATCCATCTTTGAGTAGAAAAAGACAAGCACTAATGCGCTGCTCTAACAGACTTGTAGGCACTCATCACATCTGGTAAGTTCTAAGTGTGTGTGTATGTCACACACGTATTTCTTATGAAAAAAAAATCTCTCCAAGATGGGGAGCCTAGAACGGGGAGGAGAGGTGTGCCAGGAGACAGACACTTCTATTTGTTGAGTGCAAATCATGTGTCAGGCATTGTGTTCATGTCTTTCATCATTTTTTCCTCATTTAGCCAGATTCTAATTATTGAAGTACAATATTACATCATACCACATTTTTCAAAAACTAGTCTTAAAAATATATTGCTGCCTTTCAACAACTTTTCCTGGAAACACGCTATTTGTGGATAGACCACCCCACTTCCTTACTTCTCTTCCTTCAAACATGGTCTGTGCAGCTGTCAGATTCTCTGTCATCCACTATGGCCATTCATTAAGCTGGAATGAAAGCTTCCAGGGAACTTTTTTTTTGCTGGTCGTTATTCATGATTGATAGCATTGTATATGTAAAATTCACAGGAATCTGCAGACAAATATAATTAAGAAGAAACTTTAGTAATGTTGCTTAAAAAAAAAATACATAAAAGTCAATTTTATTTCTATTTACCTGTAAACAAATGAAAAATATTTTGTAATGATTCCAGTTATAATAGCAAAAAAATATG
This sequence comes from Loxodonta africana, assembly GCF_030014295.1. Classification (NCBI taxonomy): domain Eukaryota; kingdom Metazoa; phylum Chordata; class Mammalia; order Proboscidea; family Elephantidae; genus Loxodonta; species Loxodonta africana. The sequence goes on from NC_087349.1 coordinate 41,189,791, forward strand.
ATGTAGGAATAAAGCTGACAAAAAGAGCTCCCACCTCTGTATTCCTGGGTCTAAGAGCCCTGTAGTCCGTTCCACAGGTCGATTTGTCTATATCTGCACCAAAACCATACTCTCTGAATACTACCCACCACCACCAGTAACCATCAAGTCAATTCCAACTCATGGCAACCCCATGTGTGTCAGAGTAGAACTGTGCTCCATAGGATTTTCAAAGGCTGATTTTTCAAAAATAGATCTCCAGGCCTTTATTTCAAGGCACCTCTGTGCACTTTCAAACCTCCAGTCTTTTGACTAGCAGATGAGCACGTTAACCATTTACACCACCCAGAGACTCCATCTTAATACTGTACCTTTATAATATGTCTTGATATCTGATAGGTCACGTCCTCCAACTTTGTCCTTCTTGTCAAGAGTTTCTTAGATCTCCTTGGCCCTTTTCATTTACATATAAATTTTATAATCAACTTGTCAAGGTCCACAGAAGAACCTGCTGAATTTATATTGGAAATAAATTGAATCTAAAGAGCAATATGAGGAAGGTTGACATATTTACCATATTTTAATCTTCCTCTCCATAGATTAAAGCCCTGGTGGTGCGGTGGTTAAGAGCTATGGCTGCTAAGCAAAAGGTCAGCAGTTCAAGAGTCCACCAGCCGCTCCTTGGAAACCCTATGGGGGCAGTTCTACTCTGTCCTGTAGGGTCACTATGAGTCAGAATAGACTAGACAGAAATGGGTAACAGGTTCGGGCCCATAGATTAGAATTCCTCCATTTATTAAGGTCTTCATTAATAACTTTCCAAGTTTTATTTTTTCATAGAGGTCTTACACACCTTTTTTTTTCTTTTAATAGTATTTTATTGTGTTTTTGGTAAAGATTTACACAGTAGTTTAGGTTCCCACTCAGCAATTTCTACACAGTTGTTCTGTGACATTCTCATTTTTCCACTGTGGTTGTTCTGTTCTTATATATCTTTTTGTTAGATTTGTTCCTATGTCACATTTTTGTGCTGTCATAACAGGAATCATTTATTTTATTTTATTTCCTAATTTTTTGCAAATACATAGATATATGACTGAGTTTTATGCTAATTTTGGGTCAAACAACATTAGTAAGCTCTCTTATTAATCCTAATACTTGACTATAGACTCTTCTGGATTTTTTACATGCATAATTATATCAGTTATCAATCATGACAGTTTGCTTTCTTTTTAATGCTTATGCCTTCTGTTTCTTTTACTCATCAAACTGCTTAGTATTTTCAAAGCATTGTTGATTAGAAGTGGCAATAGCAGCCATCCTTACTATCATCTCTGATGTCAAACAGAAAGCTTTTGACATTTCACCATCAAAAATAATGTTTACTCTAGGTTTGTGTAGATACCTTGATGAGAATAATGAAGTTATTTCTATTCTTAGTGTGCTAAAATTTTTATCACAAATGAGTGTTGAATTTTGCCATATGCCTTTCTGTAAATCTATTGTGATGATCACATGATTTTTCTATTTTCTTCTGCTAATATGGTTTTTTTTTTTTATGGTACATTACATGAATTAGTTTTTAATGTTAAACTTGCAGTCCTGGCATAAACCCATGCTGATGATGATATATTATCTTTTTGGTAGGTAGCTAAATTTTATTTGCTTATAATTTGAGGTTTTTTTGATCTATGTTTATAGATGAGATTAGCCTATAATTTTCCTTTCTCAAAGTGTTCTTGTTGGGCGTATCTATCAATATTGTACCAGCCTCACAAAATGATTAGGAGTGTTTCCTCTGGGATGTCAAACTTAACATGTCCAAAATTAAACTACAATCTTCCTCCCCAAATATCTCATGGTAAGGTCAATTCCATCCTTCCCATTGGTCAGACCAAAAATCTTGGCTTCATCCTTGCTTCTTCTTTTTCTCCATCATTCCACATCCAATCCATCAGAAAATCCTGTTGGCTCTACCTTCAAAATACATCCATAACCTGACCACCTCCACTCTTCCACTCTGGTCCAAATCACTCCTGGATTGTTGTAGTAATCTCTGTTAAACCCTTAGAATAGAGGTGAGCAAACACTTTCTGTAAATATTTTAGACTTTATGGGCCATACAGTCTCTGCTAGAACTACTCAACTCTGCTGTTATAGTGCAAAATCAGCCATAGACAATATCTAAATGAATGGGCAAGAGCGATTTGGCTGTAGTCTACAGATCTGTCCTCTGGAGGCTATGCTCAACACTGATGACAGACTAACACTTTTAAAATTAAGTCAGATCATGTCACTCATCTGTTGAAAACCCTCCAGTGGCTTCTCATCACATTCAGAGTTAAGGCAGAATCTTTGAAATATCCTACAAGGCCTTAATCTAGCCCTGTTACCTCACTTATCTTAACCCCTACTACCGTCTCTGTCTCACTCATTCAGCTTCAGCCACACCAAGCTCTTTGCTGTTCCAAGAACTTGCTAGGCTTGCTTCTACCTCAGGTCATTTGTACTGCTATTCCCCCTGCCAGGATCACTCTCTTACCAGCTATCCACCTGAATAACTCATCTCTTTTAAGTCTTTGATCAGATGTCACTTCTTAGCAAGGCCTTCTCTGGGCATCCAGTTTAACTTTCAACCTTCCATTCCCTCCCTAACACATTCAGTCCCCTTTTCTTGCCTCTGTATTTTCCATAGCACTAATCACCTTCTAACATACTATATAGCTAATTTTTTATTATGTTGATTATTTATTGTCTGTATTTTCCTCCACTGGAATGTAAGCTAAATAAAGGCAAGGTTTTTAATCTGTCTTGTTTGCTGCTATATCCCCAAAGCCTAGAACAATACCTGTATTAAAGTAGGCACTCAATAAACATTTATTAGATAAATGGATGGATGGATCAAAGACCCATGGATAGATGGGTGGGTCAAAAAAATGCCCGTTGACTAGAATTTCCTGTAGTATATTCCTTGGGACATTAGTTCTACAAAACAGAAAAGATTAATTATTAGAATCCAGGTTATAAAATCCTACTCGTTATTGAACTCTTCAGTGGAATTAACGCCCTCATCAAGTCATGAGCAATATTTCACAGGAATTATTCAAGAAAAGCCTAGAAGATAATGATTAAATTTCATAGATGTTATATAAGTGATTCTTAGGATAGAGACTGGTTTCTATGTCCCCTGAAGTGTCCCAAACACAGACCACCACAAGATGCTGCAATACCTCCCCAGGGGTTCATTAGCCACATTGGGAATATAGTTCATTCGGTTTGTGACAAGAACTTGTGTATTATTGAAACAGTTAATTTTTAACATCATACGTCAGTGTAGTATGAAGCTAGCATTAGTTTCCAGTCTTGAGACTTTTTCCTTGGAGAAAAATTGAAAACCCTAGTAGGATTCTTGGCCAAAGAGCTGAAATTTTTGTGTACCTTGAAACATTTGTATCTTGGCTAGAAAAAAAGACTCTCTGAAAGGGAAGGAGCAATAAAGTCCTAGCGCAAATTGCTGGGTGAAATGCTACAGCTAATGCAACCTGTTTTTTACATTAAGATTTTTTTTTTTCCAATATTGTGTATGTTTCTTCTTTTGTCTGGCATTTTTTTCTTATATGAAGGAAAACACAATATTGGATCCTGTCATTATCTTTTTTTCTTTATTTACTTTTTCACTGAATGTTACCTATTAATGAATAACAGAATGAGTATACCTGGTTACATAGCCATACAGGTAGATGTTCTAAAACATAATGATTCCTCTTCTACTTCCAGAGATTGTGCTTAGGGGATTCCATAAACAAATAAGCAAAAAAAAAAAAAAAAAAAAGCCTATAAATTTTTATTAAATTATACTCCTCAGATTCCTGGCCAACATGAACAGGCTGCATAACACACATGAAAGAAGGGAGTAGTGGGGTAAAGATGAGCACAGGAGAAGTATGTTTTTATATTTTTTAATCATTCACACTCTTTAGAATATATTGACATGCATTGATAGTTCAAATCTAAGACTTTTAAGTCAAATTGTGTCTCTTTCCAAATTAGTAAGCCTTTACCCATTAACTAAAATTCTTTCAGAAAAAAAAAAAAACAACTGTATGCTATCAGTGTAAGGATTTTGCTTTTCTTCTTAGGCTATTTTCATTTGTTTCTTCTGCATCCTTTTAATGGAATTTGTAGGTCTCTTGAAAGGTAAGGTTGAAGTTTATAAACCTGGCCTGCACTCAATAAGAAAATTATTTGAAATGCAGGATTTTGCTTTACCTTCTGGCTCAGAGGAGAAAAAAATCCATGTTTCACATTTAACCAAAATCATTTTCCATTCATATTCAAGGAATCAGAAATATTAAGCAGTTTAACATACTAACTTCTCTACTTGCTTTTACCCCATTTTGAATTCAAAATAGTGATGATTTTTAACTTTTTCCAGTTCTTCCTTTTGCAATACTTGTGATTATCTCTGAATTGCTTTCAAATCACGAGTCAGAATCTGTCGTTGAAATTGACATGTGCAATAAGAAGCCATCCACTCTGCTGAAGACTTCATGATTAAACCATTTCTGCCCCTGATTTCCATCCCAACCATATCCTCGTAATTGGAGTCAACCATACAATTAGATTTGCTGGGAGGAGCCCGGGACTCCATCTGCTTTGTCATAATTTGCATGCATGATCTTTAAAAACAAAAAACCTTACCTAAATGCCAGTCTTGACAAAAATGTTTTCTCTCTTTTTCCAGTGATGCAGAAGACCACAAGCCTTTAAAAAAAGGAAGCCGAACACCTTCAGACAGAACTGTGAAAAAGGAAGACAGTGATGATAGCCTAGTTGACTATGGAGAGGGGGTGAATGGCCAGTTCAACGAGGATGGCTCCTTTATTGGACAATACAGTGGTAAGAAAGAGAAAGAACCGGCTGAAGGAAATGAAAGCTCAGAGGCACCGTCTCCTGTCAACGCCATGAATTCCTTTGTTTAATTTTTAAGCTCTTTGCCAATATCCCATTTCTCGATAATGTTTATCTTAAGCACTTGGTTGTTTACCTTCTCATACTATGAACATAGAGGCAGAAAATGTGTTTTCTACTGTATGTTATTATTATGAGAACAGTTAGAGCAAGAACATAACTCATTCAAATGATATGTTAATATGAGCTGGAGTGCAAAGTGCATACTTTTTTGTTCAAAATGGGTATTCTTGAGTTCCTCAGAACTGAAAAAATAATACAGCGACATCAACAAATCATGTTATTTCCTCCTAAGGATACAGATCAATATGATGCATGAAAAACGCTACACATTTAAAGGACACACCTGTGTATGTTGTGAAAACATGGTTTGATACTTTGTTTATACTGTCCTCTGCCGAACCCCTAAATATGAATTCCGTTTTCATTGTCAAGAGTGTTACTGTAGTATTTTCTAGAACTTCAATGTCTTTGTGGACATTGTTGTGAAACTGGTGACTCTATGTCTAGCTGTTGTTAGTCTTTTTGGGAGACTGTTAGGAACAGTATGTACAGTATATACTTGCTAAATGAGGTAATTATGGTAGTTGCATTTGCTGATGCTTACTGAGACTCTGTTACCTGCTCTCTGCTCCTGTTATTCCGTAGCCTTCTTGATCTGCCAGGTATTACAGCAGTGCAGTGTTCTACTTTTTCCATCATCTCTGTGGTCGATTGTTCCTAGGCATAAACGGTGTGCATTGCAGTGCATTTTGGCACTTGTGCCATACTGAAGGAATTGGAAACAAACCACTAAAATTTGATTTCAAGACTTATTCCAGAAGACACAGGGCAAGATACATGCCGTGCCTTCAGACAATAAGCATTCCATAGCATACTACAATCTGTATTAGCCAGTATGCTCAGCCAGAACTCCTAGATGACTGTCATTGTCTAGAAGTCACTTTTAAAAAGCAGAGATAAGGAAAACTGCAATGCTGAAAAAATGAAATGTGAAAACAATAATAATTTTAAGGAGCATTTGTTTTTCCATAAGCACAAAAAGAAAAGCTTTTTCACCCACAAGGGCACATGATGATTTTATGGTTTTGTATGGTTTCTATTAAAACAAGTCAAATTCAGCAAGAAAGATGTCAAGTTGGTAAAAAGACAAAATTTTTTAAGTTATTCCAAAAATAAAAACATACAACAGCATGCTGACAGTCCTAAGTTATTCTCTAAGTCTTTACCCATGTGATAGCTTTTGGAACTCTCTGCAGCATTAAGCAATGTGTATGCAAATTGGTGTGGTCACATTTCAGGATCAAAGAAATCTAACAAGTGCTAACAAGGCCTACAGTCAAAGTAATTCCATCTGCAGTATCAAAAATAAATATCTATAGTCTATCAAATTCATGAATGATATATATCAAATGGTTTACCTCCAAATATGAAATTCTAGAACAACCTATGGTTGAAGGAATGCTCAGTTTCATTTGCCAATAAATTGGTTTCTCATAACTTGCATCAAGTTTAATTTTAAGTAAAGCTTTTTATATGTAGATATTTTGTTGAATTTGTAAATACACTTAAAGTGTAGATGCTATTTGCTTATAGGTGTGACATACAAATAAACATGCAAACAATGTTTATGCTGTACTGTGTAAGAAGTAAGCTAGTTAACAGAGTGCGTGGGATTGGAAAGCATCTACTAAATACTTTTTGGGTTTTTTTCCCCTCCCCTTTGCTGTGAAACTGAAATAGTGAACTATTCTATAGGTTGACAACTGGTTTCTGAAAATGAACTCTTCAGAACTTTGCCTGTGGGACACCATAGTCTGAATTACCTGGCATCTTTCATGTATGTAGGTAAAGCACAGTTTGAAGTAATTCCAGGTAACGATGGCCCTAAATACATTCAGGTCTCCATATTCACGTCTTCCAGATCAACCTGTCCACTGGAAATCCAAAAAGACAAAACAGGCTTGCCTTGTGTCAGAGAGCACAAAGAGAAAAAGTTACTTTCAATTTGCCAATGTTTTGGAAGAACGGGAATAGTTTTTACGCTTCCGTAATGGTAGATGCCATATTTATCTGTGCATGAAGGGGTCCCTTCTGTAATTGTGCAACTGATTTTGTATTAAAAATTAAATGTGGTTTGAAAAGTCCCTCTCTCTCTCATAATTTCTCACGTTCCCAGTGGAGTGTGAATGTCCAAGTAATGCTACATGTAATGGTGCAGGCAAATGTAAATGGATTTCCGTCAAAAAGTAATTATGAAACAGTCTTGCTCTCTTTGTGACTTTTAACTTTTTCACACAGAAATTTCCTAATGTTTTAAAATACTGCAAATTTGGGGTTTTTCTATTTTTCAAAGGCTATTTTTATGTATTAAATGCAAAGAAAATTAAACACAGAGCGAACTACAACATGACACGAAGTTAATAAAATAGGGTATATAAAAAATCTTTTTTAGTGAAAAGCAGAAAGAGATATTACAAGGCTTTTTGCGAAAAGGTCTGAGAAATCCGGTGCTGCCTGGAAGGCCACCCTCTCCTCCTGTCCTTGAAGCCCAACCTCCACAAGCCAAGTTCCCTGGTTTCTGCTGTTTGTCAGGACCCCTCTCTCCTGCTTGCCTGGGCCTTCACCCTCCCCAGTCCCAAGCTGCTTGGATTTCTTAACTTCTCCTGCTTAATGAGACAGCTTGGACGTTTACAGATATTACTTTCATGTTATTCACTCCCTTCTCTCTACCCCCATTCTTCTAATTGGCTCACACCTGTCTGGCTTCTTAAACAGCTGAGATCTGGATAGTTCCTGGGTGTCACCACCTGCCCCTTATTCACTGTTCCCCTGGTCCCAGCTTTCTACCCACAGAGCTCGCCTCCCTCTACATTAGTCTGATAACATCATGTTACGTAAGCAAACTGTAAAATGTGACAGAGCATAGCAGTTCTGCCGTGGAGGGCATTTCTGTCACTCAATTTAGAAAAGCACACCGGGACCACCCTCCTCCCCTCACACTGTAGGCTAGACTCACAGTCCACAAGCTGAGACCATCATCAGTCGCAGCTCTGTTTAGCAACAGGGACTGGCGAGATGTAAGCCTGACCATGAAAATACATTACTGCGTTGATGCCTTCTTGTTCAGATGGTTTATAATGGCCCTGGTTTACTCTTAATGGTTGGTTTTGGAAATGGCTTGTGGAGGCAAGGGAAAGGAATACAGGAACTGAGAATTCTCATCACCTAAAAGGAGCTCTGGTGGTACAGTGGTGAGGCGCTCGGCTGCTTACTGAAAGGTCAATGGTTCGAACCTACCTGGCCCCACAGGAAAAAAGACCTGGTGATCTGCTTCTGTAAACATTACAGCCTTGGAAACTCCATGGGGCAGTTCAACTCTGTCATACAGGGCTGCTATGAGTTGAAATCAACTCATCTGCACAGGACAACAAAGAGACTTTCTCCTCTCATAAGATTTTTCCACAAATTACCACCAGAGGGCTCCTGTGTTCTTAACCAGACAAAGGAAACCTTACTGCAGTAAAAAGAAGCTATTCAGAACAGTACATCACATCACTTCTGGTACTCTCATTGTGATCCGATAGTCTACAAAATGATTGCCTGCTACAGCAGGGGAAATGGAATTTGCAGCTTTCTGTGATGAGTTCACAACTTCCAGGGAGTAAGCTTGGGGCACTGTAAGCATCCTTGTCATTGCTACAGGTTGGTAGGATAAGGGAAACCTTAAAATGGTTTTGCCCCTTTCTCCAGAATATGATTATATCACCAAGTGTTTATGTTTTGAGATTGGATAGCATAACAAGGACATTTAAAGCATGAACAGCTTTTGTTTTTAACTTTAAAACAAAAGCAAAAATAGGGGAGTTGGAGAATACTACCAGTGGCCAATAAGTCATTTCTGACTCGTGTCGAACCCGTGTGTGTCACAGGAGAACTGTGCTCCATAGGGTTTTCAGTGGCTGTTTTTTCAGAAGTAGACTGCCAGGCTTTTCTTCCATGGCACCTCTGGGTGGACTCAAACTGCCAACCTTTTGGTTAGCAGCTGAGTGTGTTAACTGTTTATACCACCTAGGGACTCCAGGAGAATACTACCAGAGTATTTACATTAAATAAATTGACAGTTTCTAGATTGAAGTGGAAACATCACTGGACCAGAAAAAGAGCAGGGTTCACATTCCAGCTCTACCGCGAACTAGCTATGTGGTCGTGTATGAGTGAACCCCCTTAATCTTCTACCTCTTCAGGCCTCCATTTTCTCAACTTTAAAATGACAGAAAAAAGTGATTTCTAAGGTCCTTTTCTGCTTAAACCCTGTGGTTCCAAATAGCAACAACAAAAATTATCTGAGCACCACTCCAGCCAGGTATTTTACCCAGGGAGGAGGATACAAAATGAGTGAAATCAGGTGTGGTTTCTGCTCTCGTCAAGCTTACAGCCTGGTGTGAGAAGAGAGACGTTAACCAAATAACCCCCTGGTGAATGTGTAGTCCCAAACAAGATAAGAGCCGTGAAAAGAAGGCACATGGGTCCATGAAGGGAACTAATGGGGAATCCTGACCTGGACAGGGTGGACAGGAAGGCTTCCCAGAGGAAGCAGTGCCTGAGCCCAGGAACCAAGGAGGAGAAGGCAGGTCAAAGCCATTGCACAGACAAAGGCCAGAGTGCCTGGAGCAGACGCAGGGACTGGGTCATGCTGGCTCTTGTGGACCACAGGACAGGTTTTGGTATTTATTTAAGGAGCAGTGAAAAGAGGGAAGTAATTGAAAAGCTTTAAGTAAAGGGGTTATATGATCAGGTTTGTATTTTAGGGGGAACAAAATCATGGGCTTTAGTGCGGTGAACAGATTGGAGGAGAGCCAGAGAGAATGATAAGAGATCGTTGGATCACCTAGATAAGACATGATAGCGTTTGGAGTAGGATCCTAAAAGAGGAAATAGAGAGACGTGGGTGGATTGTAAAGGTATTAGGAGGTAAAATTGACAGGAGTAATGGCTTGGATATAAGGGGTTCTGACTTGCCTAAGGAGATATATGGGGTTGCTCTTCACTAAGGTGGGAACATCAGGAAACAACCAGATTTGAGAATAAGCTATGAATCCTGGCTAATAAATGATGAATTTGAAAAGCCTGTGAGACATCCAAGTGGAAATGACTAGAAGAAGTTGGATATATAAAGCTCAAAAGAAACTTCTAGGAGGATGAGTAGTTTTGTAAACCAGGGAGCATGGATGAGAGAATAAAGAAGAGGCCTGAGGACTACACCTTAAGAAACTCCAACGTATAATGGACATGAAGAGGCAGATGGACCTCTAAAGAAAGCCAATAAACAGGAGCAAAGAGTTGGGAAAAAATAAGGAGAGTGTGCTGTCTTGGAAGCCAGTGAAAGACACCATTTCAAGAATAGAGAAGGTTAACAGTGTCACATAATACTGAGCAATCAAGTTAAATGGAGATTGGGAAATATTTTTTTAATTTGAAGACATGGAAGTCATCCGAGACCATAGTAAAAGGTACTGGATGGAGTGTGGTAACAGATTGGAGTGAGGTTAGGAGTAGATGAGGAAATGGAGACTAGTTTTGCCATTACCCACATGGACAATCCATCTGTCACTGGGCTCAGTTCCTTAACATCCTCGTTTCTGCCTCAGCCTCCCACTCCTACTGCTCTACCTCCAGTGTAATATAATTCAAGCATCCCACTCTGCCCACAGCTTCTCCTCCAACCCATTGTCCCCTCTGCTTTCTCCCAACCCTTCAACTTGTTCCTTTTTTCCATCCCTTCTCCATCATGAATTCTATAGTCCACCATTTTTAAAATACTCCTTCTATCTTTTGCCCTTCTATCTTTTCTAAATACCTGTGGAGGTATCATATGATCCAGGATCAGGTCTACCGTCTGCTTTCTCCCACCTGACCTCTAGAAGCTGAGAGATATCATGGAAAACATGGATATCACTTTAAATTCATAAATATCATCAAATGGTTCAACTTTCAACACTACCCAATAACCTGCTGTTTTTCTTAGGTAAACTTACATTTTCATACTCAGCAATGACTATTTCAAATCTTCTCCACTGTCCTCAAACATTCAACCCTACCTCTTTGCGCTACCCACCTTCACAAATCACTCTCTGCAAAATGACCTTGCGTCATAATTGACTGAAAAAAAAAACATCTATTTGTGGGAATTGCCTCTTCATCTTGCTGACAAACTAAAATGCCTGCCTCAATATGCTCCATCCTCTCCTTCCTCCTTCCTGTTAAAATAGAGAAGCCATCTTTCCTCCTGTCTACTACCATCCTTCTACCTGTGTCTGGGAATGACTCTACTCCTTGGTGGATTCTTATCCATCAGGCATCTCTTCTCCTGCTCAACTGGATTTTTCCTACCACCTCCAGTTGCCATGAGTTGACTCCAACTCATGATGACCCCATATGTGTCAGGGTAGAACTGTGCTCTATAGGGATTTCAATGCCTGTTTTTTTGGAAGTACATCACCAGGCCTTTCTTCCAAGGTATCTCTGAGTAGACTCGAGTTTCTGGTGAGCAGTCAAGTGTGTTACCGTTTGTACCACCCAGAGACTTCATTTAATTCCTCCTATTGGCATTTAAACATGCTCAAGGCTCTCTTACCTAAAACAAACATTCAAAACTTTTGAATTCTTCGCCCCATACATGCCCTTCAATTATCATCTCTCCTCTTCATCTCTCCTCCACTTCATGGTCAAAAAGTTTGAAAAAGTTGAAATAATATCAAGAAAAGTCAACGAAGATAATCAAAGAAGCTACTATTTGCCAGACAATACGTTCTTTCTTCCTTCTTCAGCCATAAAACTTGCCCATCCAATCCCAATCATTTTGTCTTGTAGACAGTGTCTTCAGCTGTAATTATTTAGCTCATTGTCTCAGCAAATGACTCAACAAACTTTCTTTTTAAAGCAGAAGCTCTCAACCTGCATGTTGGACTCAATTGGGGACTTTAGCAATCCTGATGCCTGCCCCTAATCCCCAGTGTCTCTGATGAACTTGTAATTGTCTGGGATGTGGCCTGGGCATCAGGATTTTTTAAAGCTCCGCAGATGATTCCAATGTGCAGCAAGATTAAATTCAATGTAAAGAAATAACTGGTAACCACGCTATTATGTGTACACTTAAAGCATTTAATGAACAGTATTTTGAATAAATTTCTTCAGATAGCCTACTGAGGGATGTTAAATTTTCTTGTACTCCTCTCATAAAAAACTGTATCTAGAGACATTGGGCTCCTAATAAATTGCTTGAGAAGAATGTAAAATTGTGCTGCCATTTTGGAAAACAGTTTGGCAGTTTCTTGAACTGTTAAATATAAATTTACCATATGATTCAGCAATTCTGCTCTTAGATATATACCAAGAGAAATAAAAACATATATCCACACAATGACTTGTACACAAATGCTCATGGAAGCACTAATCATAATAGCCAAAAAGTGGAAACAACCCAAATTCCCATGAACTGACAAATAGACAAAATGTAGTATATCCTTACAATGAAATACTGTTTGGCAATTAAAAAAAAACAAAACTGATACATATCACAACATACTGATACATACCACAACATGGAGGAACCTCAAAAACACTATGCTAAGTGAAAGCCAGTCACAAAAGACCACGTATTGTATGATTCGATTTACTGGAAATATCCAGAAAATGCAAACCTACAGAGACTAAGCAGATTAGTAGTTGCCTGGGGCTGGAGAACAAACCCTGGTGGTGTGGTGGTGAAGTGCTATGGCTGCTAACCAAAAGGTAGGCGGTTCAAATCCACCAGGCCCTCCTTGGAAACTCTATGGGTCCTTTCTACTCTGTCCTATAGGGTCGCTATGAGTTGGAATCAACTCGATGGTAGTGCAAGCAGTTTGTGACAAGTTGCTAACCCAAGGGGTGGCAGTTTGGACCCATCCACTGGCTCCTTGAAAGAAAAGGCCCGGCAAGCTGTTTCCTTAAAGATTGTGGTTGGGTGCCACTGAGTCGATTTCGACTCATAGAAACCCCATGTGGCAGAGTAGGACTGCCCCATAGAGCTTTCTTGGCTATGATCTTTACAGAAGCAGAGCACCAGGTGTTTCTACTGCGGAGCCACTGGGTGGGTTTGAACCACTACCTTTTGGTTAGCAGCTGAAGGTTTAGCCGTTGCATCACCATTACAACCAAGAAAACCCTATGGGACAGTTCTGCTCTGTAACACATGGGGCTCGCCATGAGTCAAGGCCTGACTAAGTGGCAGCTAGCAACAATAAGATTGCAAGAGTTGGAAAATCCCTGGGTGTGCAAGGACTGGTTCTCAGCTAACCCAAAATATTCACCTTTCAAATGATCGATATCCTCCTTCCTTCCATTCTCTCAGACAGTAGAAGCAGAGCTTGGGGTAATGCTATGTATTCACTGGGTTTTAGTAAAAGAGATTGACAAACCAACTTCCCCAGGCCCCCAAGGCAAACCTACATGTGTTCTCCCTTGGCACCATTTCCCATTTTTGTCCCCCTTATTTGTGGCTTTCCCTTTGGCCCTGTTTTTTTATGTTTTCTTTGGCTAAAAAAAAGTAAATAAATAAATAAAAGCTTCTAACTCCCTAAAATGAAAAGATATCATTTAACTTTATATATGGTACTGCTGGATGTTAAGTACAAGAAAACAGGCATGGAGCAGTTTTCCCAAAGACACTATAAACAGGTATATTTTCAGAATAGGGGATTGCCACGCTGAGTGGAGCCCGTGACCCACCTTCTTTCAGGAAAATAAACAATAAAAATAAAAGCAGCAGCAACTGGCATGTTGATGCTTTCAACTGACAACTGACAAGGGAGGAAGAATGGGGAGGGTGGAGTGATAAGTGGAGAGACACACACACTCTCTGAAGGGTAAAGGCATGGGGTTCCGAGGGTTGTTTTTCTCACTCCTTCCTTCTCCTCTGCGTCTCTCACCAAACTCTCAAGGGCAGAATTCTGGTTTCTGAGGTCACTGAGGTAATATTAGAAGCCCCCTTTCATTTGCAATGAACCGTGAGAAATCTACGCAGGCCCGTGCGGGAAGGCTCTGCGCATCTCCAGTGCTGTGTGGAAATGCCAACGCATTGAATGTTGCTACCACAGCTTTCTGGTCTTCTTTTGTGGCCGAGTCCAGAAAGGCAGAAGTAGGGACAGAGGCGCTTTTAGAGATATTAATACAATTTAAAATCCCAAGGTACAAATGTGAAATGAAATGCCAAATGTAAACATGACCGCTGAATCCTTCGTAAATTATTTGATATTCTTTCACATTCCATCCCCTAAATGGTCACGCTGACCAGATCGTGTAAACAAACCAAACCAGTTGCCCTCAAGTGGGTTCCGACTCATAACTATGCCTACTAAATGCCATGTGCTTATACTAAGCAATTTATACAACGTTGCCATTTAATACTTTTAGTTATCCTGTCATGTGGCATCTCTTTTCTTTCACTGTTGAGGAAACTGAGACTTAGAGAGTTTGTTTTACTTTCCAAAGATCACACAGCTGTAGAAGAACCTAGCAGGTGAACTTCTGTGTTTGGCTCTAAAACATAAGCTCCTTCCCTCTTTAAATTATTTCTCCTTAAGCCTAAACTACATAAAAGTATTCCTCCTTAAAGCTAAACTATATAAAAATCTGATATCCGAAACAGGAGGAAAGTAGCCCTATAGATGGAGATCTGTCCAGTTAGGAAAGACTAATATTTAAAGGAAATGGAAATTCTTCTGTTTTTAAAGACCAGTAGCAATTCAGTCCAAGGTCAACAAACCCAAAAGGCTATGAAAGGGAAAAACATGGCTGCCCCCGGGTGGCTGGGTTTAGGGCTCTCTATCCAGTCTTGGGCCCCCATTTATGTCATAGCCGAGCCCCACATCTTGTTCCTTTCATGTTTTAGCACATAGAACACAAACTGAGAACAGCCACTTTTTGCGAATCATCCCAGCTCTGATGGTTGTTAGACTGCCAGATACTGCTAAAGGCAGAGCCAAAGCTTCCTTGACTTTCCCCATACTTGTGAGTGCTTCGTAAAGTCTCTTAAAGATTGTTGGCACTCATTAGAGGTTGGCAGAGGTGTGTCATGATGATTACTTTCCATAGAGATGGGAAGAACACAATGAGAATATGAAAGACGTATCTAACTCTTTATCAGCTCTACTTTGGGGAGCACGCTGCTGGGCAGACAATGACTTTAGGATCTCAGCCAAATCGGATCTTGCCTCTCTCTTAAGTGGAAAGACAAAAAGAAGAGAGGGCAATTCAAAGGTCTGGATTTGCTGCCCTGCATCTGGTTACTACATGTAAGAATACTTCCATCCAGCAGTCAATTTTTTTTATGTCTTTGAGTACATAGCCAATGTTCAGTATTTCAGGTGAGCTGGAGGAATGTCAACAATGGTCTCTGCACTCAAGTCACCTTCAGAGCAGTTAGAGAAACTAGGTGCTCTCGTGTCCAACAATTAGGGATCTAGGAAAAAGGTTATGCTGCTTTCGAGGACGCCTACTTCAGTGCAATGCTTATTGTTGTGTGTTATCCAGTCAATTTCTACTCATAGTGACCCTACAAGACAAAGTAGAGCTGCCTCGTAGGGTTTCCAAAGCTGTAATCTTTCTCCCACAGAACTGCTGGTGGGTTCAAACCATAGACATTTAAATTAGCAGGTGAGCACTTAAGCATTGAACCACCAGGCCTCTTGGAGTGCAGTGCTTAGCTCCTTAAAAAGGCTTAGTTTTCTGCAAATCTTCTCCCTAAACATATTTTTGTTCTCTAAGCTATTC
Source organism: Loxodonta africana (assembly GCF_030014295.1). Classification (NCBI taxonomy): domain Eukaryota; kingdom Metazoa; phylum Chordata; class Mammalia; order Proboscidea; family Elephantidae; genus Loxodonta; species Loxodonta africana. The sequence continues at coordinate 41,205,553 of NC_087349.1, forward strand.
TATTACTTAAATCCTGTATTAGTTAGTGAATATGAACCCTTGGCTATTATCACCAATAGCACCTTCTAGAAGTGAAAATTCAGAACAGCAGAAAGAGCTGCCAGAAAAGATGGAACCAGAGATTGTACAGAGTTATAAAATAGCTCAAAGACAATGAAAGACAGAGATAACTAGGAAGGATGCATTAGACAGGTGTTGTGTGACAACGCAATGGGACCTGAAACGAAGGTCAGCCACATCTCCAAGAGACCAAAGAAAGACTCCAGAACCAGTGATCATGACATTTGATTTATTGGGAAGCTTACTTATGGGACTGTGGCCCAGGGCAGTGGCTGGACCAGTTTAGCTAGGGACACAAGCTTAAATACCATTCCAGCTGGGACCAAGGCTCATTGTTTTTCTTCCACATCCTTGGACAGCCAGCATTCCCAGGGACTTCACGTCCAGGCCCAGATGTTTTCCTTCATGTTATTAAGGCTTTCCTCGGCCTTGGCCACTGGCCTAGTCATGTCACTCCTGGCCTTGTACCATAGCCCCGGTCCGTTCCAAGTTCATCCCCAGCAAGCTTCGAGGAAGAGCAAAGCTGACTCTGTTAGGACGGGGTGCATATAGCTGAATAGCATTACCCTACAACGAGACACCCAGGAATCCTTTTTGCTCATTTCAAAGACTTTTACAATTTTTCCTGGCACAGTTCAGTGTGATTGGAGGGAAGGGCCCTGGGGGCAGGGGCAGATTACACACTAAGTAACATACAACGGGCTTAATTGTATTTACTTACTAATCTGTAGTACACAAATTCACATGGGTTTCACCATACCCTTGATGTAGTAAAAAAACAGGTGTAATTGTGCACTACAGATCAGTAAGTGATCACAAGTAAGCCCGTGTGTACCTTGCTTAGTGGTAATCCGTCCCTGTCTGGGGGGATTGCCTTTATCACACTTTATCAGGGTAGGCTCCAATAACCTGTTCTTCCCTCCCTCTTCCCTCTGCTTCCTGGATATATCAGCTCATTTTAGATGAGTTAAAAGAAATATTGATATCTGTGTGATCATAGGCAAGTTACTTTTTTGTGCCTCAGTTTCTTCATCTGTAAAATGAGGATAATTTGGTACCTACCTCACAGGGTTGATCTGGGGATTAAATGATTTAGCACTTGCAAAGTACATAGAACAATACCTAGCTTATAGAAACAGTATTCTGTGTTTGCTATTATTATTGTTTTGGGGCTGGAGATAAGTCTAGAGAAGGAGGCAGGGGCTGGATTATGAAGGGCTTTCAAACATGACCCCTCCAGTCCTCCTTAAATAAATCCCTAAAGGTGCTGTGACTTGCATTTTTAGACCTGCGCAGATAAATACCCATCAACTCTGCCTCATTCTCCTACAAAACACTTCCATTTCTCTGGACTCACTGAAATCACTGAATGTGCTAGTGTGACATTGTGCCACAAAGTCACCAAACCAAAGAACAAAATAAGGGAAACATGGTCATCCACTATGGGTTATTAGAGTGGTAAAGATGGACAATGGCTGTGCGCTAGGGCCTAGCTTTAGGTACGTTGCTTAACTCTCCAGGTTTTCTTTTCTTCATTTTGAAGACAAAGGGTTAGACTACAATTATCTCTGAAGTTTTTGCTGTCTCTTACACACTGTGCCTCTTAGTTAACAATTTTTGCTTAGAAAGGACACAGCTTTTACACATGTAACCACAACTTAAAAATTTGGTAAATTTTAACATCTCCTATAAGCTTTGAAATGTACTTTAAATTTCTCATAGGAATTATTAAAAATTCATTGATGGGCTTGAGTCTTCTGGCTCTCTCAAGTGCCCAGTGAGCCCCACACCAGTCAGCCTGCCTCTGTAACTACAGCACTCGGGGGCAGATCCTGAGGTGGGAGAGGCCAGGACGGCCTCAGGCCCAGGCTACTGAAGACTACGTGGTTCTTCCCACTTCCTTTTGTAGGAGATCTTCTCACTGGTTTTAAAAGAAACTAAAGGGTAAATCCACCAAGGTTTCCTCCAGGTGCTAATAGCATTCTCTGCCCAGGGTCACTCTGAGGTAACACGAGGAGGTTGACATCAGTCCTGTCAGGGAGAGTTTTGCTGCTTCCTCACAGACTGAGGACACTGTAAGGCAGGCCCACACCCATCTGTCCTTTCAGAGCTTTGGCAACGTGTGTCAGCTCCTTTATGCATTGTAATTTTAGCTTCATTCAGATTCACTGAATCTTATTAAAGGCTGATTAGCTGTCTCAAGGTCTTGCTGAAACTAATCTTCCACACCTCTCGTCAGGACTTGCACAGCTCCTTGTGCCCAGAGAAAACTCCATAAACCAGTCTCCTTTGAGTCTATTCCGACTTATGGCAATTCTGTGTGTGTCAGAGCAGAACTGTGCTCCACGGGGTTTTCAATGGCTGACTTTCAGAACTAGGTTGCCAGGCCTTCTTCCATGGCACCTCTGGGTGGATTCGAACCTCCAGCCTTTGGGCTAGCAACCAAGTGCATTAACCAGCTATACCACCCAGGAAATCTGAAGACTCCATAGCTCCCATGAAAGCTTGCTGAGTCCAGGCAAGTTTCTTTAGGTGCTGCTTCCTCAGTCACACGTTTAGATGGGAAAACAGGGATGAGGCAGGTAAGGCCATAGCAGGAGAGATGCATCACACAGTTCTGGTTCAGATGTTGCACCAAGGAATTTCTTCCCAGGTTGCCTTACTAGGGAGGAGATGAAACATCTAATTCTCTCACATTTCATTTTAGTTCAACTGAATGAAGTGAATTGTACACTTAAAACAAGTGAAGTATATGCTAAGTAAGTTATACACAGTTGGATTGCCTTCAGTGTTGCCAGTTTTGAGGGCTCTGTGATTAAAGGAGCAGGCCTAGGGTTCCGCACTGCTGAGTTTTAGATATTGCTCCTCCTCAGCCTGCCCAACATCTCCCTATTCCTGAGTGAAGAGAGAGTGAGCCAGAACCAGAGACTTAGACAAGGGAGAGATCTAGAATGGTGTTCACCAAGACATTAACAGTTTTTCTGTCCAGAAAGTAGGGTTTCAGTCAATTTTTACTTTGTTCTCCAAACTTCTATATTTTATCTGGTTTTTGGTACAATGAACTTACATTATTTTTCAGGAAAGGCAATAAAGCTATTTTTTTATTTTGGTAAAGAAAAAGAGATGTTAAAAACCTTTCTTTAAGAAGACATATTGAGAGACTGTTTCTGATTAACTGATAGGCTGACCTTTTTGTTTCATGGACAAGTTATTTATCTTGAAAGTACCTTTTGTCTGAAAATACTCTAACCCTTTCCGTAAGAAGTAAGCAGTTAGGTCATTCTGAGATGGAAGCAGATATCCTAAAAACACGGCATCAATAGCCTTCAGTAACCCATTCGTGGTTATTTGAAGGCAAGTGCCTGAAATTTGAACTGTGTTGTCACTTTGATTTTTCATTATAAACTAGAGACCCATATATCAGTGGAAAATACCCTCAAGATATAATAAAATTGATCAAGAATGCAGTAAGCCTTTTAAAGTTATTCATTTCAAAAGAAAAAAACATTTTTCCCTAATACTTGAAATAAATTTAAAATATTTAGCATCTAGGATTTTCTGTTTTGCACAATAATTTAAAAGCTTAAAAGAAAATTAGTGTTGGATTAATAAGATAGATCAGCAGCTAATCAAATAAACAAACAGAAAAGTCTCAATTTCACTCAACTTCCTGCTGAACTTCCTACTTAAGAAAAAAATGTGACTCTGGTCTCCTACTCTCCTAGCTGGTGCTCTGTGGAAGAAATTGGCTTTTATTAAAAAAAAATTAAGACAAGTTATTTCAGCAAATATTGATTGGGAGGTTCCTTTGTAGTTAGTCCTGAAATGGAAAAGACATGGTTCCTATATTCTAGGAGTTTGCTTTCTTCAGCCTCAGAAATGAATTGATTGATCTGGTCTGAAGGGAACAAAATTAAAAACAACAGTGACATCAACTTAAAATATAGTGGCAAATACATAAATTAAAAACACAATTAAATCACACTTAAAAAAAAAAAAAAAACCCAGCTTCGGAAAGATCTACAAAATGAGTGGCTTGAGGAATGTTTATTGAATCCATTCTCTGATTTGTAGAAGTTGTGGTAGTGGAAGGAATAGCTAGTTTGGCATAGTTCACCACCAGGATTCTTCCATAAGGGTGTTTATTCATGAGCTTGTAGGAATCCCAGATATTTCTTTTCAAGTAACCAATAAACTTGCCCACTGAGACTACAAAGGAGATTCGAAATGGATTTATATACTGACAGGTAAGTAAAATTTAAGACCCTCCCTTAGTTCTATTCTTATCTTATAAACCTTCTTTGTAGGAGAATAGAATTCCAAACCACATGGATTCCTAAACCACTTAAACCTGCAGTCGCCAAGAATCACATGGTTTACAGAAGATGTGGCAGATATTTAAAACCATCCTGAGCCAGTTAGGTCTTGAAAGAACCATGAGAACCACGTGAAAGAAAGTATTCCACCTGGTCCCCTGGAAGAAGATTGGGGTGGAGGGCGGGGGTGGGAAAAATCACTTCCCAGTATCGTCTCTCATTTCTAAGAAATAAGCCCCTCTAATTCAGCACATTTCATAGTTGATAAGTATCAAGCTGCCTGAAAATGACCACTGAAGCATGAACTGGAAAAAATAATCCGAAATAAAACAGAGAACAAAATGTCCCTGCATTATTATCCATGGCAATTAAAATTGGCTTTAGAGAAAATGAGAAGGTCTAAGAGAAGAAAATGGAGAAAGTCTAAAAGAAGAAAAAATAAATAAAAAAAAAAAAAGGAAAATTACATTTTGTGAAGAATCCAGGCAGTGATTGATGGGAGAAATAACCATTGATTTAAATTACAGCAGGCCTTATGTAGGGCTTGAAGGAGAATTTTCTGGCTGTTCTAAGTTATTAGACACAAGAGAAAGTTGCCCGTCTCTTGTCTGAAACATTTTACATCCCAGATATTCCCTTTGATTCTCATCATCTATTTTGTTCAGTAACTTATCATGCCTGATGGAAGCCACCCTAATGCAGTTCAAATCATATGCCCCTGAATCTCTGAATTTTAGTAAGTAGCCATAAAAATTTAGGAATTTAGATTTTTCTGATGTAAAAGTTTGCCAGCACATACAAATACCACAACCAATTGCCATATAATCAATTCTGACTTATTCAATTCTTACTCATGGTGACTCCATGTGTGTTAGAGTAGAACTGTGTTCCTTAGGATTCCCAATGGCTGATTTTTCAGAAGCAGATCACCAGGCCTTTCTTCCAAGTTGCCTCTGGGTAGACTCGAACTGCCAACCTTTTATTTAGCAGCAAGCATATTAACCATTTGTACCACCCCTCCCCCCAGGACTATGTATACATATGTATACACACACACACACACACACACACACACACACACACATAGAGCCCTGGTGGCACAGTGGTTAAGAGCTCAGCTGAAAAGGTCAGCAGTTTGAATTCACCGGCTGATCCCTGGAAACCGTATGGAGCAGTTCTACTCTGTCCTAGAGGGTCAACTCGATAGCAATGGGTTTGGTTTTGTTTGGTATACACACACACACACACCTATAAAGTCTAGCATAGTTTATGCTGTTTAATGTTAACTCATTAAAAAAAAAAAAGCACCTACAGTGTGCATTGCACTGAGCTGGACATTGGGGAATACAGTGTGACATATTTTAAATTTTTAGAAAAAAGCAACACAATAAAACTAATAAGTGATAAGATAATTGTGCCCAAGTTTGTTCATCACAGTGGATAGAGGCTAAGCTGGCCTAGCTACAAAAACTGGCCAAGAAAGCAGCTTTTTAAGGAGATTTGGTTTATACTAGAAGCCTTGAGTAGGGGACAGAGGAATAGACTAGATTCAGTCTAAATCCTAGCAATGATCAGCTCTGCGCTAGCTAGAAAGGACTTAGCAGTGGAGAATCTGTGAGACTTTCAATATTGAGGGTCTGTCCACTGTGGCAGAACCATGAGAAGAGGCTGACATAAAAGGGGATCCAGTCCCAAAAAAGAAGACAAAGTACCAGAGTCCCAGTCAGAGGTGAGCGGCTGAGGATGTATACAGTAAAGGCAGTCTCCGGATACTGCACAGGCTACCTACTAGAAAGAAAAGGACCTTAACCAGAAACTTAGCTAACTCTTGGGCTAACATGAGTACAAGGGAGAAGAAAGTCTGAGGGCTGAGAACTGCTTCCCCTCAGTAGCCACTAGACTACCCAGAGTTCGGCCTTTGAGCACTAGAGCCTCGGAGGACACACAGAAGCTCACCCAGTGGAACTGGGCCATTGGTCTGGGCTCAAGAAATATTAGCAGCCCAGTTACTGGGGGCCAAGAGGGAACCATAAGGATGGGTCATCCCTATGGTCTTTGCCACCAAGTTGCTCACGGTAATGAGAGGGGGGCTGAAACCAGAAAATTACTGCAATATAAAGCACATCACCCTGTCATAGTATTTCATCAGCTGTCACTTTTACCACCTGGATAAACTTAAATAGTCCATCTTCCCCAAAACAAGCCATTTATTCCTTGAGAGGGCATTGCACCTCAGTTGATTTTGTGAACACAATGTAAGCCTTTCGTTCTTTGTGATTCTTCCTCCTTAATTCATACTGTTCAAGCAGCTGCAACTAAGCTAGACCTTTGTTACAAATTCAGTAGGAATGTTGTCCTTTATTGCTGCAGCCCTGATCTCATCTTCTTTCAGTCATTGCTTTCTGAAGTTTGGCAGGTCATGAAGAACATTTGTTGTAAAAGTGAGCCTTTTGAAGAGGCGGAGCCAAAATGGCAGAATAGACAGATGCTTCCGGCAAGCCCTCTACAGCAAAGACCCGAGAAAACAAGTGAAACGAGTATATTTGTGACAAGCTGGGAGCCCTGAACTTCAAAGGTAAGCTTAGAAAATGAACTGAGGGGCAAGGGAAGGAAGAGACCATTCAGAAGCGGAGAGGAGTAACTGGACCTGCATCGCGGGGAGCCCTCAGGCACCATTCCCAGAGCGGTGGCAATGGTGGGCCGGTACTTAAATTCAGCCGCAGTTTCGTCTGAGAGAAGCAGCCAGCCATACAGCCTACTCACACCTCCGGAACCTAGAAGAACTGCACTCTCAGCAAAAGCTAAGTACTTGGGTATATTTTACTGCGTTTCCACACCCCCAAGCTGGCTTCAGCTGCTGAATTCCCTGGACCTGAGATAGGCACTGTTTACCACCTAGAGCCATCCTCCCGGCCTTGGGGAAGGAAAAAATTTGCAATTGGGCGAAAAGATAATTTGCTAGCTCCACTAACCGGGGGAGCTCAGGACAGAAGCGGCTTCTGCCCAGGCATAAACCGTCCGTAGACTTTGAGCACCTTTCCCTTCTGCATGGACCTGTGTGGGCCTATTTCAGGAGAATAGGCCCTTGTTGGCAGACCAACCATTTCAGCCGTGTGGTTGAGCGGTGGGTGTTTGATGTTTGACATTGCTTTGCCTATTAAACAAAGTCCTCACCACATCAGGGACCTAAGGACTGGTAGCTCCACTCAGGTCACCCAGCCACCCGCCACAGGGGTCCAAAGATTACTGGTACCTCCCAGTCCTTACAACCAAAAACTTTGGGTACCCGTGGTCCCTCTGCAGAACCCACCCACCAGCACGCTCTAGGGAACAGGGATGCACTTTCCTCAGAGACACTGGGGGTCGGTTCTCAGCCCCCTGCCTTGTTCAGAGTGTGACCCCCTGCTGCAATCAGATGCCAGAATATATGTCAATCACCCCTGTCCCTCTGAGACTGTAGGACAGAGCCTGTACCACACACTTGATGATCAGCTACCTGGAAACCTGAGCTAAATTCACACAAGAAAACTGAATGGACTCCTAGACTGATATACCTGATAACAGCTCTAGCCATCTGGGGACAGGCCGTAAGAGCTTCAAAGGTGAAAATAATCAAGCTAGCTCATTCAAGCAACCCATAGGGGTATACCAAAACCAAACAAAGCAAGAAGTTATGACATAGTAACCCACCGAAAAAAAACCCGGTGCCGTCAAATGACAGAGTAAGCAAACATAAACTAATATAATAACTTACAGATGGCTCGGAGACAATAGTTAATATCAAGTCATATAAAGAAATGAACCATGATCACCTCAACAGGCTCTCAAAACAAAGAATCCAGGGATCTTCTACGTGAAAGTGCATTTCTGGAATTACCAGAGCCAGAATACGAAAGTTTAATATACAGAACCCTTTTTTCAAGACATCAGGAAGGAAATGAGGTAATACACGGAACAAGCCAAGGAACACACAGATAAAGCAATCGAAGAAATTAGAAAGGTTATTCAGGAACATAATGAAAAGTTTAATAAGCTGGAAAAATCCATACACAGACAGCAATCAAAAATTCAGAAGATTAACAATAAAATTTACAGAAGTAGACAACTCAATAGAAAGTCAGAGGAGCAGAATTGAGCAAGTAGAAGCTAGAATTTCTGAACTCGGAGATAAATCACTTGGCACTAAGGTATTTCAAGAAAAATAAGATAAAAGAATTAAAAAAAAATGAAGAAACCTTAAGAATCACGTGGGACTCTATCAAGAGAAATAACCTACGAGTGACTGGAGTACCAGAACAGGGAGGGACAACAGAAAATACACAGAGAATTGTTGAAGATTTGTTGGCAGAAAACTTCCCTGATATCATGAAAGACGAGAAGATATCTATCCAAGATGCTCATCAAACTCCACATAAGGTAGTCGTTAAAAGAAAGTCACCAAGACATGTTATAATCAAACTTGCCAAAACCATAGATAAAGAGAGAATTATAAGAGCAGTGAGGGATAAACAAAAAGTCCCCTACAAAGGAGAGCCAATAAGAATAAGCTCGGACTACTCGGCAGAAACCACACAGGCAAGAAGGCAATGGGATGACATATTTAAAAAATGCAAGGAAAAAAATTGCCTGCCAAGAATCATATATATCCAGCAAAACTGTCTCTTAAATATGAAGGCGAAATTAAGATATTTCCAGATAAACACAAGTTTAGGGAATTCATAAAAACCAAACCAAAACTACAAGAAATACTAAAGGGAGTTCTTTGGTTAGAAAATCAATACTATCAGATATCAATCCAAGACTAGAACACTGGGCAGAGCAACCAGAAGTCAACCCAGACAGGGAAATCAAAAAAAAAAACAAAACAAAGCAAGATTATAAAAATTAAAAAAAAAAAAAGCTCAAAACAGGGTAACAGCGATGTTATTATATAAAAGAAGACAACATTAAAATAATAGAGACTAAGAAATGTAATCATACACCTTCCATATGGAGAGGAAGATATGGCGATACAAAGAAATAAAAGTTAGGTTTAAATTTAGAAAAATAGGGGTAAATAATAAGATAACCACAAAGGAGACAAACTATCCTACTCATCAAAGTAAAATACAAGAAAAAAAATAGAGACTCAGCAGAAACAAAATCAACATCAACCAATAAGAGGAAAAAATATATATATAAAGATAAACTACTCAGCACAAAAAAATTAAGCGGGAAAAAGAAATTGTCAACAACACACAAAAAAAGACATCAAAATGATAGCACCAAGTTCCCCTATCCATAATTACTCTGAATGTAAATGGACTAGATGCACCAATAAAGAGACAGAGAGTGGCAGAATGGATTAAAAAATAAGATCCATCTATATGCTGCCTACAAGAGACACACCTTAGACTTAGAGACACAAACAAACTAAAACTCAAAGGATGGAAAAAAATATATCAAGCAAACAACAATCAAAAAAGAGCAGGAGTGGCAATATTCATTTCTGACAAAATAGACTTTAAAGTTAAATCCATCAGAAAGAGTAAGGAAGGACACTATATAATGATTAAAGAGACAATATACCAAGAAGATATAACCATATTAAATATTTATGCACCCAATGACAGGGCTGCAAGATACATAAAACAAACTCTACCAGCATTGAAAAGTGAGATAGACAGCTCCACAATAATAGTACGAGACTTTAACACATCACTTTCAGTGAAGGACAGGACATCCAGAAAGAAGCTCAATAAAGACACAGAAGATCTAAATGCCACAATCAACCAGCTTGACCTCGTAGACATATACAGAACACCCCACCCAACAGCAACCAAGTATACTTTCTTTTCTAGTGCACATGGAACATTCTCTAGAATAGACCACATATTAGGTCATAAAGCAAGCCTTAGCAGAGTCCAAAACATTGAAATATTACAAAGCATCTTCTCTGACCATAGGGCATAAAAGTGGAAATCAATAACAGGAAAAGCAGGGGAAAGAAATCAAACACTTGGGAACTGAACAATACCCTGCTCAAAAAAGACTGGATTATAGAAAACGTTCAGGATAGAATAAAGAAATTCATAGAATCCAATGAGAATGAAAACACTTCCTGTCAGAACCTTTGGGACACAGCAAAAGCGGTGCTCAGAGGCCAATTTATATCAATAAATGCCCACATCCAAAAAGAAGAAAGGGCCAAAATCAAAGAATTATCCCTACAATTTGAATAAATAGAAAGAGAACAACAAAAGAAACCCACAGGCACCAGAAGGAAACGAATACCAGAAATTAGAGCTGAACTAAATGAAATAGAAAACAGAAAAAACAATTGAAAGAATTAACAAGATCAAAAGCTGGCTTTTTGAAAAAATCAACAAAATTGATAAACCACTGGCGAAACTGACAAAAGAAAAACAGGAGAGGAAGCAAATAACCCGAATAAGAAATGAGATGGAAGACATTACAGCAGACTCAACTGAAATTAAAAGAATAATATCAAATTACTATGAAAAATTGTACTCTAACAAATTTGAAAACCCAGAAGAAATGGATGAATTCCTAGAAACACACTACCTACCTAAACTAACACAAACAGAGGTAGAACAACTAAATAGACCCATAACAAAAGAAGAGATTGAAAAGGTAATCAAAAAACTCCCAACAAAAAAAAAAAAAGCCCTGGTTCAGACAGCTTCACTGCAGAGTTCTACCAAACTTTCAGAGAAGAGTTAACACCACTACTACTAAAAGGTATTTCAGAGCATAGAAAAGGACGGAGTACTACTAAAATCATTCTATGAAGCCACCATATCCCTGATACAAAACCAGGTAAAGACACCCCAAGAAAAGAAAATTATAGACCTATATCCCTCATGAATGTAGATGCAAAAATCCTCAACAAAATTCTAAAATTTAAAAACATATCAAAAAAATAATTCACCATGACCAAGTGGGATTCATAACAGGTATGCAGATGGTTCAACATTAGAAAAACAATTAATGTAATCCACCACACATATAAAACAAAAGACAAGAATCATGATTTTATCAATTGATGCAGAAAAGGCATTTGACAAAGTTCAACACCCACTCATGATAAAAACTCTCAGCAAAATAGGAATAGAAGGAAAATTTCTCAACATAGTAAAGGGCATTTATACAAAGCCAACAGCCAACATCACCCTAAATGGAGAGAACCTGAAAGCATTCCCATTGAGATCAGGAACCAGACAAGGATGCCCTTTATCACTGCTGTTATTCAACATTGTGTTGGAGGTCCTAGCCAGAGCAATTAGGCTAGATAAAGAAATAAAGATCATCCAGATTGGCAAGGAAAAAGTCAAAGTATCTCTACTTCCAGATGATATGATCTTATACACAAAAAAAACCCTGAGGATTCCTCAAGAAAACTACTGAAACTAACAGAAGAGTTCAGCAGAGTATCAGGATACAAGATAAACGTACAAAAATAGGCTGGATTCCTCTATACCAACAAAAAGAACATTGAAGAGGAAATCACCAAATCAATGCCATTTACAGTAGCCCCCAAGAAGATAAAATACTTAGGAATCAATCTTACCAGAGATGTAAAAGACTTCTACAAAGAAAACTACAGTACACTTCTGCAAGAAACCAAGAGAGACTTACATAAGTGGAAAAACATACCTTGTTCATGGATAGGAAGACTTAACATTATAAAAATATCTATTCTACCAAAAGCGATCTACACATTTAATGCAATTCCGATTAAAATCCCAACAACATTCTTTGACGAGATGGAGAAACAAATCACCAACTTCATGTGGAAGGGAAAGAGGCCCAGGATAAATAAGGCATTACTGAAAAAGAAGAACAAAGTGGGAGGCCTTACTTTACCTGATTTTAGAACCTATTATACTGCCACATAGTCAAAACAGCCTGGTACTGGTACAACAACAGATACCTGGGCCAGTGGAACAGAATTGAGAATCCAGACATAAATCCATCCATATATGAGCAGTTGATATTTGACAAAGGCCCCAAAACTGTTAAATGGGTAAAAGATAGTCTTTTTAACAAGTAGTGCTGGTATAATTAGATATCTGTCAGCAAACAAACGAAACAAGACCCATACCTCACTCCATGCACAAAAACAAGCCCAAAATGGATCAAAGACCTAAATGCAAAACCTAAAACAATAAAGATCATGGAAGGAAAAATAGGGACAACGTTAGGAGCCCTAATACATGGCACAAACAGTATACAAAACATTATTAAGAATGCAGAAGAAAAACTAGATAACTGGGAGCTCCTAAAAATCAAACACTTATGCTCATCCAAAGACTTCACCAAAAGAGTAAAAAGATTACCTACAGACAGGGAAAAAGTTTTTAGCTATGACAGTTCTAATCAGTGCCTGATCTCTAAAATCTATATGATACTGCAAAAACTCAACTACAAAAAGGCAATAACCCAATTAAAAAAGGGCAAAAGGTATGAATAGACACTTCACTAAAGAAGACATTCAGGTAGCTAACAGATACATGAGGAAATGTTCACGATCATGAGCCATTAGAGAAATGCAGATCAAAACTACAATGAGATTTCTTCTCACTCCAACAAGGCTGGCATTAATCCAAAAAACACAAAATAATAAATGTTGGAGAGGCTGTGGAGAGATTGGAACACTTCTACACTGCTGGTGGGAATGTCAAATGGTACAGCCACTTTGGAAATCGACTTGGCGCTTCCTTAAAAAGCTAGCAATAGAACTACCATACGATCCAGCAATCCCACACCTCAGAATATATCCTAGAGAAATAAGATCCTTTACGCAAACAGATATATGCACACCCATGTTTATTGCAGCACTGTTTACAATAGCAAAAACATGGAAGCAACCAAGGTGCCCATCAATGGATGAATGGATAAGTAAATTATGGTATATTCACACAATGGAATATTACACATCAATAAAGAACAGTGAGGAATCTGTGAAACATTTCATAACATGGAGGAACCTGGAAGGCATTATGCTGAGTGAAATTAGTCAGTTGCAAAAGGACAAATATTGTATAAGACCACTATTATAAGAACTTGAGAAATAGTTGAAACTGAGAAGAAAACATTCTTTTGTGGTTACTAGAGGGGGGAGGGAGGGAGCGTGGGAGAGGGATATTCACTAATTAGATAGCAGATAAGAACTACTTTAGGTGAAGGGAAAGACAGCACACAATACAGGGGAGGTCAGCACAACTGGACTAAACCAAAAGCAAAGAACTTTCCTGAATAAACTGAATGCTTCGAAGGCCAGTGTAGCAGGGGCAGGGGTTTGGGGACCGTGTTTTCAGGGGACATCTAAGTCAATTGGCATAATAAAATCTATTAAGAAAATATTCTGCATCCCACTTTGAAGAGTGGCATCTGGGGTCTTAAATGCTAGCAACAGCCATCTAAGATGCATCAATTGGTCTCGACTCACCTGGATCAAAGGAGAATGAAGAACACCAAGGACACAAGGTAATTATGAGCCCAAGAGACAGAAAGGGCCACATAAACCAGCGACTACGTCATCCTGAGACCAGAAGAACTAGATGGAGCCCGGCTACAATTGATGACTGCCTTGACAGGGAACACAACAGAGAACCCCTGAGGGAGCAGGAGAGCAGTAGGATGCGGAGTCCAAATTCTCATAAAAAGAGCAGACTTAATGGTCTGACTGAGGCTAGAAAGACCGAGGTGGTCATGGCCCCCAGGCCCTTTGTTGGCTCAGGACAGGAACCACTCCCGAAGCCAACTCTTCAGACATGGATTGGACTGGACAATGGGTTGGAGAGGGATACTGGTGAGGAGTGAGCTTCTTGGATCAGGCGGACACTTGAGACTATGTTGGCACCTCCTGCCCAGAGGGGAGATGAGAGGTTAGAGAGGGTTAGAAGCTGGCGAAATGGACATGAAAGAGAGAGTGGAGGCAGAGAGCGGGCTGTCTCATTGTGGGGAGAGTAACTGGAAGTATGTACAAGGTGTATTGGAAACTCTGGTGGCGTAGTGGTTAAGTGCTACAGCTGCTAACAAAGAGGCCAGCAGTTCAAATCCACCAGGCGCTCCTTGGAAACTCTATGGGGCAGTTCTACTCTGTCCCATAGGGTTGCTATCAGTTGGAATCGACTCGACGGCACTGGGTTATTTTTTTATTAAGGCGTATATAAGTTTTTGTGTGAGAGGCTGACTTGATTTGTAACCTTTCACTTAAAGCACAATAAAAATTATGAAGAAAAAAGTGCACTCTTTCCCTCTGTAAGCAGGGTGTGTATGTGCGGAAGCCAAACCGAAGGCAAATAACTTCACAAATCACCTTTCTGGCAGGTTTTGGAACACTTCTCTTTTTTTTTTTTTTCCTACCTGTAGATGCCTCAGGGGAAACATTTTCTGCTTAAATTGACTCTCATTTTCAGGTGTGTCTTTACATGCCACACTTGCTGCCTGGGCCTCTCACCACAGACCTCACATCCTGGTAAGTCCTGTCTTCTCGCTTACTGTCCAGTTGGCAGTTCATGGATTAAATGGATGCATTCGCAAGTTCAGAATCTGTGGAGTATGCTTAAAGCCGGCATATAGTATAAAATAAAGTATAATATGTTAGACTGTAGAGTATAAGCAATACCTTTAGGGAATGATACATAACCAGATGATATTTTATACAAATACACCAGGTCATTGCTGCATAATACAGAGTTGATGGTACACCTGACGCTTAGTGCATGAGTGAGGCTCAGGCAATGTCGTGAGCCTCTCTGTACTGTCAAGAAAACTTCAAATGTAGTGTTGAAGTGGACAATTTGAAATTGTGCATTAGATGAATTCTTATTTTTCAGGGCCATATAACTTGTGACCATTTTAGAAAAGGTTCAGATGCTATAGAAAAACCACCCATATCTTCCAAATGTGTAAATAAACAAGTTTTCAGGAAAACCCAGTGTCTGCTGTAATTGAAAGAAAATTAAACTTTACAGTTTTGCGTTCTATATTCCTCGCTGTGATGCTGTATAGGCAGATGTTATTGAAATCTCTAATGATTCCAGATGTAATTTGAAGGAAGAAGCATTACACAAATAAGGAAAAGTTAAACATAAGACTTCTATGAGAATTGTCCTTTTCAATACATAAAATTTCCCACTTCACTGAAGCACATTGGAAAAAGAATTACAGACAAATATGAAAATATTTATAATGGTATATGTGCTACACATTACAAGGTAGTTTTCAGAAGGAGGGGGCAGAAGGAGAAGTGGGAGTGTACCTTTCCTGTGGGCAGACTGCTTACAAACACTCTAGGAGCCAGGGAGTTTGGCCTTATACACACTTCATATCTGCATCTCTTTCATCTAGATTATTTAGACAAAAAAGAAAACTGACAAGAAGCTGAACAGGCTGCAGCCTTCAAGCGAGGGCAAGTTAGCAAAGCCAGAAAATTAGTTATGGTCAGTTTAATATATTTTACTGTTTATTGCAACACAATATATTCTAAGGCCAGTAATTACCTAACAGAAATCTGGTGGTGTAGTCGTTAAGTGCTACAGCTGCTAACCAAAAGGTCAGCAGTTCGAATCCACCAGGCGCTCCTTGGAAACTCTGTGGGGCAGTTCTACTCTGTCCTATAGGGTTGCTATGAGTCGATATTGACTCGACAGCAACAGATAATCATCTAACAGCATTCGTGCAACAACTATCTCTGTAAATACATTTGCATGCTTCTCCTCCAAAGAAGGGATAATATTATGTTTATTAGTCCCAATGACTTTTACACATGTAACTCAAATTCACCAAATCCTGTGTAGCTCCACAAACTTCTCAAATGTCAACTCTGTTAAGCCAACCAGAAAAGCCGTGCACTGATTGAATTTATAGCTTGACAAAGGAAGGGTGTGGATGAGATTACCACAACCTCTAAAATTATGTTGATATGTGCAACTGTGGGTTTTATAATGCCTGGGTAGGGGATTTCCAATAATAAAACATCTAAAGGCTTCCAGACTTAATGTAATGCTCATCTAGTTTGGGGCTTATAGAAGATGGAGAGGAAGAACAGGAGTGAGCAACTAATGGGAATGAAGGGGGTAATAATAAGGTCCATGGTTAAGGGCACTGAAGCCACTTGCAGAGTCTCTCAAGCTCAGCACTATGGGTATTTTGGACAGAATAATTCCTTGGGGGGTGTGTGTGTGTGTATGTGTGCATGTGTGTGTGTGCGCACGCATGGGCACGTGCTCGTGTCAGGGGCTGTCCTATGCATTGTAGGATATTTATTTAACTGTATCCCTGGCCTCCACACACTAGATGCCAGTAGCACCCTGATCCCCTATGTAGCAAAATGTCTGTAAAAATGTCCTCTGTTGAAAACCGCTGCCCTGCTGGAAAGCAGGAAACCCGATAAGTTCCTGGTGTCTTCAGGGGGAGTTATAGGGAGCAGCCACAATCCATCTTCACCGATACATTTCAGGATGTAGAACTGAGCGAGGGGCTACACAAGGAACTACACGGTAACAGGAAGGCCAAGAGTCCATTTGCAAGGTGACATAGAGAAGTGAGAAAACCAGGGGTAGGTTAAGTCCCTTTACCACATTTTATTGGACCTTTTTAGGCGAGAATAATTTTAGCAGCCTGAAAACCAGAATTAGCTTACCTCTTCATTGCTCTGTGCCTCAGGCATTTCAAACAAGCAGAGATGGCTGGATTAAGGAATTTTGAACACCAGTGTTGTCATTTCTTTGGGGCCACTCCCATCACTTGAGCAGAGGAAATAGAAGCCAAAGCCCATTTTCCACCCATCATTCCACTGGGCACTGCAGAACTCCATAGAGTAAATACTTCAAGCCACAGGTCAGTTCTTCTAACCTGAAAGATGTTAGTCCTTCACTAGATGTGGGTTGGAATCAGATTGTTTCTCATAAGCTAGTTTTAAGAACAGTTCTAAAAGGAGACGAAGACCTAGAATGAATGACCTCCTTTAGAATTTTTCTGGCTATGATATATTTCGAGACTTGAAAAGGGGATTAAATATATAGCGCCCCCTTATCTCCCAGATGCTTCCTATTATATTATGTAAATCCTCAGGTTCAAAAACAGCCCTAGTTCCACATTGGGGTTATGGCAAGTAAAAAATATATATATATATGAATATGGGGAGAAAGCCACAGTACATAAGAGCAGAAAGCGCAGACAAGGCTGTAGGGAACAAGAAGGAAAAAGGTCTGCACCAGAGAGCACGCAGAATGGGCACTGGAGACAAAGATCTTGAAAATGAAGTAAAAGCAGCTCCAGTGGGGCACAGCAACACCAGGGTACAGCCATCCAAAGCCTTCAAGTAAGGGCAGGTGAGGTAACCTTAGTGGAATAGTCAGTAATCTAAAATCAAGAGTGTGCTATGCACAAGATTCATGCCAAGGTTAGACACTTACCTTAGTCATCCAGCATTGCTATAACAGAAATACCACAAGTGGATGGCTTTAACAAAGAGAAATTTATTCTCTCACAGCCTAGTAGGTTACAAGCCCAAATTCCAGGTGTCAGCTCCAGGGGACACCTTTCTCTCTCTCTTGGCTCTAGAGGGAGATTCGTTATCATCAATCTTCACCCAGACTAGGAGCTTCTCTGCACAAGGACTCCAGGTCCAAAGGACACGCTCTGCTCCAGCACTGCTTTCTTGGTAGTAAGAGGTCCCTAACTCTCTGCTAGCTTCCCTTTCCTTTTATCTCTTAAGAGATAAAAGGTGGTGTAAGCCACACCCCAGGGAACTCCCTTTATATTGGATCGGGGATGTGACCCAGTAAGGTGTTATAATCCCACCCTAGTCCTCTTTAACATAAAATTACAATCACAAAATGGAGGACAACCACAGAGCACTGGGAATCATGTCCTAACCAAGTTGATACACAAATTTTTTGGGAGACATAATTCAATCCATGACAACACTCAAGTACTTTAACATAAGAAAGGCAAGCTGCTATAAATTCAAGTCAATAAATGTTTTTTGTCATTTTTCTAAGTACTTCTGGAGATAAAAATATGAATCCTTGTTTTCATGTGTTCACCATCTGTTAGGTTTAGACAAGGTCATAATTTTTTTTTTTTGAAAGCAAAATGTTTCCACTCCTAGGTACCTACTTAAAGAAACGAGAACACTACATCCACAGAAAAACTTGTTCAAGAATTATTCATAATAGCAAAAAAGTGGAAAGAACCAACTAAATAAACAAAATATTGTATATCTGTACGATGGAATATGATTCAGCCATAAAAAGGAATGAAGTAGAGGTACATGCTACGACATGGATGAGCCTTGAAAACATTATGTTAAGTGAAAGGAGCCAGACAAAAGACCACGTATTATAAGATTCTACTCATATGAAAGTCCAGGATAGGGAAACCCATAGAGACAGAAAGTAGATTAGTTGTTTAAGGTTTGGGGAGAGAATAGATATGGGATGATTGCTAAAGTGTGGGGGGTTTCTTTTTGAAGTGACAAAACGTTCCAAAATTAGATAGTGATGATGGTTGCACGAGTCTGTGGATATATTAAAAACTAATGGATTGTACACTTTAAGGGTAAATTTTACAGTATGTGAATTATATCTCAATAAAGCTGTTATTTAAAAAAAGTGTAGAAATTGTTGAATTGGTGTGTTCTGCAGTATGTACTCTCAAGAACAAATAAAATAAAAAATTGTTTTTAAATTGTACTTTACGCCTTAAGAAATAAGAATAGTTGTGGAGATAAGAATACCCCACTCAGAGAGATGAGAAGTTTCACAAGAAAGACCTCAGGTTAGACCGAAGGAAAATTGTCTTTTACTGTTTTCTCCCTAGAAGATTATTCACAATATAAAAGTTTCTATTTTAACGGGACATCAGTTTTGCATATTGAGGGGCTAGAAAAAGAAGCCCCTCTCTGAATAAACTAAGAAAAGCGGGTACATTCAGGCAGGAATGGATCCAGTTAAGACAGAGTTCAGTGAAGGGTGTCCCCACCCACCTGCTCTGCTTGCCCCTGAGCACCACAGCCTGGACCTGCATGTAGTGTATAACTAGGGGACCACTGCCCCACACAGGCATTTAAGAAAGCACCCACCATAGAATGGGCTCTCAGAGAAGGGGCAGCAGCAGCAGCACTGATCTTCACAGTGTGGCCCTGGAAGTTACTTAGGACAACTGTTCTCAAAGTTGAGCATGTATCAGACTCACCTGGAATGTTCGAGCACCAAGCCTGAGTCCCACCCCCAGGGTGTCTACTTCAGTAGGTCCTAGGCTAGGGACCCGAAATTTGCATTTCTAACAAGTTTGCAGGGGATGCCAATACTGCTGGTCTGGTAGGGTGACCAGCCATCTAGGTTTGCCCAGGACCAATAAGGTTCCTGGGACCTAGAGCTTTTGGTGCTAAAACTGGAAAAGTCCCAAGCAAACCAGGATGAGTTAGTTACATTATTATGTCTGGAGACCACTTTGAGAACCAATGTTTAAAGAGATAAGATCAAAAGGTCTTGACAGAAATTCGGATTTGAAGGGTGAAAGAAGGAACAGGATGACCCTCAGGATTCTGGCCTGAGCAAACAGGTTCATGGTGATGTCAGTGGGTCCCAAACTTTGTTGCACATTTCAATCACCTGGGATCTTTCAAAAAAATATTGATGCTGAGTGCTCGCTTCAGCAGCACATGTACTAAAATTGGAATGATACAGAGAAGATCAGCATGGCCCCTGCACAAGGATGACACACAAGTTCGTGAAGCATTCCATACTAAAAAATATTAATAATAAAGTATGTAAAAATGCTGGTAACACCGAATGAGGGTGAAGTATGCACAGCTTGATGAAGGCAAATGATTCACTAAAATGTGCACAAGAAAAAAGAACCTTTTCATAATTGCTATGGCGTATATAATTTTGAAACAACAGCAACCAAAAAATATATGTGCCAGTATATATGTATGTACCCACTAACTCACTGCCGTCGAGTCAGTAGGTAGGCACGTATGTGTAGAGGTATGAATATGTGAGTATATATGTGTGTATTAATAGGTATATGCATATGTATATGCCTGTATATAACCATAACAATAACCATATGCATATATAGTCATACATATATAATGAAGCACATAGGAGGCACAGTTATAGATACTTCTTAGACATAACCAAACACCTCCAGGAGTTGGTTTTCTGGTTTGAAGGATTAGGACCTCCTGGGACATCTTGGTCAATTGGCATCGTATAGTTCATAAAGTTTATGTTCTATGTCCTAGTTTGGTGAGTAGTATCTGGAGTCTTAAAAGCTTGTGAGCGGCCATGTAAGATACAACTATTGGTCTCCACTCAACCAGAGAGAAAAAAAAAGGAAACTAAGGGCTCAAAGAAGAAACTAGTCTATAGGACTAATAATTTACACAAATCACAGTCTCATCTACCCTGGGACCAGAAGAACTAGATGGTGCCCAGCTACCACTACAAATAGGTAGACCCTGATAGAATAGAAGAAAAATGTGTAACAGAGTCTCAAATTCCAAAAAAAAAAAGAAATAGGCTTACTGGCCTGGTTAAGACTGGAGGACCCCCTGAGCCTATTGCCCTGAGATACTCTTTAAGCCTTGACCTAAAACTAGCCCCTGAGGTCAACTTTTAGCTAAATAACAGATCTGCTCACAAAATAAAGAATATCACCTATGAGTACTGTGCTCCTTTAAAAAAAAATCATCTCTATGAGGCCAAAACGTCAAAAATTACTTTAAAACAAAAATCAGAATGTAAGGGGCAGGGAAAGGTGATTAATGGAAATGGAACAATCAAAACAGAAATAATGAGAATGTTCACACATTGTGAGAAATGTAACCAATGTTACTGAACAATTTGTGTAGAACTTGTTGAATGAGAACCTAAAATGTGTAAACCTTCACTAAAAAACACAATAAAATATTATTAAAAAAAAAAAAGACTGATGATGGGCCTCATCCCCAGGTATTATAATTTAATTGGTATGGAATGTCACCTGGGCAGTAGAAGTGTTAGCAGCTCCCTAGGTGATTCTAAGAGACCTTGGTGGTATAGTGGCTAAGAGCTACGGCTGCTAACTAAAAAGGTGGCAGTTTGAACCTGCCAGGTGCTCCTTGGAAATTTTACGGGCAATTCTACTCTGTCCTCTAGGGTCGCTATGAGTCGGAATCAACTTGACAGCAATGGGTTAGGTGATACTAATACGGAGCAAAGTTTGGGAACAGTGGGGTTATGCCCTTCCCTTAGAATGGAATCCAGGAGGAGAGTAGGTGTGTGGGGGCAAATTAATGAGTTTTAGGTCTCTATAGGTGGGGCCCTGGTGGCGCAGTGGTTAAGAAATCAGCTGCTAGCCAAAAGGTCGGCATTTCGAATCCACCAGCCACTCCTTAGAAGCCCTATTGGGCAGTTCTGCTCTGTCCTACAGGGTCACTGTAAGTGGGACTCAAAGGCAGTGGGGTTTTTTCACTCATCTACCACTGAACTATCAGTGATTCTCAACCCTGGCAACATATTAGACTCCCCTGGGGAGTTTTTTAAACACATTGGTACCTGGACCCCACCTCCAGAGATTCTGACTTAATTGCTCTGGTTTGGGTCTGAGCAATAGTAGTTTAAAAAAATCTCCCCAGGGGATCCTAAGGCACAGCCGGAATTGTGACCAACTGATGGAAGAGGGCGTATTCAGCAGGCAGCGGTGTTATTGTTAAGCAGTATGAGTCTGTCCTTCATTTCCTTACTGAAAAACTGGTGATAATTCAAAAGTAACTATTAATAAGAGAACGTGTGTATTCTCATCCAGTTTGGGATCTTCTAGTTCCTCCCGTTCCTCTTTTCAGGGGCAGGTCATTCTTGATCTTGGTTGATTTATGCTAGTTCACTTCTTTGTACCAAGACCTTTGTTATTGCTTGAAGAAAATTCTCAAACAGACAGAGAAAATTCTCGGAAATTTATTTTTATCACAAGTGCGATGAAATGTGCAACCAGGGAAGTTTTGTGTCCCCCCACCCCCCACCCGCAAACACTCCGCAAAGGCATTTCACTTGCTACTTTACTTTTGCAACCAGCATTGGAATCCTGCCTCCTTTCTCTCTAAATCCAAGTTCTTGGAATTCTGCAATCTTCATCTCTCTCGGGATTCCAATGCTTAGAGTCCCTCCATGGATTTTAGCCCATGGTCCGTTGTTGGAAACAAGTCTTTCCATTTGGAATCTGCCCTGTGATTGGATTCCCCACTGGGATGCCATGATGTTTCCTGTGTAGCACTTTCATTAAGTACCCTCAGCAACCCCAGAGCTGGATCATTTCAAACTGCGAATTGTGGGCTATTCTCATAGATCATAATCTTACTGAGTTCAGTTTCTTTGGGTATGTTGTTGTTGTTGTGTGCCATAGAGTCGATTCTGACTCACAGAGACCCTATATGACAGAATAGAAATGCCGCATAAGGTTTCCTAGCCTGTAATCTTTACAGGACCCCCAGAGCTCCTGATAGGTTGGAACCATCAACCTTTCCTTTTACAGTCAGGCGCTTAACCATTTTGCCACCAGGTCTCCTTCTTTGGTTATAGAAAATAATATTTTTTTAAATTTTGCTTCTCTTGCCTGTTCTTATTAAAAGGATAACCACGTTGCCAATCTTTCTGCATTCCTGGACAGAATGAAGCCGTTCAGTCAGGGTTTCTGAACCCAGGACAACCTCAAGACTGGGATTATCAAAACTGTATCTGCGTAACTGACCAGAAGTTGACTGGCCTGGCCCTGATGACAAGGCAACGAGGGAGCACCACCTAGAAAAAGTGCTCGGCCCAGGTGGCTGATACAGAATAGACTTTCCTGAAGCTCTGCTCTGGATTCCCCTGTAGGTCTTCACAAGGTTTCGTACAAAGTCATTAGTTCAAAATCGTAGGTAGCCAGTAACAGAGAGAGCTCATTTTCAAATGGAGGTGCTGCAGGGGCACCATCCAGTGTGTCATTTTCTTAGAACATTGGACTTCAGAAATGAACACAGGACTGTGTAAAGAGCTTGGATCACAGCATGGGAAATTTGCTGAAATATATATCCCTGGGTGGCTCAAACAGTTAAGCACTTGACTACTGGCCAAAAGGTTGGTGGTTTGAACCCACCCAGAGGTACCTCAAAGACAGGTCAAATGATCTGCTTCTGAAAGGTCATGGCCTTGAAAACCCTATGGAGCAGTTCTACTCTGCACACATGGGGTGGCCATGTGTCAGAATCAACTTGATGGCACCTAACAACAACATCAACTATATATATATATAAAAAACAAAAAAACAAACCCATCGCCATTCTGACTCATAGCGACCCTATAGGGCAGAGTGAATATATATATGAATATATATTTTCTTTGACCCATCATTCCTACCCCATTTAATATATCCTAGGAGATAATCAAGGATATGCGCAAAGATTTAACAGAAATCAGTATAACAAAAAAATTTTAGAAACAAACTACACATCAAATAATAAGGGACTTGTTAAATTCTGGTTCCTGGATTCAGAGGAATACTATGCAATAATTAAAAATGCTAGCATAGAAGAGCAATGTATCTTCTTCCTTCCCAGCTCGCTGAGGTACACATATACTCTCATCTACATCAAGGCTTGCCACAACAATGACTCTGGGAAGGAAGGTGTCTCTCTAGAGGGGCATAACTAAATCCACAAAGGGAAGAGGTGCAAGTTTGGCTAGTAGAAGTCCAAGGTGATCCTGATGTCCTTCACTGGATTGAAAATCACTGCTATTAAAACACATTTGTTTGTGCAGAAAGATGTTTGGTATATATTAAAACGAGCATACAGTATGATAACATTTTTCAAAATATTTATATGCAAGGAAAAAAGTATCAAAGAACATATAGTAAGATAATAACACTGATTTTCTCTTGATGATATTTCCTTCATTTTGCCTATTTGAATTTTCTCTGCAATGAGTATGCATTGATTGTGTAATTTTTTTAAGGAAAAATTTCATGACGATAAAAATGGGCCAAAAATGAATTAAAATATGCTAAGGAAATTATACTAGTTTTCTATTATGTTCCACAAAATATTTTGTGACGCTACAACATGAAAAACATTAATAATAAACAAGTATTTGTAAACATTTTATACACTCTTATTTTTTAAGGAACAGAGCATTGAAAGTTTTTTGTATCCCTGAAGAACAGGAAACATCAGACAAATCTGAGGGCTTATAAATACCGTGATGGTAGCAATTACTGACTCTATTGGCAACTGACTTTGACCTATTTTTTTTTAACCTAGAAAACTTGAATTTAATCATTTCCTGACAAAGAAATGCAATTTCGGCTGGCCCTGTTTTTGCACCTTGGTGAGTATTAGTTGTCAAAATCCATTTTCTGCCTGTGTGGAATTGTCTTAAAAGATTTAATAGAGGTAATTTTAAAACATATTCAATTCTTTTTTTTCTACAATGTATGTATCTGCAAGAGGAGCCCTGGTGGTACAGTGGTAACACTCAAACCCACCAGCCCTTCAGCAGGAGAAAGATGTGGTAGTCTGCTTCCGTAAAGATTGTTGTCGTTGCTATTAGATGCTGTCGAGCCGGTTTCAACTCATGGGGACCCCATGTACAACAGAAAAAAGCACTGCTCCATCCTGCGCCATCCTCACAATCATTGCTGTGTTCGAGCCCATTGTTACAGCCACTGTGTCAATGTATCTCATTGAGGGTCTTCCTCTTCTTCTCTGATCCTCTACTTTATCAAGCATGATGTCCTTCTCCAGTGACTGGTGCTTCCTGATAAGATATTCAAAGTACATGAGAAGAAGTCTCACCATCCTTACTTCCAAGGAGCGTGGTAGCTGTATTTCTTCCAAGGTTGTAAAGGTTACAGCCTTGAATACACTATGGAGCAGTTCTACCCTGTCCTATGGGTCACTCACTATCAGTCAGAGTCAACTCGATTGCAATGGATTTATATATCTGTCTATTCTGCTGTTTAATTTTGTCAAGCAACTAGAAATTCCACTTAGTCATGGTTAGTATCCACACATAGGTACTACTAACCTAAAGGTGAACTTTCGAATCCATCCAGTAGCATCACGGAAGAAAGGCCTAGTGATCTGCTTCCGTTAAGATTACAGCCAAGAAAACCCTATGGACACATGGGGTTGCCATGAGTGGGAATGAACTCCATGGCAAAGGGTTTTCAATGGGATGTCATCATCAGCAGGTAATGCTAGTAAAATACTTTCAGATTCTTAATTGACAAATATACAAAAAATTGACAAGTAATTTTTTTAAAATAACTGCTTTGAATGTAGCAATTGTCCCAATGTTGAGTTCTTACGAAGATTTTATAGGCAAAGTTTCCTCTTCTAAACAAGCAGTAGCTCTAAGCTAAAAGGCCAAATTCTCCATGTCTCTGCTGTCTTTAATAAACTGAGAATAGTTTGCATTAGTCATAGAAAAGATGTTTCCAACAATTACTGTCTTTGATTCCAACCTTTCTACAGCTACAGCAGCCCTGCCTTTGGGTACAGAATACTAACTAAATTTCTTAGAATCTTCTCTTTAAAAATGCATGCTCAGTTTCTTCATGGAAGCAAACAAAGAATCTCACCTTTGTAATTTTGCCATTCCCCAACCCTAAGGTAATTTTCCAGCTAGTTTTGCTGATAATGGAGGAAAGAAGAATTGCTCCAGATGGTGAGCTACTCATTCTTTCTGTTGAAAATTCCCTCCCTCAGCAATGTGAGCCACAAACCAGTGGTAGCAGGTTCTTGGGATCATCTGAGACTCTCAGATTACACCTTGGTTGGTCAGAGAAGGGTGGTTATGATCTATATCTACCCTGGATTGCTCTGTGGGACTCGACCAGTATCTGAAATGAGAAGGGAATGCTGAAGGTCACTGCACCCATCTCCCCAGCCTCTATGTAGAATACCTTTCTCACACTTCCTGAAATTCTAAGCCACTCCACAATTGCTCAGACAGCCCTCCCAGACCAGGGAACCCCTCTCTCTGGAGAGAAGATCTTCACAACTAAATTAGCTTGAACAGAAGAGGCCGTACTGAAATAGGTCCTGCATTTCTAAACCTAAGCGTGCTATAATCTAGTCCAGCTCTCTAGGGTTGCCCATGGTTATGTTGTTGTTATTAGTTTCCATTGAGTCAGCTCCATCTATGGCAAACCCATGTACAATAGAATGAAACAAGTTGTCCAGTCCTGCACCATCTTCATCATCATAGTTATGCTGGAGTCCACTGTTGTAGCCACTAAATATTTTGAAGGCCTTCCAACCTGGGAGGCTCATCTTCCAGCATTATATCAGACAATATTCTATTGTGATCCATAGAGTTTTTACTGGCTAATTTTCAGAATTACATGACCAGGTCTTTCCTCCTGATCAGTCTTAGTCTGGAAACTTGGCAAAACCTGTCCACCATGGATGACCCTGCTGATGTTTGAAATACCAGTGGCATAGCTTCCAGCTTCATAGCAACATGCAAGGCACTAAAGTACAACAAACTGACAGATGGCTGGTGGCTGGTTGAATTATCAACCAGAAAATGCTCAAGCTGATTATGTATAGTTTTAAATACATATAATATGTAAAAAAAAAAATACACACACATATATATATATGTATAGTAAAATATATATATTAAAAATACTGGAGCCTATTTCATCACTTTGTCATGCGTTTTGACTGAGAAAGTTAAGGACAAAGAAGCATAAAAAATGCATTGGCCCCACGGGCTTGGGGAACTGTCTACAACGTGTAAACCTTATCTGACATGTGCTGTTTGTACCTTTTCTTGTCCATAATAACTAAATGGGTATGAGTACGTGTGTGTGTTTACATTCTCTAAAATACTGAAGGGAACTCTAAAGTGTGTGAAAGCATCTCATGTATTAAAAAAATTAATATAATGTACAAAATTATTAGAGAAATTATGAAATAATAGCTATTCCTACAAAATGACCCTTCACTTTGTAGAAGAATTTACTCCAATTTCTATAAATGACCAGATCTTCTAAATTAATTTTTAGTAAGGTTCTATCTTCAAGCTGTAGGTCATTTTTGAGGAACACATTGTCCAAAGATATAAGCATTTCAATTCTCTGAATCAACCCCCACCTCTTCCTAATGAGATCACCTGGCGGTTGAAAACTTCTGCCCAGAAAGGATTTTGCTGAGTCTGTGTTCAGGCAGGAAGGTTCAACAGCTTATGTTTCTAGACACTTTCTGCCAAGTATTTTAAACCAGAAAATTAATATTTTCACTTATTATATGGTATAATAATAATATAATAAAGTTTTTTATTATATGGATAACAGTTCAATGTCTCTAAGTCCTGGAACAGTTCTATTTCTGAAAAGTACACATCTGATCAGAACAAGTTTGGCCAAGTCAAGTTGAAAAAAACATGTTATATCTCTAAGGCAGCAGCTGCAATAAAAGAATTCAGGACGAAACTTGTCTAAAACAATAAATTGCTATAAGGGAAGTCTTAGTTAATCTACATGTAGCATGAGCAGAATACCCAAAGGAGGAATATAGTATTTCCCAAGTCCTCAGCACCCTTAAAAAAAAAAATTATTACGGTAAAAATACATATCAAAAATTTGCCATTATAACCACTTTCAAGTGTCCGATTCAGTGACATTAATTACATCCACCATGTTGTGCAACCATCACCACTACTTCCAAAAGGTTTTCATCACCCAAACAGAAACTCAATGCCCTATAAGCAATAACTCTCCATTTCTGCCTTTCCCCAGCCCTCTATGCATTTGTGTATTCTGGATATCTCATATAAGTGGAATAATACAACATTTGTCCTTTTGTATCTAACTTATTCCATTCATCATATTTCCAAGGTTATGTCATAGCGTGTATTGGAACTTCATTTCTCTTTGTGGCTTAATAGTACTCTGTTGTATGTATACACCACGTTTTATTTATCCATTCGTCTGTTGATGGACCCTTGGGTTATTTCCACCTTTTGGCTATTGTGAATAATGTTGTGATGAACATTGGTGCACAAGTTTATCTGTTTGAGTTCATGCTTTCAAGACTTTTGGGTATGTAAATAGAAGTGGAATTGCTGAGTCATGTGGTAATTCTGGATCCCTGGTGGCACAGTGGTTAAGAACTACAGCTGTTAACCAAAAGGTCAGTAGTTTGAATTCACTAGCTGCTTCTTGGAAACCCTATGGTGCTGTTCTACTCTGTCCTATAGGGTCGCTATGGGCCAGAATCGACTTGATGGGAATCGGTTTGGTTTTTTGTTTTTTTTTTTTTGGTTTATAATTCTATTCTTAACTTTTTGAAGAATTGCCAAACTATTTTCCACAGTAGCTGCACCATTCTACGTTCCCGCCACCAATGTGTAAGAGTAGTGATTTCTATACATTCAGCGTCTTTTCTTATGTAGAATCCTGTTGGCCTAGAGATCAGTTCAACACATTCCAGGGACATTTTGTAAAAGAAAAAAATGAGGCTCGAATAGTTATTACACCAAATCTACCCAGCAAGCAAAGTTTTGACCATTCATCATCCACTAGTGCATTGGCCCAATGGGTTTGGGGAGCTGGCTACAAACTCAGTAGTCCGATACATCTTTTGAACAATATTAAATAAATATATAAATGCCTTGTTGTTAGGTGCCTAAACATAGCCAATTAGCTATGCCTGACTATACCTAGGTTATTTACCAGCCTCTGTGTTTTTAATTACTCCATAATCTCCCCTGGTTTTACCTCAGATTTGAGGGAAGTATAATTTTCCTAATTTAATGTAAATCTTTTTATAGACTCAAAGGATTCCTTGTGACTGTACAATCCTTAAACTACGGTTTAGATTCTTCTAGGGGGCTTGACATCAACAGCATTTACTGTTGGTGTTTTTTCCCTCTGTCTCTAGCAAGAGATATATTTGCCTGAATATTTATAACTTATTTACAACCTGGAAACCCTGGGGGCGCAGTGGTTAAGTACTATGGCTGCTAACCAAAAAAGGTCGGCAGTTCGAATCTGCCAGGCGCTCCTTGGAAACTCTATGGGGCAGTTCTACTCTGTTCTATAGGGTCACTATGAGTTGAAATCAACTTGATGGCAACGGGTTCGGTTCAGGTTCAGTTATGCACAACCTTTCCAGGTTCTCTGCTTAGAACTCCTGATTTTTTTTTTTACTATTGCA
Organism: Loxodonta africana; assembly: GCF_030014295.1. NCBI lineage: Eukaryota > Metazoa > Chordata > Mammalia > Proboscidea > Elephantidae > Loxodonta > Loxodonta africana. The sequence continues at coordinate 41,235,136 of NC_087349.1, forward strand.
ACAAATTAAAAAAAGAGAGAGAGAGAGAAAGAAAAAAATATAGCTACTCTATGGTTGTATTTTTTCCAACCAATGGCAGCTGACTTTGAAATCACTTAAGCCTTCTCCTATCATCACTCTTCTATCAGCTATCAAGGCTGAAGTTGTGTTTTGCTTTACTTTCCACTATGACTACTACTATTTAGCAATAGTTTAGTAGGCTAAAATTTTAATACAATTATAACATACTATTAATTTTTTTGTGAAGAGCTCACCACTTTTCCAGAACTTAACCTTTGAACAAATTTACATTAAAAAAAAAAGTTTTTGAATCAAAATTTAAGAACCGTATCTCAGAGACTACATATGCAGAGTGGAGAGTTGAGGTGACAATGAGATAGTAGTTCCCACCATGATCTTATCTCACTTGTGACCAAATTGCTTTGTGACAAATCTGATGAGCATCAGAAATCAGATTTGTTCCAGGGTGTGTCTGAACCCAACAATCCAGGGATTCAATTGAATTTACATATTTTATGAGAAAGAGTTTCTTAAATGCTCCAATTTCTTTTGTACAGGTAGGAACAACAGCTATCACAGGCAGGATTGGGCATCTCCTTCCTTGGGTCTATGAATTAGTCTTCATTATGTAGGGTTGCTGTGAGTTGGAATTGACTCAACAGCAACAAGGTTTTGGGGTTTTTTTAATTTTATTTTTTTTATTGTGCTTTATGTGAAAGTTTACAAATAAGGTCAGTCTCTCATACAAAAATTTATTTACTCCTTGTTGCTCTCCTCCTAATGAGACAGCACACTCCTCATCTCCACCCTGTATTCCCCTTGTCCATTCAGCCAGCTCCTGTCTCCCTCTGATTTCTCATCTCCAGACAGGAGCTGCCCACATAGTCTCATGTGTCTACTTGAGCCAAGAAGCTCACTCTTCACCACTGTCATTTTCTGTCTTATAGTCCAGACCAATCCCTGTCTAAAGAGTTGACTTTAGGAAAGGTTCCAGTCTTGGGCCAACAGATGGTCCTGGGACTGTGACCTTTAGGGTCCTTTTAGTCTCAGTCAGACCATTAAGTCTGGTCTTTTTATGAGACTCTCAGGTTTGCATCCCACTGTTCTGCTTGATCAGGAATTCTCTGTTGTGTTCCCTGTCAGGGCAGTCATCAGTTGTAGCTGGGCACGACCTAGTTCTTCTGGTCTCAGGCTGATGGAGCCTCTGATTTATGTGGCCCTTTCTGTCTCTTGGGCTCATAATTACCTTATGTCTTTGGTGTTCTTCATTCTCCTTTGCTCCAGGTGGGTTGAGACCAATTGATGCGTCTTAGATGGCTGCTTGCTAGCATTGAAGACCCCAGATGCCACTCACCAAAGTGGGATGCAGAATGTTTTCTTAATACATTTTGTTACACCAATTGACATAGATGTCCCTGGCAACAGGTTTTTAAGGAGCCCTGGTGGTACAGTGGTTAAGTGAATGGCTACTAATCGAATGATCAGCAGTTGGAACCCACCAGCCGCTCTGTGGGAGAAAGATATGGCAGTCTACTTCCATAAAGATTTATAGCCTTGAAAACCCTATGGGGCAGCTCTTCTCTGTCCTATAGGGCTGCTATGAGTAGGGATCAACTCCACAGCAACAGATCTTTTGTTCTTTTGTTTCATTTACTCTAAAAATGACACATTAAGAATTCCCAGTAAGTAGAGGCTGCTCTTTTTTAGAGGCTGCTCAGATCAGTTTCCCTAGAAGCAGAGCTCGAGGTAGGGATTTTTGTGCTAGTGATATATTGAGAGAAAACTCTCAGGAGAAAGGGAAAAAGGGAAATGGAGAGGGCAAGATATGATTCCAGCTGGAGTCAGGCTTCAACCTGACCCCACAGGGAGGTTCTGAGCATGAATTGCACCTGAGAGTTGATCCCAGCCTAAGGCAATGGGGCCAGCTTTTTGAACCCCCTGACCATCAATCATTGGCTACAGGCTACCCCAGATGGGCACGGGGAACACAGATGGAACACCTCCAGGCTAGGTGCATTCCATCAGGCTGAGGGTACCAATAGCATGTACTAACTGGGATCTTAATGAACAACAAAAATGGTATTAAAAATAAGCAGACTGTTAACTTTCTGACTTAACCAGGTGATTCTTCAGGCCTTGTGCTGCCTTAGGCTGCCTTGCCATGTAGCCGTTCTTTGTTTTCAAGGGTTGCTCAGTTGCTCGAAAGCTCAAGATGAATGTAACAGGGGTGTCTGTCATCCTACCACTGGAGATCTCCTAGTGGGCCGTGGTGCTCAGCTAACGACTTCTTCTACCTGCAGGCTGAGAGGAGCCCAGAAATACTGCATCCTCAGCTACCTGGAGGTGGGTTTGTCCTTTGTTTACTTGTTGGGACATTATCTAATCAATGATGTCTCTTTTTCCAAGTATATCTGGGGCGGGCAACCCAGACAACTCTAAAGAAGGAGACAATATTCCTTCCTAAAGAAAGGAGACACAGGTAATATAATTCAAAGTTGAGGAAATCACAACTAATTAGGAAATAGGGGAGATCTGCTTAGTGTATATCTCTTTGTTACCTTTAGAAGGAGCCTTGGGTGTTCAACTGCTAACTGAAAGGTTGGCATTTGGAAACCACCAGCTGCTCTGTGGAAGAAAGATGTGGCAGGCTGCTTCCATAGAGATTTACAGCCTTGGAAACCCTACGGGTTTGCTGAGTCGTTATTGACTCAACAGCAGTGGGTTTGATTTTTTTGGTTACCTTTAGAGCTAGACAGCAAAGTGTTTTGGTTTAGTCTTTGACTGGAAATTATTGTACAATCTACTGGTCTACTTAGCTGCGTTACTGACTCCCATAATAATAAAAAAAAAAACCAAATCTGTTGCCATTGAGTCAATTCCAACTCGTAGTGACCCTATAGGACAGAGTAGAATTTCCCCATAGGGTTTCCCAGGCTGTAATCTTTACAAAAGGAAGCAGGACTGCCACATCTTTCCCCCGGAAACACTGACGCTTCAGATAGCAGCCAGGACTCCTTAATGATTCCCATTAAAGAAAATTGCTTTGAGTCATATCAGCCCTTAGTGACCCTATAGGACAGAGTAGAACTGCCCCTATAGGGTTTCCAAGGCTGTAATCTTTATGCAAGCAGACTGCCATAGCTTTCTCCCATGGAGCAGTTTTAAACCACCAGCCTTTTGGTTAGCAGCTGAGCTCTTAACCACTGCGTCTCCAGAACTCCTTAGTGACTCCCATAAAAAAAAATCCCATAAAAAAAAAAAAATCCCATAGAGGGGCGTAATTGACTCAGTGAAAAATGAAGATTCATAAGGGTCTCAAGGCCATTATGCTGAACATGAGTACTCACTGTTCTGCCTTAGATAAAGAGGGGTGTAGAATGTTGAATTCAGTGCATACCAACCCCACAATGCCACTTGACAATTGTATAATCTAAAAACCATAAATTCCCAGCATGAACGTATTTTTGTACCTCTAGCCTTTTCTCTTAAAGAACAGTTTATTCAAAGAACCAATAGCTTTACCATTTGTTTTTTGTTTGTTTGTTTTGTTTTGTTTTTCTCTCTGTGATCTGGGAGCAGAACAGGCATCTAAGGCCATTTGAGTGTCTTACCTGCTGAAAGGCTTGAGGAGATCACATCAACCACTTAAATGAGAGGATGTACAGGAAGGTAGTTGGACATCAGCCTAATGTTAGTGCGCAGGCTTTTCCACGAATTGTTCATTTAAGGCAATTTGTTTAGGTCTCTGGGAAACGCTTTGTATCCTAACTGTTGCCTAGTAAAGGATGATGATTATAAATAATTGGAGACAATACTTGGGTGCTTAGCACTGTTCTAAGTTTGGGAAGTATCTGTGTAGGGAAGCGAATTCTCTACATGTGCTAGGAAATTACACAGTGGAAGTTTTGCTCAATTCAAGGCCAAGTGGGGTGGATGGCTCATGTGACTTTACTAAATCCGTGTCTAGACAAGGAAGTAGTTCTCAACTCTAAGATTAGAAACTTTCCAACACTGGCAATATCTATCTTGTTCTTCAACCACTATTGTCATGAGCCAACAACTCTGATGATAATTAGAAATTGGTGTTTCTATATCTCAAAGTTATACCCCCAAAATAGAAGTAAATAAAACTGCAGAGAATTATTTAGTCTAGAGAAAAATGTAAATCATAAATTTTAGGGCTGGAAAGAACCTCAAAATATTATCAGGCTCACAAAATATTACAAGTGGGGCTACAAGTACTTAGATAAACATTCATGCACCGTGCAGGATGGGTTTTTTTTCCTCCTATTATCTACAAAGTGCAACCAAGCAAAACATCTTCTTCAAAAGCTTCAAGTCAACATTGACTCATAGTATTAACCAAGCTGGGACTCCCGCATCTAGTTCCCACAGTTAAGAATCTTCTTTGGCCAGCCCCAACGAAACTATGCCTCTAAAATGATTACAGAAAAATGGCCAACAAGCCCTGAAGTTAAACATTTTTCCCAATAATTCCTATAGTATTATTAGAAATACTTTGGAGCCTTGGTTTCTGCTGCTTTTTTAGGGTGGGTCTGAGGCAAGCTTACCCATATGCTGAATTGATCTAGCTGCCATTGCTCCTTAATTTCTAACGGGAACTTTGATTTTCTTCAAATGAAAGGCCATGGAGGCCAGTGATTTTATACTATATACTATATACTGTAGATATCTCGAATGGCTGTTTCACTTGAACAGACTCTACTGGTTGAAATAATGATTAAAATCATCATGTACTTTTTTAACAAATTTTATTGATCTTCTATTATGTACTGTCCTATGAGTTGGCAATGCATTTGTTGTGTTTTGTTTTATTACATATCAGGTACCATTCTGAGTAATGGGGACACAGCAACAAACAAAATAAAGTCCTTTCCCTTGTTCAGCTTAAATTCTAATGATGGAGACAGGCAATAAACCAATGATTATATAATGTAGTCTTTGGTAGTGACAAGGGCTTAAAAATACATAAATCAGGGCAAAGGGATAGAGAGTGTCAGAAGACCACAGGATGGGGAAGTGGTGGTATTTTAGGTAGGGTTATTAAGGGACATCTCTCTGAGAGGATGGCATTTAAACAGAGACCTAGAAGAAGGGAAGAAGAAGGAGGTAAGAACAACTGTGAGTGAGAACAGCAGGTGCTAAGGCCCTAAGGCAGGAGGGCCCTTGCTGTGCTCAAACAACAGCAAGGAGCAAGTGTGGCTAGAGCCAGGGGAGACAGGCAGAGGTAAAGGCACAGAGGTGGCTCAGGCCAGATCATGTAATACCTTGTAAGCCAAGGTAAGGACATACAATCAAATCACATTTGCCAAGTACCTACCAGCACAGTATGCCATTGTAGGCCATTTCTAGCACAGAGAATTGTAATAAACAGCCCCTGCTTCCTGGAAGTTTTGCAAAAAGCTTTTTCAGAGCCCTGCCAGTATTAGCCAGAACAACTGTGCAGGCCATTGGCAGACCTTTGGAAATCTTTGGAGAGCTCCTTAGGAGTTTTAAGTATAGTCACAAATGTATGCATTCAATAAAGCCAGCTTAAGGGTCAGGTTTTTGTGACCTTTGAAAAATCTATCCTAAGTAAAACTAGTTTCAATTCACTAAGAAGACCTTCTAGTCTGTGAAAGAAGAGGGTGGGCCTCTCTGTTGTCAGTTTAATGAAAATCTTTTACAAAATCCATGTGTGTGATACAAAGGTTTTAGAGGCTTTACTACTAAAAACTGTAAAATCTGAGATTGAAAAGATGATGGCTGCAGATAACTATGACCGAGATTGATTTTTTTGCAAAATATTCCTTTTTTTTAACCTAAGGAAGTACTTCTAACTCAAAAAAATAAAAAACAAATCCTAATTGTTCCTATATGGTTTAAAATAATTTCTAGATCATCTGCTTTCTGTATGAGAAAAAATTAGTTCTACATAAATTTGCATGTGGACACTGAATGTATAGATTTATAAATTTTCTAGGGCATGTTGAATTTAGTTTGTTACTGTATTTAAGTACCAATTGATGGAAAAAAAAGGGTGTCTTGTTATTTCCTCTGCTTCTTATTTTTAGCCAGATTGAAAGACAAATATAGCAAGTACATCTTGTTTTTGAACTGAGATTAACAATAAGCAATTACGATCCTTTATTTTTAATCTTAACTTTGGTGTTTTCCAAGAGGAGCAAAAATGCTTCATCTGTGACTCCAGGCTTCTGTATGACCCATATATCCAACCCAACAGCCACACCATTGACAATGTAATTACAAGTTTTGGACCAGATGGAGAAAAGAATTGGTGGCAATCTGAAAACGGTATGATTAAGTTCCTTTCCAAGTTTTTATTTCTTCATATTTTAATTAAGCATCTTCCTTTCTGTGTGGTTTTAATAATGTCACAGCAAAAAGTTGTACTGGAATTGAACAGTATTTACCAGGAATGTACAGCTGCATATAAGGGCAAAATTTATTTTTGTTTTAAAAAAGAATATTTTCCTTTAGAGAAATCAAAGTGTATTTTAAGCACATAATTCAGAATGTGTCACTGTTTCTACGTGGGAGGAGGAAATACCTGTGCATCCTTTTGTTCTTTGTAAAAAATAAAGAAGTTTATGAGGTGTTGGTAAGTTAAGCCCTAATATAGAACACACAGGTGAATGAATAACTGAATGAATAACTCCAGGGAAAACCTGACAGCACTATGTGCTTTTTCCTTCTGTAACACACATACCAAAACCAAACCCATTGCCTTCAAGTCAATTCTGACTCACTGCTACCCTGTAGGACGCAGTAGAACTGTCCCACAGGGTTTCCAAAAGCATACTCTTTATGGAAACAGGCTGCCACATCTTTCTCCCATGGAGTGGCTGGTGGGTTCAAGCCACCAAACTTGAGGTTAGCAGCCGAGTATTTAACCACTGCACCACCAGGGTTCCTGGGACCCTTCTAGTTTTCCTTACCCCCCCAGAAAATGATTCTACTCACCACATGTCTATATGTTGCAGTTTTGGCTGCAATCCTCTGTTTTCTTGATACCTCTAAGTGCATTTCCTTTAGGGATTCCTAGACTACTGGAGGAGAGTGTGGAAATAATCTTAATACATAAGACAGTTTAGGGCAAGATAAACATGAGGCTTCTTTTCTATGTTATCCATTTGACAAATATATGATTGGTGTCTACTAAATGCCAGTTTTCTTGTTCTTTTTTAAAAAATATTTTATTTATTTTTGATGGCAATATACACAACCAAACATACATCTGTTCACAATTTCTGCATGAACAGTTCAATAACTTTAAAGACTAAGTCACTTTGAGGACTAAGGTACACCTGACCCAAGACATGGTATTTTAAATCATCTCATATGCATGCAGAAGCTGAATAATGAATAAGGAAGACCGAAGAAAATTGATGTCTTTGAATAACGGTGTTGGCAAAGAATGTTGAATATACCATGGACCTCCAGAAGAACAAACAAACCTATCTTGGAAGAACTACTGCCAGAATGCTACTTAGAATTAAGGAAGGTGAGACTTTGTCTCACATACTTTGGACATTTTATCAGGAAGGACCAGTCCCTGGAGAAGGACATCATGTTTGGTAAAGTAGAAGGTCAGCAAAAAAGAATAAGACCCTGGAAGAGATGGACTGACACAGTGGCTGCAACAACGGGCTCAAACATAGCAATAATTGTGAGGATGGTGCAGGACCAGGCAATGTTTTGCTCTGTTGTACATGGGGTTGCTATAAGTGGGAACCAACTTGAGGGCACCTAAAACAACAGTTCAATAACATTGATGATATACTTCACAATGTGTCACCATTCTCACTATCTCTACCCATTTTGTTTCGTCACCATTAATTTAGGTTCTCTGACTCTTAGAGTTCTCTTCTGTGCTTTACATTAACTGTTGCCAGATTAAGCTCTAAATACCAGTTCACTTCGGATCCCAATTATGGATCTCCAGTTGGAATCTCCTTAATGAACACAAGGCTGTTTTTACCACAGTCACTTGTTTTCATTAACGAACAGTGTCCATTTTTTTTGAATAATTATTTTGACCCTCATGTCCAGCATTTGTTCCATGTCTCCTCAGAAGCAAATGTCCATGTATCAGAGCCAACTAGGTAGAACAAGAATTCTCCACCAGACACTTCAGAGAGGGGAAAGTAGATTTCCTTTTCTAAGGGATAGGGAGCCCCTGACACAGACCTGGAACATGATGGCCCTCCCAGTAACAGGCCCTTCCCAAGCTGTCTGGCCTGGGACTCTAAGCTGAATCCCAATTTACTGCAGCCCAGCCACTGTGCTCTAGAGATGCTCTGTCCAATATGGTAGCCCCTAGCCACATGTGGCTATTGAGCACTTGAAATGTGGTTAATCTGAATCAAGATGTGATGAAATTATAAAAACATCCTAAATTTCTAAGCCTTAAATTGTAGGGAGAAAAAGTAAAATAATGAATAACTAATTTTTTAATATTGATTATATGTTGAAATGATAATTTTGATATATTGGGTTAAATTTATTGTTAAAATTAATTTCACCTGTTTCTTATTACTTTTTTTTAAATGTGGCTACTAGAAATTTTAAAATTATAAATGTGACTCATTATATTTCTGTTGGTCGGTGCCGCTCTAGAAAGACCTAGAGAAAGCCTCAGCATGTCCAGGTTGGGGCTGACCTTCCTCGCCCACGCTAGAAATGGATCACAGCTATCCAGCTCAGTGCAAAGTCCTGATCAGGACACTTTTGGCTTCTCATCAGCCATAGACAAGCCCATAGATCTCCACTCCAAGGGGGAGATTCCAAGCTGTGTTTTATGTCAAGAGACAATAAAACCGTAGTTCAAACGACTGTTAGCAGTTGTTGGAAGAAAAGGGTGTGTTGGTTTTTAATCATGCTAAGGCTTGATAGCTCATGTTCCTGTGTAGTTAAAACTTGTGTACAAGGAAACGAGCCCTCTCTTTCCATCTGTGGAAAATGTTGTGGCACCCTCTTGGTGGGATATAATGCTGCCACACAGTGGCTGTGTATTTTACCATCAAAACGTGGGTGTGGGCACCATCAGGAGAAATCCTGTGTTACTGTCACATAGATCTTCTCCTGGGCACAGTGTGGCCGACAGCCTGGGAAAGAGTGGTGATCACCTGCCATGTGATTTCAAAGAGGCTTTATTTCATGCAAGTAGTGGGGATGGGAGGGCAGTTAACATTGATAAACAGGGGTCTCTCAAAATCATTGATTTTCTTCTTTCTGGATTTTTCTTTAGGTCTTGATCATGTCAGCATCAGACTGGACCTAGAAGCATTATTTCAGTTTAGCCATCTTATACTGACCTTTAAGGTACAGATGTACAGGCTTGCTGCCCCTTTATCTATTTACAGAATGTTTGGTGTTTACCTGGTATTTCACTTCCTTGCAGAAACCAAAAAGCTGTGTAAATCCAGAATTGAGCTGTGTATTGTGGGTTTTTGTTCTTGGATGAAAAAAAAAAAAAACTGCTTGTTAATCAAAAAACAAAACAAAATATCTTAGAAGAGTAGAAGACACAATCAAAAGGAAAACTTCAAACACTGGGGTGATAGGAACCTCAAGAACCAGAAGGATAGTTTTCAGGACAAAAAAACAGGAACTGGAAATAATTTAAGGAAATATGGAAAGACTGTGATTAAGAAGGGAATAAAAAGTAAAAGGTTTTTACTAAAGTTAGTCAGATGTCAGAGCAAATCACTGTGTCATTCTTTAATCATACTAATTTTGATGACATCCTGGTGCTATATTTTGGCAATAAAAAAATGAATATAAAGTAAAAAATGAAGAAACACCACTCTTCGCCCTGAAAGAGCTCACAGTCAAGTGATGGTTACAAACATATAAATAGAAAATTATAATACAAAGCGAAAGTGCAGAAATACAGGTATGATTAGAATGCTAAGGAAATTCTTTGTTAAAGACACTAAGTTGGCTATGGAGAATCAGAGTAAACTTTGTGGTAGGGTTTTGAAGGATGTGTAAGAGTTTGTAAGAGGAACAGCATCCTAGGCAAAGAAAGAAAAAAAAAATTGCCATTGAGTCAATTCCAAGTCATGGCCACCCTTTGGGTGTCAGAATAGATTAGAACTGTACTCTGTAGTGTTTTCAGTGGCTGAGTTTTTAGAAGTAGACAGCCAGGCCTTTCTTCCAAGGTGCCTCTGGGTGGACTCAAACTTCCAAACTTTTGGTTAGCAGCTGGGCTCATTAACCATTTGCACCACCCAGGGGACTCCAGACAAGAAGAACCACATGCAAAATGCTGTAAAACATTAATTGTATTTGCTCTTTTATTTATATGTCATCTTTCTTCAATTAATAATTCACAGAACCATAAATACTAGATTCTGAAGATAAGGTATGTGCTCATAAATACTTGCTTGAAAGAGTTTCTCAGTGTGTTTATTGTATATTTAAAAATAAAGTATGAAAAAATGAAATTAGAAAGCACAAACTTTCAACCTGAAGGATAATAAAGCTACCTTTGTGAAGCATTACAAGTTTAATTCGTTTTTGCATAGACTTTTCAGCCTGCCGCAATGTTAGTTGAGTGTTGCGCGGACTATGGACGCACCTGGAAAGTGTTGAAGTATTTCGCAAAAGACTGTGCTGCTTCCTTTCCCGACATCTCATCTGGCCAGGCCCAGGAAGTGGGAGACCTTGTCTGTGACTCCAAATATTCAGATATTGAACCCTCAACTGGTGGTGAGGTCGCAATTCCTTCCTTGGATTTCTTTTATTTAAATGAAACTTTAAAAAAATCTGGTTACTTTAGATTTTTTAAATTTTGGTAGTGTTTACTGAAACGTAACTTGAGCTATTAGGTTTTTTTTAAGAATGAAAAGTGTCCAAATTGAAATGGGTTCAGAATCCATCTCAAACATAGATAAAGAGCAAATACCACCCCCCCCCCAAAAAAAAAGACCTGTAGCTGTCAAATCGATTCCAACTCATAGCGACCTTATAGGACAGAGTAGAACTGCCCCCCGGGTTTCCAAGTAGTGCCTGGCGAATTTGAACTGTCAACCTTTTGGTTAGCAGCTGTAGCTCTTAACCACTATGCCACCAGGGTTTCCAAAGAGCAAATACATTATAGGAAATAATCCTGAAGGTTAGTGGGGGATGAAATTCAGCCCACACCCCACTCACAAGCCTGAGCACCTGGCCCAGGGCCCCTGTTCTAAACCTTGCAAAACAGCCGCATAGGCTAGCAGTAGTCCTAGTCCTGGATTAGCTGTCTCATCTCCATGACTGCTATGCAGACAGATTCTGCAAGAAATACCCTTCTGAGCAAAGCTGATGACCAGCAGAGGGTTAGAGTGAGACTGCGATTAGGGGGCAGTATTTTCTCAGGTAGAGCAGAGAGAATTGGTGGCAGAAGGCAGCTCCAGAATCCCTGCCAGATCCCAACTTAATGACAGCTTGCTGAACTGTGAGCCTTCCACTTCACCCCAGTCCAGCTCGAGAGCTCTTTCCACCAGCGGTATCACCACTTCTGTCTATATGGACCAGTTGGCCATACAGACCCAAAAGGTGACTGTTTAATCATCTTCATTCTTTTTCATTCTTGATAGTTTTGTTTATATGTTCACCCAGGTAATAATCTGTATCCAACACCAGCTAGCACACAATAGTTCAGGACTGGCATGTAATAGTTCACTTCCAATAAGGTCAGGATCTCTTCTTTAAGAGATTTTTTGACAATTGTGTTTTTGGGTAGAATACCACGAATTTACCTACATTTGTTTTACAGGTTGTTTTAAAGGTTTTGGATCCCAGCTTTGAAATAGAAAACCCTTACAGTCCTTATATCCAGGGTATGAATCACTTTATAATTTTCATATCAACTTCTTTTTTTTAATTTCATAGTACGAGGGTGTATTCCTTATTGCGTTTCTGTAGAATATTAAGGGGATATCAGCCAAGGAGGGTTCCTTGAACCAACGCAACCTCAGTTTACTTTGATTCATTATTTTCCTTTCTCTAGACCTTGTGACACTAACAAACCTGAGGATAAACTTTACCAAACTCCATACCCTTGGGGATACTTTGCTTGGAAGGAGGCAGAATGATTCCCTTGACAAATACTACTATGCCCTGTACAGGATGGTTGTTCGAGGGAGATGCTTTTGCAATGGTCATGCGAGTGAATGTGGCCCAATGCAGAAAGTGAGAGGAGATGTTTTCAGCCCTCCCAACATGGTGAGTTATGAATTCAGAAGAGGAGTTGGCCCTTCTGACTGCCCTCCACTAGCCTGGTGCTGAGTGTAGATCAGAAGTGGCAGCTTTGTATTGGGGCAGGTAGTGTCCAACCTGACCCAACAGGCCATCTAGAGGAACTTCTGGTTCTCTAAATGGATTTCCTGTGGGTTCTCCCACACATTGGGCATCCAGCAAAGACCATGGTTGTATCACTGAACTAATGAGCAGAATTTTTGATTTCAAGATAGCCCATCATTCCCTCTCTTGCTTTCTGTTTGTATTTTAGGGAATAGGGATTTGATGGGGATGAACCATAATCTCACATTCATTCTCTGACAAAAATTGATTGAAGGCTTGTTGTGTGTAATCCCTTGTGCTCAGTGATAATGTGTGTCAGTAACACCTGATATGGGGAAAATGGCCAATTCAAGTCACTTCCTTCCACTACAGAGACTGTGTCTTCCCATTGCAGATCTCTCCTATCTTGAGGCTTGTCTTAAAACTTTGAGGTAGTAAAAGGATTATATTTCTCTGCAGACCTAGTGGCTGCTAATACTTTTAAGCTATTTATTAGGCATAATTATACAAGCCTTGATGTTAAGACTATTGTACCTTCACACTCAGCTTCCTCTAGGTGTCACTGGAAATAGTTTCTCCCTTTGCAAAATGCACCGTTGAGAGCATTTTGTGAAAACCCAAAAGAATCACACACTTATCCCCAAATTCTTTCCCTTTTCTAACTCCCTATTCTCCCTTATGCTTCTAAGTCACTCCATACACACACACACCCCATGTCCTCCCCTGTCCTTTCCCTCCTTTTAGTGAGACTGCAACAGTCTGCCCTGAAACTAGAATTCAGAAAAGCTAAAAAATGTATTGTAAGTGTTCACTGAGCATCTTAACTTTTTTTGTTGTACTTTAGGTGAAAGTTTACAACTCAAGTTAATTTCTCATACAAAAATTTATACACATATTGTTTTGTGACATTAGTTGCAATCCCCGCAATGCGGCAGCGCACTCCCCCTTTCCACCCAGTTCCCTGTGTCCATTTAACCAGTTCCTGTCCCTTCCTGGCTTCTCATCCTACCTCCGGACAGGAGCTGCTCATTTGGTCTCGTGTGTCTGATTGAACTAAGATGCACACTCCTCATGTATATTATTTTTTATTTTATAGTCCTGTCTAATCTTTTTCTGAAGAGTGGGCTTTGGGAATGGTTTCAGCTCTGGGTTAACAGAGCATCTGGGGGCCACAGTTTTGGGGGTTCCTCCAGTTTCTGTCAGACCATTAAGTCTGGTCTTTTTATGTGAGTTTGAGTTCTGCCCCACACTTTTTTCCTACTCCCTCCAGGACTCTCTGTTGCATTTCCTGTCAGGGCAGTCATTGGTGGTAGCTGGGTACCATCTAGTTTTTCTGGTCTCAGGCTGATAGAGTCTCTGATTTATGTGGTCCTTTTTTTTTTAGTCTCTTGGGCTAAAATTTTCCTTGTGTCTTTGGTTTTCTTTATTCTTCTTTGCTCCAAGTGGGATGGGACCAATTGATGCACCTTAGATGGCCACTCGCAAGCTTTTAAGACCCCAGACGCCCCTCACCAAAGTGGGATGCAGAACATTTTCTTAATAAACTGTGTTATGCCAGTAGGCCTAGATGTTGCCCAAAACTATGGTCCCCAGGCCCCAGCCCCAGCTACTCTGTCCCTCAATGTGTTTGAACATATCTAGGAAACTTCTTAACTTTTGCTTCGGTCCAGTTGTGCTGACTTCCCCGTATCATGTGTTGTCCTTCCCTTCACCGAAGTTTATCTTCGTCTACTATCTACTTAGTGAATTCCCCTTCCTGTCCCTCCTCACCCTCGTAACCATCAAAGAATGCTTTTTTCTGTGTTTGAATCTTTTCTTGAGTTCTTATATAGCGGTCCCATACAATATTTATCCTCTCGGGACTGACTAATTTCACTGGCATAATGCCCTCCAGATTCATCCATGTCATGAGATGTTTTGCGGATTCATCATTGTTCTTTATTGTTCCATAGTATTCCATTGTGTGTATCTACCATAATTTGTTTACCCATCTGTCTGTTCATGGGCACCTAGGTTGTTTGCATCATTTTGCTATTGTGAACAGTACCGCAATGAACATGGGTGTTCATATGTCTATTTTTGTGACAGCCCTTATTTCTCTAGGCTATATTCCTAGGAGTGGGATTGCTGGATCATATGGTATCTCTATTTCTGGCTTTTTAAGGAAGTGCCAAATCCTTTTCCAAAGCGGTTGTATCAAGAACATCTTAAATTTTTTTAAATGTAAAAGGTAGTTAAGCAAATAATAAAAAGTAGTCGAGGTTGGTATTATAATTAACATATGGGAAACTAAGACCAAGACAGGCCCCAGGCCTCGTATTTCATTTCCCATTTAAAGAACCCCAAAGTCCTGGAAGTTAAGCCCTCTTTTACCTCTTTATTTATCACCTGATGAAGGTTCACGGTCAGTGCATCTGTCAGCACAATACAGATGGCCCGAACTGTGAGAGATGCAAGGACTTCTTCCAGGATGCTCCTTGGAGGCCAGCTGAAGGCCCCCAGAACAGCACTTGCAGACGTGGGTGACAATGAGTTCTCGGCATAGGCTGAGGGTGCTCAATGTTTCCTTCTTTTGGAGAACATTTACTTCATGTCTGTGGGCTGCAGGCAACAAAGATTGAGAAACTTTGGCTCTCGGTTCCAATTTTGTGACATCCTAATATACTCAGTTAAGGTCCCTGGATGGCACAAATGTTTTACACTCAACCGTTAACCTAAAGGTTGGTGAGTCAAACCCATCCAGCAGTACTGTGAAAGAAAAGGCCTGGCAATCTGCTTCTGTTAAGATTTTAAAAACCAAAAGCCAAGCCTGTTGCCATCAAGTTGATTCTAATTCAAGGCAACCCTACAGGACTGAGTAGAACTGCCCCATAGGGTTTCCAAGGCTATAATCTTTATGGAAACAGACTGCCACATCTTCCTCCCATGGACCCACTGGTGGGCTTGAACTGCAGACCTTCTGATAGCACCTAAGCACTTAACCACTGTGCCATCAGTGGTCCTACTATTAAGATTACAGCCAAGAAAATCCTATAAAGCAGTTCCACTGTATAACACATAGGATTACCATGAGTTGGGACGGACTCAACGACAACCACCAGCAACATCTTCAATTATTACACATGAAAAAATCACAAAGTTCTCAAACTAACTTAAAAAATGAAACAACATTCATGATGAGTAGGACCTCTTCGGAGGCGGGGGAGGGCTGACTTGTAATTATAATATCGACCCCAGGAATTCTGGGAACACAAGATTTGGGACTATTTTCCTGAATAATCATACATTTCTGACCTTAAACCCATATGTCAGATAATAGAAGAGAAACGAGGTCCATGACTGAGTTTGACATGCTGTTATATTTTTTATAAAATATTTTGGCTAAAAAGGTTGTTTTGTTTTGTTTATAATAATATCTTTGGTGCCTCCAAATTTTGATGAACTTCCAAACAAATTTGTTATCCAGTTTCTTTTCCCAGATTTGGGAAAAATAAGTTTTGAAGGGGGTGGAAAGTTCACTAGAAATACTCTCACCAAAAAAAAAAAAAAAAATCTGTGAGAACCACAGTATACAAGACCCAGGAAATATGCAGTCTGAGGTTACACTGTTTACAGGGAAAAAACCAACAAGACAAACAGAACAGACATCACCACTAAGACAAACAAACTCCTCCAAACAGACCATCTTTCCTTCCTTTCTCCTGCTGAACCCCAGGTAGGATGAAAAAGGTGTCCAGCCTTCTTTCAGTCCTCCTGCCCTGTCATGAGGGAGAAGCAGGCCCGGGCTCAGGTGTGGTCAGCAGACCCAGGTTTCCTCCAGGGCCCACACTGCCCTCCTACAAGCCCTAGCCTCCTCCTCTGTAAATTGAGGTGTCTCAAAATGATGCCTTCTCCAGTGCTTTGCCAGCTCTAAAATCTCATCTCAGGATCCCAGTTGTTATGGACTGAATTGTGTCCCCTCAAAATATGTGTTGGAATCCTAATCTCTGTACCTGTGGATGTAATCCTGTTTGGAGACAGGATTTTCTTTGTTATGTTAATGAGATCATACCCAAGTAGGGTGGGTTCTATATCTAATCACTTCTGAGTGATAAAAAGAGTAGATTAGCACAGATGGGTTGGTGGCGGGTGGGTGCAGGGAATAAAGGCCATGTGAAGATTGCCAAGGAATGGAGGAACTCGGGGCTACAGAAGCTTAAAGCAACAAGGATCTTCCCACAGAGCTGACAAAGACAGAGTCTTTCCCTAGAGCCAGTGTCCTTGAATTCAGACCCCTAGACTCCTGAACCATGAGAACATGCGTTTCTGTTCTTTAAAGCCACCCACTTGTGGTATTTCTATTATAGCAGCACTAGCAAACTAAGACACCAGTACCCAGAAAATTTGATGTAAAAAATCTAAATTTACAAAACATAAACCAGTAAAATTACTCCTTACAGAACAACAACAGAAATATTACATTGTAGGGGTTCTAGATCACCCAAGTGATATAGAAGCCTGGGTAGTCAAGTGGTTTGTGATAGGCTGCTAACCTAAAAAGGCTGGCTGCTGGAACTCGCTCAGTGGCTCCTCAAAAGAAAGGCCTGTCAATCTGCTTCTGTAAAGATTAAATGCAAACCAAACCCATTGAGGTCAAGTCCATTCCAAGTCACAGCAACCCTAAAGGACATAGATAGCCGAACTGCCCCATAGGGTTTCCAAGGAGTGGCTGGTAGATTCCCACTGCCGACTTTTTGGTTAGCATCCAAATGCTTAACCACTGCCACATCTTCTCCCATGCAGCAACTGGTGGGTTCGAACCACGGACCTTTCAGTTAGCAGCCAGCACTTAACCACTGTGCCTTCACCACTGCATAACTAGGCCTCGTCTAGTAAACCCTATAGATCAGTTCTACTCTGTCACATGGGGTCACCACAAGTCAGAGCTGACTCCCTGGGAGCTAACAACAACAACATATCAAACGTTTCAGGAACACATTTTATAGAGCGTATATGAACAGAATCATAGTGCTGGAAGGATCCTTTGAATCACCTATTTTAACCCTTCTATTTTTTATTGGCACTGGGGTTGGGGATACTTGATGTTTCTATAAAAAGAAGATGGAGTGGCTAAAATATGCCCACGATTAGAAAATGTAGTGATTAGTTCATGAAACCCCGTTAATCCCAAAACCTCAGCTAGTCTCTCAGTAACTCTCGTCCCTTCCCTGAGCGTGTAACTGTAACGGCCACTCTGACCGCTGTCACTTTGACATGACCGTGTACCTGGCCAGCGGCGGCCTAAGCGGGGGCGTATGGGAAGACTGCCAGCACCACACCGAGGGGCAGCACTGCGACCGCTGCAGACCCCTTTTCTACAGGGACCCCCTCAAGCCCATTTCGGATCCCTACACATGCATTCATGAGTCCCCAGCCTTGGATCCTGTCCTTTCCTCTTGTTGGAGCAAATCCCCATGGGCTCCCAGTCCCTGCTGCCTAACATCACCTCCAAACTGCTCTGGTTTGGGGGAATAAAACCAAACCAAACAAAAAGGCACCTGGTATAGTGGATTCTGACTCATGGTGGCCACGTGTGTTACAGAGTAGAACTGCTCCATAGGGCTGTAACCTTTATAGAAGTAGGTCGCCAGGCCTTTCTTCTGTGGCTCTGCTGGGTGGGTTGGAACTGCCATCCTTTAGTTAGGGCAATAGGGAACTGCCAACAACACTTCAGTTTTAAAAACCTTTTCTTCCCCTAGACAAAATGGGCCTAGTTCTGTCCCAGTAATCTTGCAGCAGAGGTCAGAAGCTATTCTGGATTCAACCAGGAGGAGGTGATGGTTTCAAAAGTTGCAGCAGACACCCTCAGTATCCTAGAGGGCAGCTCAGGAAAGTAGCTAAAGTAGTGAAATTGGCGAAAACGTTTTATTTGCCGTAGACAATTCAATTTGTCCTGCTTGTTTTTTTGTCTCCCTCTCCTTTTTTTTTTTAAACCTTTAAAAATATTTTCATTTTACCTTTAATTTCAGCCTTGTTAATGAAATGTTTCAAGCGTGCAAAGAAGAGTAGAGGATGATATATCAAATCTTCATCTTTTCTTTACCCTAATCAAACCTCAATCTTAGTCAAAACTTAATCTTTTACCTGATAACTTCCAGAACTTCCTTTAATAAAACACACAGGCACACTTGATGTCCCAGCTGCACGTCTGCCCTGTTTGTCTCCTTCCCAGGGATAAACTCTCATATATTTGGCATTTATTCTTAAAATGTTTTTTACACTTCCACACATTTTTGTATCCACAAACCATATACATCGACACGCTTGCAAATTTTAGACAAATGGTATCATGCCTTAAGCAACTTGAGTACTCCCTTTAGCTTAATATTTTTGAGATTTGTCCCTCTCAGGTATCATTAGTTCTTTAATTTTAGTTTTCTTATAGAATTCCTTCCTATAAATATGACAAAATGTATTTGTCCCTTCTTCTTTTGATGCCGCAATACACGTTCCTGTATGTGTGGCCTTGTGCACATGCGCAAAGACTGTCCCTGCGATATATAAACTAGAAGAGGAATTACTGAGCCATAGGGTATGCCCTTCTTCAAAGTGGCTAGGTACTATTGAATTGTCCCCTGAGCCACTGTACCAATTAAGACTCCCACCCTCACTCAGTGTACGAGAGTTCCCATTGCTCTATATTCTTATTGATGCTTGGTTTTGTTGCATTTGAATTTTTGCTGACGTTGGTTTTTCCACACTTTAATTTTTCCTAATGAAATAGTATCTCATCATTGTTTTGATGGGCATTTCCCTGCAGGACTGGGACTAAGGTGAAACCAGCAAAGCACCTAGGTCCCAAAATTTAAGGCAGGACTCACTTTCAGGGTCAGGTAAGTGCATGACTGACACTTGAACAAGCCTGAGAGAGTGCCACCTTAAATTTTGCACCATAGTTCCAGCCCTGCTGTACATTCTTGCATAGATAAGTACTCCAGCCTGATTTCAAATACCCAGTGTCGATAACTGGGTCTGAGATTTTACCCTAATTGCAAACTAATGAGTTAGCCTGATACTCTTTCATGGATACTGGCAGAAGACACTAGACTCCTGGGCCAAAGACAGGAGACTTTATCACAGCATTGCAAGTAACAAGGGCATTGGGTTGTGTAGGCTCAGGTTTCCCTTTGCTCCTCAAGTCCTGTGGGCGTTACACAAAGGATCCCAGATGGATCTTGCACACCTAGTGAGTTTGTGCCTCTGCTGAGAAACTCTGAGCTTGGAGAAATCATTGCTTTTATAGCAAAAGGAAGCAAGCCTGCTCTTTTTCTGAAGAAGAGGTTACCTCATCCCTCAAGGTTGCTTTCTGCAAACAAAACTGAGAAATGACCTGAGTAAGTAGAAGCCTGGGCCTTGTATTGTTGGCACACTCAGCAAGAATGTTCAGGACACTCGGGACCCATAGAGGGTTGCCTCTCCCAATACGTAGAAGTCCTGCTTCTTAGGCTATATCATTAATGTACGGTTAAGGAGGTGGAGGGGGGAACCTGGTATGAAACTGTAACTTCAAACTGTAAATCATCATAAAACATAAAATAGAATCTTATTCAGTAGCTACCTGTTATGAACTGAATTGTGTCCCCGCCAAAATGTGTGTCAACTTGGCTAGTCCACAATTCCCAGTATTGTGTGACTGTCCATCATTTTTGTCATCTGATGTGATTTTCCTATGTGTTGTAAATCCTACCTCTATGATGTTAATGAGGTGGGATTAGTGGCAGTAATGTTAATGAGGCAGGACTCAATCTACGAGATTGTGTCTTAAACCAATCTCTTTTGAGATATAAAAGAATCAAGCAGAGAGCTGGGGACCTCATATCACCAAGAAAGAAGCACGTCCTTGGGGTCCTTGCACTGAGAAGGTTCTCAACCAGGGGAAGATTGATGACAAGGGCCTTCCTCTGGAGTCGACAGAGAGAGAAAGCTTCCCCTGGAGCTGGCATTTGGACTTCTAGCCTTCTAAACTGTGAGAGAATAAACTTGTTTTTTAGAGCCATCCACTTGCGGTATTTCTGTTATAATAGCACCAGATAACTAAGACACTGCCAGAATGCATTTAATATCCTAGATTTCAAACTTTAAATCATTATAATGCAGAAAAAGTAAAAATGAATTTTTTGCTAATATTACTC